>NW_020450943.1:212534-223235 GCF_003343035.1 Apteryx rowi
CGTCTATTAGCCTTCCGGGAATTAAAAAAAATGGTTGTAGCAATAACTTGTGTATACCATGCCAACTTCTCAGTCTTGGATCTTGGCTTCCTAAATTCTTAAGGCATTTTTTGCTTTTAGGGAAAGAGCGCATATAGTCAACCATTCTTGATCTTTTCAAGTCTTCTATAGCCTTCTGAAATAATTGTTTAATTGATATACTTTTTTTTAAACTGTTAAATTCTGAGTAAAATTTTGTTTAGAATCAAACCCCTCTTTAGAAGCTGTATACTTAAAATTTGCCATTATCTGTTCTGTTGGATACTTGCAGCTTGAGTTAAGATTGTGGTTTTAGTTTATTTAGTTTGATTAAAAATTCTTGTGTTTGAATTTGTAATGTTTGTTATTTGCATGGTTGTTGCTCCTTATTACCACTTTTAGTGTTGCTTTGTGTGTGATATCCTTGAGCTTTGTGCTTTAGAGAGGAGAGTCGTCTTTGACTATAAACTTGGAGAGGAGACATTAATCTGTTATAAACCTGCTGTTATGGAAGTCTCATCCTGCAGAATTCTCATTAAACATGTTTCCTTCCCAGCTCCCAAACAAACCAGAAAAGTGATAGTGTGGTGTGTGGGTTTTTTTTTTCTTCCTTCCAGTGTTATTAGTTCTATCATAAAGCAGTTTTGTTTACAATTATTTACTTCATATTTGAGATGCAATGGAAAAGTCTTGGTGGCATTAGCTACTATTAGTTGACTGGTGAACATAAGCTTGCGTAGACGTGTGTCCTCACATCACATATTTGTGAGTTGAGCACCATTAGAGATATGCTGCTGACATAGGGGGAAAACACTTGGGTTTTGTGATTTCTGTAAAATGCATCTGTGGAAGAAAACTGACAGAGCTTCTAGTATTTAGCTTAATATTTCAGTACTAGTTGAAGATGGACATCCATCTCTCTCTCTCTCTCTCTCTCTCTCTCAAAAAAAAAAAAAAAAATTTTTTTTTTGGCATATGACAACACTTGGCCACATGTGTGTGCTTGCATTTGTCTTTTGTGGGGGGTGTGTTGAAGTTTATGTGAATATGCTTGCAACTTCAGGTTATGCTTTTGCTAGTTAAAGTGGAATAGGAGAGCAATCAATAAGAGGTCTGTTAGTGGCACCTAAGTAAAAGTGAAGAATATATGCAGGCAGAGATAATTCACTTACTAAAATTTATCTTATTGTCAGAATCTTAATCCTGATTTATTGAATAGCATGGATTGGAAGCATCTTAAAAGTTTGAATCAATTTACTCAATGTATTAGAAACTATTGTGCATTGTTATTGAATGGTCCACTGTTTCAGTGCTGTTAGGTATCCAACTTAAATTACTTGTGCTGTTAGGTTCCTTTTTTTTTTTTTCTTTTTCTTTTCCCCACAGACTTGCTGTTAAAACATACATATCTCTTTCTGCATTTTCTATTGTAATTTCACATTGTCTTGTTGTAATGCAGATAAACTAGGTGTTTTGACACCAAGCAGTGGTCACTGTACTTTGATCACCTACAGCACAAGCTGTAGAATTTTCCTGGAGTTGCAAGAGTAGGTGTATACATTTTCATCCCAGAGGCACGTTCCTTGTTTGCAATGTATCTCTGTCTACTTCCTATCACTTGGGCTTGAAGCAAGAGAGACTTGTTGTGCTTTTGACAGTTGCTGCTGTGGTTAAATATGCTGGTTAAATAGGCTTACTACATCCAGTCTGAATTTAGCTGAGGTTTTAACTATGGAGTCTTATGTGTTTGTCTCCTAAATTAAAATTCTTTCATAAGAGAAGTACTTCCCCTATACAAATTCTTAGAAACAGTAATCAAGTTAATGCCAACACCAACTTGAATCCAAATCTTCTTGGGTAAAATATGAGTATTACAATTCCAGTAGTTCTTCTGTGATTCATCTTTGAGTTTTAGGTTTATATTTTGAAAGAGTGAACAGACCCTATGCCTGTGTATAGTATTTGAGTTTTTTGTAAGATCATTGCTGAACATATAGATAATATTGCCTCCTTAATCTTACCCTGTATTTTTCAAACAGAGAAGGATTGTTTGCTGCTGAATCCCGTTAGAAGCATGATTCGGCTGGCTGTTTTTTCTTCTCTACTCTTCTCCTCCTGGCTCTTTTCAGAATCACTGTTTCTAAGATGGGTTGTGTACATCTTGTTCCAGATATTTGACCTGGCATTAGCTGTGCTAAGCTGCATATTCAAATGGGCCCAGTTTACCAAACTATCATGAGCACTTTATTTGTTTGTCCCTATCTTTTGCTCAATTTTTTCTTCCTTTGGCAATTTTACCAGCCACTGTTTTCTTCCCTAATCAATCATAAAGGGTGTTTAATAGCATTGACCTGAGAGTGGATAAATGGTCAGATTCCTGGGTAATAAACAGAACACTTTTAGGTTTATTATGCAATTGAAGGTGGTGTAATTGAGCTCTTCTACATATGATACCATGGGAACACTGGTCAAGGTTATTAGTGAAATCCCTGAAAACCACAGCTCAAGGTTACTGTTATCTAAAGAGTCTTAGGTACACACACAGTTGACTTATACTGTGTGACTAAAACAATGTCTTTATAACCTTGAGAGTTTACACTTTAATTTTGTTTGTATTTAATCTGTGCWTAAATTGTTTCTTCAGCATAATGGAGCTGGAGAGAGTTTTTGGCCGAGTGAGTGTATTTTTACTGTTAGGGACACAGCTATTATCTTGAGATACATACATATTTATACATATGTGTGTGTGTATATATAGAGAGATAGATTCTAATTAAATTTGTAGATGTTTGTCCTTTACTTTTTTCTGCTATTACACAGTTGAAAGCTTACATCAAGAATAGTCTTGTTGGACTTGTTCCAAACTCAGAACTTCATTCTTAGGGGCTTTGTCTGCAGCAATGTTTTTGAAACAGCCTTTTGGCATTTCTTTGGATAATCAGTTGCCTCTGCCTATTTCTGAATCTCATTTGAAACTTTCTCCCTTGTTGCTTGAATTTTTCTTCTGCTCTTCTGTATAACTTTACTTTGGGATACAGTTTTCTTGAAAAATGCTGTAGGAATTATCTTTTTAGTTTTTATAAGCATGGATTTATGAGAATATTGTCTTGCTTTCTGTTTCTTTTTAGCTTGTGAAGTTAAAAAAAAAAGTTCTTCATGATTCTGTAAGAAATACTTTGCTATTGGTGAAAGGATTTATTTTAAATAAGTACCTCTGGCTATCAGTAAACTAAATAAAGTGTAATTCTAGCAAGTAACGGGGGAGAAAGTCTCCTTCCCCCCCCATTTCTAATTGTGTTGTGATACCACAGTCTAGTGGATTGGGAAAAATCCAAATGTTTGTTGTACCTGTTAAAATACCACTTTGTTTGACTATTTAAGGAAGTATGGAACCTTGAGCTTTGCTTGCGGAAGGTGACCTGCCATTATGATGCATTGAACCTCATCTGCTTTCCTCACAGCTGGTTAGTTTGGTAGGAACTGTGCCTTCTGGGGCTTTTAGGGAATATACCTAGTCTTTCACATAACTTGTGCAGTGGTAATTACGCATACGTAGCAATTGTCTCGATAGGTTGAATATGGCAAAATATAACTTGAAAAAAGAAGTCTTGTTTTAGTGGTAGACCGAATAGCTTACAGAGCTAGGAAAACTGAGTAGGGTTGTGGGTTACTCAGAAACTGTTTCTTGAGAGCTTAGAAGATAGGACAAGAAGAGAATAGCCTGTGAATGTGCTTGCTAAATGTAGAGTGTGTGTTATTTATTTTTTTTAAAAAAGAACAGAAAGAAAAATACTAGTTCTGGTGGCCCCCCAAAATCGAAACGCTAGTTGGAATGAGCAGTGATTGTCTGTGAATGAGCATGTCTTGGACAGTGAAACGTTTCGTGCATAAATAGAAATTTGTTGCTCTTATTTCCTGAACAATACTAGTATTATATATACTTGCAGAAACTGCTACACTTGTGGAAAATGGATGAATGTGGTAAATAGCTGTTAATGTAGAAGCTTTCCTCTAAAGTGTTTTTATGAAAAGCTAGTTGTGAATGTGCAGTTCAAGGGAATTAGACTTAATATTCACTTGAGGAAGGAGAGCAGGGGTTCTGGCCTAGCAATCTTATGAAGAAGCAGGAACCAGTGTCACAGAGGACAATGCAAAAGGCATTTAGAAGCAAGCCCCACTGAAATTAAATTTGGAGCAGGTGTATAGATGCTCTCTACTTTGTGCCTTATTTCTCCTTGCATAAATTTGTGAATACCCACAGTACTGTATAAGGGTCCTATAATAATAAATGTGCTGCTGCACTCAAACTTGAAGTGGTGAGGGGAGTGTTGTATAAGTGTATTACATGTGTGCTAGTATCTGGCTCCTTTTATCCAGATTTGCCTTTCTGAATGGGGAGTAACTGGAAATTGGAGTTGTGGATGAGGTGAAAGGTGACCTTAAAGGGGTGATCTCTGCTCTTGTCAAGAGCCAGTGGTGATCCTTGTTCTTTTCTCTGCAGAATATAAGATGACAGCCATATCGGGAAATAAATGTGGTAACTTTGAATAGAAAATGAATAGGATTTATCCCTCAAAAGACAGAATTATTACTTCAGACAGGATTTGTCAGCCTGTATTTCAAATTGGCAGGATATAAAATAAAATCCTAGAGAAATATTGTTACAGAGATTAAATAGGAAAACTCTAATGAATCCAAGAGTTTTTAATAATTGGCACTGTGTTATTGCATTTATTTTTATAAGGAACCACTGTTAAGTTATGATGTATTTTAACATAGTCATTTTTATTACTTTTTGGAGTAGTTTAAAAAAAAGTTCTAGCCAGACAGATGGCAAGCTTCAGTATTGTGATATTCATTTGGTGTGTTTAGATTACAAAATGCTTGTTTTAATTATCAATTTATTTTTAAGGACACTTTATGGAAAAATAACTTTCATGTACATGTAATGCTTACTCTTCTTTAAAAGACAGGTTTTTTTGTTTTTTGGGTTTTTTGTTTTTTTGTTGTGAAAGCTATTGATTCTGTATGTTGTTTTCAGTATTTTAAAGCCAAACTTATTCTTACACCCTTTTAGAAAAGGAAACTGGAACACACAAGATATGTTGAACACTAAAACTGTTGAATAATTATGTGCACAGCCGAGCACAATGTCAGTGATCGTGACCTTGTTGGTAGTACAGAGAGGTGGAAACTGAGATCTCAGGAGTGGTGCATCTAGAATAGGCTGTGGAAATCATGGTAGAGGGAACAGTATTTTTCGGCCATTTAATATCTATTTTCCTTTTCATCTCCCAAGTAGAGCCTTTGGTTTGCAGCACAAACCATTGGGTTTGTGAACCCAGCTGATGTTTAGATAGATTTAAAAACAAACAAACAAAAAAACCCCCAAACCCCTTAAGTTTTAAAAGTTTTGGTCCTGTAAGTGCAAACAGATCTTAGGTCTATGCTCTGTGCGCTACACTGAACAGCACGCTTCTTAGCTAGCACCTAAAATAGTAATGCAGGTAGTATTTACTTATTAGTGTTTGAAGTAAAATTTTATATATATAAAAAAAATCACTGACTTGCAGGTTATTTGTGTTTACAAAGTCCCTGTGCCATTTGACGGGGGCGGGAATAAGCAACGCGCTTTTCTTTATTCACTAATTCACATACAGCTGTTGCAGACCTTAACTTATCTACGAGTAGCTTTTTTTTCTCTCCTGCTTATGACAATTGCAGTATAGAGCTTGCATTAATTATGTGGTCCACCCATAATGTTATAACTTGAATTATATTTTTAAAAATAGTTAGAAATTTAAGATGTAGGAGAATATTACAGGCTTCTTGCATGTTTTAAATTATTTTCGTGAAACATGTAAAAAGGGATGGTAARTTTTTGTATATAATTATATAAAATGCTTTCAGAAGATAAAAATGAAATTGTTAAGAGTTCTTCTAGTTCACATTTTTGTTTACTCTAGAGCCTCTCCCTTTATTTTTTTTCAATACTTGCACAAATGACCTTTGCTCAGAAATACCATAAACTTGATTTAACCATTCAGTATACTACATTTGAATTATAGAATTGGAGCGATTGCTAGCAAAAACTTTCCTCTATGAACTTTCTGTGACTGTAATTCTTAACCTGGTGGGAGGGGTGTGGGGAGCCCAATGAAGCATAGCGCTTGTTGAAAATATTGTATTCTTTGGATATTCTGATACMGGAATTTGATACTGGATTTTTGTTGTTTTTTCTTTTTTTTGTTCCTTTGTAGTGCGCACATATTTAGCCTTCCTTTTGCAGTGATGATTTTATTACTGTGCTGAATGCTAATAAAATTTTTCTGGAATTAGTTTCTTGGGCATTAAAGTTCCTATTTGTTTTTTCAGTACAGAAAGCTATTTTTAAGGTGTTTTGTTAAAAATAGACCAAACAAAGCAAAATCCATTTAGAATTTGTAGCATCTTTTAGAATGGGCCTACAGTTTTCTGCTTTGTTCAGTAGACAATTGTGGTTTAAAGTGCATGTTTGTAGTACATTTAAAATCAATTAGCTTGTTGAGAAATGACATGGAAAATCTAAATGACTGTAAAGATCAGTTTTTGAAACTTAGTTTGCAACTATTGTTTTTTTTAAATGAGGAGGATGAGTGGAAAAGTTGCATTCTCTGGTCACATGTAGCATCTGAATAATTCTTCTCTTCAAAGAGTTAAGGCTGATGAATTTTGAAGAATGTTGATTCCCTTATGGTTCCTTTTAAAGACTTATTTTAAGCACGAGGTGAATACAAAATTTATAGCCCTAGCAGTTCTGTCATGACTGTATTAAGTATTGGCCAATACATATTTAAAATAATCGTAGCATGATATAATAACTCCTCTTCATACAAACACCATTTTCTCCACCCTAAACTTCAGTTTGGACAGTAGCGCCCATTGCTTTAGGTTGCAAGTTCTTTGGAACAGCAACTGTCTTAAGTACGTGTACAGATGTGGTGCCATTAAAACCATGTCCAGAATATGCTCATTTTATAGTAAAGTAGGTTTAATGACTTTTGGATAGGATGTAGTCTTTTAGCTCCATTTAGAAGTCCTTGTATAGTTGTCTGCAAACATTTAGTAATTTAGCATACCTTTGCCATAATAATTACTAGTTATTTGTAACCTGTAGGTGTCCTGCCTGTATTTGGGGTCAGATAGTTTTAAAACATCATAGTAAGAGATTTTGTCTACTTTAAGATATTTTTGCATTCTAAACAGAACAACAACTAGGGAATTGCATGTTACACTGATGAGGAATTTGACAGTATAGCAAATTAAATGAAGATGAATAAAAGATGTTGTCCTAAAGGCCATCTGATGTGCTCTCCTATGTTCTTGTCACTGTTATCCCTCCCTGCAATAGGCTGCTGCCTCTTTAGATTTGATGAAGTCGCTCCTGAATGTGAGTCCTTTAAATGATTTGAATTTAAACAAATGCTTAAAATAACCTAGATAACTTTAATTGGACAGGGTTAGGGAACAACCGCTCATGTTGTTCTGCAATCGGCAGGTGAAAACCTGTTGAGAAAAGGAGGGGAAAAGAAGGAGGAAGAGCAATAACAAAGTTACAGGTGGGCTGCAGACATTTGTTTATTAACCTAGTTGTGCTGCTGCCAGAATAGCACACAAAAGCACACCTGGCTTTCATTTTGTGTCATAGAATAGTTCTTCAAAAGAACCAGGATTTAACAGTTGTTGTTTGTTGCTAGGGAAGTCTGTTCTTGCATTTTGCCTGGCATACTGGGGCCCTGCTTCATGTGTAGCATTTGTAATTAAAAGAGATCTTGTGGCTGTCATGCTTGTCCGCTGCATTAATCACATGATTATCTCTCCTTGTCACTTCTGCTGCATTTCCAGAAAACTAGACTATAACACATGCTCTTGAAATGTGACTTGTCTTCCTAAGTCTTCACAGACCTAATTCTGAAAAAGCAAATTTATATGTTCTGGGTGTTTGTTCATTATGTAGTACACAAAATACATGAACATAAATGGGGAACAGTATTCTCAGAATGGTGTCATTCTGCTATATATACATTTTCTCAGAGTAAAAGTCATCTAGTTAAGAACTGGGAATCAATTTTATTGTTACCTTTTTGAGGTCTCTATCCCCACCCCCTATGTAAGATTATCTCAATCTTTCACCTGGCAATTGCTATATAATACACAGGCTGTAAAAACTGCAGAATTAACCTGCAGTCGATTTTTATTTTTTATTTTTTTATTTTTTTTGATAAGCTAATACCTGATTTTTTGCTTTTATTTTCCCACAATTAGTTGGTTTGCTTGTATGAGTGGGAACCTCTCTCTCCTTGTTTCATAGGCCAAAGGTGATCTACAGGTCATAGGTTGAGAAACGTCCACCAGCAGTAGTGGGCATYATAACTTTGAAGATATTAAGAGCTCTAATCATCTTCATTTGTATAAAGAAATGGAAAGTGTACAACTGATGGACCACCTTTGCTCACTTGTTCACTCCTGTGGCAATAAGCAAGCCCAAGCAGTTTTGTTCTGAGGAAGAAATATTAATCTTTTACTTAAAGAACTTTTAAATATGTACTTGAAGTAAGGGGAGATTAGGAGATCAGGAGATTTGGAGATCAGGCAAATTGCTGATGTGTTTGTGAATTTCACAAACCTGAGATGAAACTGTCCTGAGCATCTGTCTGCTAAAGCATCTTTTGAAAATTTTGAAATCATTTACTTAATAGAATCAGTTTTCTTGTTTCTGAATGACCAGTTTCATGTTCTCATCCTGTCTTTTCATTCCATATTTACATGTATAGATGACTGCTCATAAGTGCTGGAAGTCTTTTCCCACAAGCCACAGCTTGCATTCAGTAACTGTTTCCAATCCTGCTGTTTCTAGGAAGGATAGGATTAAAGCAAAGCTCTAATTATCAGTAATACTTAGTACTTGCATCATAACTGACTCAAATCCACATCCTTTTTAATTAAAATCTAATTATATTTACTCTACATCTCTCTACTCGGGAGGAAGCAATATCCTGTGTGTGTTTTTTTTTTTAATTATTTAAATGGTTGTGAGTGAGTGAGGAAGAAATCAATATTGCGTGCAGATCTTCTGATGATAACAGTGAAGAGTAAAGATTCTTTTATAGCATGGTAGCAGTCTTAGATTAAGGGGGAGGGCAGGTTCTGTACCTTTTCTTTCCAAGACAAATTAATGTAATTATATCTGCATTAACTGTTGATTTTAGTAATAGGTATGTTTTACTCCCACAAATGCATTTTCTTGTTAAACTGAAAAATTACAAGAAGCAAAAATATTTTTGAAACAAAGCTTGTAGATAAGCAGTCTCGTATTCAGACCTCAAACTATTGTAAATTGGGAGCCTAAAGCATCCAGTGTCCAAATCTCACAGATATGTAATAGTTAAATTGAGCTAAATGGCAGTAAGAGATTTACTGCTGCCTCAGGCAAATACATTATTGTGTTGAGAATAATAAAGCTTTTATCTTCTTGGTAAGACTCTCTGCTGTCAGGTGAGGGGACCTGGGCTTGAATTTTCTCTTTCATATATTGCTTTGTCAACTGAATTGGCTAAAATGCCATTTTCCAGTAGATAAATTTTTATCTTTGGGCTTTCTTGAGTTAACTGCTGAACCAGTTTCCTCCATTACGGATATATGTGGTTTTACTTTTCTTTTCCTCTGAACCTTCTCACACAGGAATAGTCAGGATCCTCCTTTGTATTTGTTATATGCTACTTCATCAGCCAGAAGGTTCTACTATTGCCTTAAAATGCTGTTGCTACTACCATCCGTTGAGAAAAGATGAAACAAAAAAATAAATCTCTGTCTAGTGTAGATCAAAAACTACAGATCTAACAGACATGTAAGATAATCTAAATTTAGGGAAGTGAACAAGAATGCAGAAATTCTTGTATGAACAAATTAGAGGTGGCTTGAAAATGAGCATTTGTTTGTAATAGTACAGTGAATTTCAGTTTAATTGTAAAACAGATGTTTAGAAAATTCCCTGTTTATGATATGTTGAGGGGAGTGGTTGAAACTTCTCTGTTTTTGAGAAGAGTAAAACCGGACTTCAGTTAGAGGCATGCAAATGAGACCACATCTCTGTCAGTTCTGTTCCTGTCAAGTCTGTACTTTGTTCTTTTTTATCTTCTGTTCATTTGGGGGCTTTTCTTGCTGGTTGCTTTGTATGCCTTTCATGCTTTGTGAAATCTTCTCAGAATGCAAAGGAAGTGCTTTTATCACTAATCAAAAGTTTGTCCAATAATGGCTTGTCTTCTGGACTCTCCCATTAATCTAAACACTTGGCAATGATACCTGTAGCTTTCTGTGTGTTCCACTGGTGGGGTTTCATTTCTATAACTCTCAGTAAGACTTCACAACCTGACGCACAATTTTTTGAAGTCCCTGGTAATCTATTTTTGTTGATTGACTGGGTGAAAAGCTTGGGTTCAAAAAGAACAAATGACTATCAAACCCTCTTTCCATGTGTCATTGCTTTGAAAACAGTGTCGTGACTACTGTTGAAGAGTCCTGAAAGGAAGGATTGAATTTTTGTTTGACTTGTGTTCATTGGTCTGTGGGCAAATCCTTACTGATGCTGTGTATACCACATTTTTTCCCTTGTGGGTTTTTTCTTTTTTCCTTCTTTCCCTTTTT
>NW_020450943.1:223259-434834 GCF_003343035.1 Apteryx rowi
AACTCTTGCCTCTGGTTTCTGTGTTCTGTGCAATAGCTATGTTTCTTTGTCAGAAATAGTTCTGACTGTACTGGAAGGAGATTGTATAAATGTAGAGGCTAGAGAATGGCTTGTAGAATTTAAAAGGAACAAAGTAAAAGTGGAGTTAAACCATTCATAAGGTATGAGCACTACTCTACAGGACAGGAACACTTATAGTTATTTGTAATCTTGTTCAAGAAGCTACCATGTAGGTTTTTAGTAAATGCAAACTTCTAATCTTTTTCACTTAACATTGCAATATTGAGAGATTCTTAGAGTATATAACTCTAGGAAGCATATATTAGTTGCTCAATTAACGAATGCTAGAAAATAATAAAATGTGGCTTTGTATTTCACTGTGCTGCATTTTTTTCTATGTGAACAGTTGGGCTATTCAGCTTGATGTTGTGTTAGTTAAGGATTCACGTTTCAGTGACCTAGAATTTCTGTTGTTCTGCTTTATGTAAGAAGGGTATGTATTCTTTGCAGTTTTTTCTAAATGAAAGGTAACGTACGAGTACAAGTAACTGAAATTTTTGTCTCATTTTATTTCAGCACTCAATTTAGTCAAACTTGAGCTGTATTATTGAAGATGCTAAATAGTGTGTCATGCAAGTCTGCCTTTTTCCAAATAGCTCTTAAATATCTGTAATATTTGTTAGGGTGTGAGTTAGGGGAATCGGCCCAAGATGGTTCTCTTTCCAGTTACCTTAGAGTAACTTACTTGAGTTCCTTGTACCAGAAGTAATAAAGTACTCTCCATGTTTAGATGAAGATGATGACTTTGTCAATAAGAGAATTTCTCTGAAACCTAAGGAGAATGGGACATCAGCAATCAGTTGCCCGGGAACAACTGCAGTGAAAAAGGAAGATGTAAAACTACGAGCTAAAAGTAAACCTTTATCTCCAGTGAAACTGACCCCCACCTCGGCACTTGATTACTTTGGGACAAGTAGCGTCCAGCGATCAGAAAAGAAACTGGTAGCAAGTAAAAGGAAAGAAGTGAGTATTGATGATGTTTGTTTAGTTTGCTAGCAGAACAAAATAGCCAGTTTAATGACTGTAAGAAGGTACTTAACTACTTGATGTTACTTTTTAATAATTACTGATGTATAAGTTCAATTTTGATGGCATGTACAGGCATATCAGTTTCTCAAGTACAATTGTAGAGTAGAACTTTCCTGTTTGAAAAGATCAGCACAAAGTTGGAAGTAGTATTCTCTTCTTCCCAAATGACTTTCCTTAAAAAGTTTTAAGAAGTTTTCTGAGATTAGTGAATGGTGGGATAACTTACTGTGGATCTGCATGGATGTTTTCCAAAACTTTATGGCATATATATTTATTGAGTGCCAAAGCCCCAAAGAAAATATGGAGAAATTCAGAATCTCAGTGTGTAATTGTTGGTTTCTCCTCAAGATTGCCCGGTGTGATGACTTCAGAGATGTCCAGCATTGCTTGAAAAAATGAGTTATTTGAATTTAAACACTGTTTTGTTTTAAATAGTATCATCTCTTAACTACTATTAACTGGGGCTGTGTTGAGGTTAGAAAGCTAGTAATAAAATGCTGCATGTCCATTGCCAGTCCTATCTAATAAGAATGCAAGATGAATCTTTACAAATTAAATTATTATAACTTATACAATATTGAGAAATTGAACTGTTGATTTTTACATATAGCCCTCACAAAGCAGAGACTGCACACTGGATGATGAGGCCATTGCCAGGCAACTGCAGCTTGATGAAGATTCAGAGGTAAAAGTTGTATAAATGCATCGTTCTGTGCCAGGAGCAGTTTCATTAATCTGCCATTGTTCTTCCTTAAGAAATGCAGATGGACTTTCCACGTATGCTGTAAATAGGTGTAACAGTTCATCTGTATACATCAATTCTTGCACGTACGTGCAAACATAGTCACACAGTTATTTTTATGGCCATTATTTCAGTTACATAAATATAACCATATCTAATCTAATCTGTTTTCCATCTATCCAGACTTGCTCTCTACCTATTGGGCTGATGAGTCTACAGTGATCCTGCTTCTCATGCAGAATTCTAACTTTCTGCTTCCTCAAGCTTTTCTTCTCCTTGCCCTGGAAAGAGAAACCAAAAACCATTGTCATCCATGGCTGCTTCACCTGTTGTCATCTTAGTTTGCTTATAGTCATGAAAAATGCGAAGTCCATCTTCATTTTATTGTGTATCATAGACTTTTTGGTTTGAATCAATGCTAACAAGAGGAAAACGTATACATATTGATTTACTTATTTTATGATGATTATCGTAGCTCTGATTTACTTCTGGGGAGATTAGTTCATTTCTCTTATCCTGGTAATATAGGAGCATCTTTTGAAATAAGCGTATTTTACATTTAGAACTTGGTGTTATCCCTGGCCTTCCCAGAGGTGTGATGCATCAAGTTTTAATCTACTAGAAAGTTAAATAACTTGACTGGAAAAACCAGATGTCATCTGTGAATCAAATCAAACTCACCTGTAAAGTGTTCATTGCCTCATGTATCATCAAAGGAATGTCCTTTATTTCAAGTATCTCTCTGCCTCAATCTGGTCTGCATCTGGTAGTCGCTCCCCCTCACCTCTCTCAGTGTAAACAGGAAAGTTAGATGCCTTTCATCGTTATGGGTGCATTACGGGGAAGAAATAGTGCCTGTGGCATATTGGTTTTATGAAGTCATCTCTTTGAATCATTTAACTAGGTATGTTGGACTTTAGGGCAGTTGTGAAAGGATTTGTGTGTTTTCTGTTTGTTTGTTTTTTTGTTTTTTTGTTTTTTTTTCTTTTTTTGTATGATGGGCATTATTTATTGACAACAATATACATTGTTGTCAGGAAAAGAGAAGGTTTTCCCCAAGTGGCCATACTGGAGAAAAGGTAACCTGACAGTCAATCGTCATTGTATATGTTACATTTATTTTGTTAGGTAGAATAAAAATGAAATCAAACCTGGCTTTGTTTTATTTCATACAATATAATACACAACTTTCTCAGATTCCATGTGCAGTGTTTGTTCTTACTGTTTTTTCTGTCAAAGAAAATCAGTTGTATAAGCAGCAATATTATAAAAAGTTAAAACAGATTTAATTTGATTCCATAAAGTAAATGAAACTCCTGACGACAAGAGCCAGGCCACAACCAGTAGTTAAATTCTCCCAAATTACTACTATTTCCTTTTTTCGTTTTTTTTTTTTCCCTTCTCCCCTCATGTGATACATTGTTAGTAGTGAATAGACGGTAATGCATTCTTTGTTGAGACGTCATAATACTTTAACAGGCTTTGTTTCTACTTTTCTTTTGGAACCGCTCTTCAAAGATTTCTAAAGCCATCAGGTTGCATCTCAATGGCAAGTTTAGACCCTGTCTTTCCTGCAGGTTTTGATTTAATACATGAAAGGGATGCACCACAATAATAATAAAAATCCAAAGGAATAGAAAACCTCTTTGAAAACAAATTATATAGGCTTATTAAAATTTCTAGTGCAACAAACCCAAACTCTACTTTCTCATTAGAGTTCTCTCTCTCTTTTTGGGAGGAAAAACGTCATTCTGTGCCATCCTGAGAAATTGACTGTTTGCTTCTTGTAGGATAATTTTATTTTTTTATTTTTTTTAAATAAGTGTTCTCTTATTTTAGATGAGCTTTTGGTCTTGAACAGCAAATAGGGTTTTAAAAAATTATAGTAGAATTAAAACTTGTCAGACTTGAGCCTGAAAGTCATGCTTTTCTTTTCACAGCTGGAGAGACAGCTGCATGAAGATGAAGAATTTGCTAGAACTTTGGCTATGTTGGATGAAACTCCACAGAAGAAAAAGGTTGAATTCTTTTTAAACTTTAGTTTTAGAAATTAGATTGGTAGGATTGTTCTAGTTTAGGCACCTAAACTTTGTTTTGAGACTTCCAGGCACAAATGCCCTTAAGAACAGCAAGGAGGTGTTTGTATGAAAAGAACATGCTCATACATTCTCCCCGGGTTTTCCTCACTTAGTAAATCACTCAGCTGACATTTTGTATCTTTGTGCTATTTCCCTTGAAACTTAATTCTAAGTTCTAATTCTGGTTAACTTAACCTAATTATTAGTGGGTATATCAAAGCCGTTTCATCTCCTCTTTATTATTCCCTCCACTAGAGGAATTTATCTTTGTTATGATAACTGTATTTGTCCATAATTTTAATCTTAAAATGAACAGATCATATAATCTTTACATTGTCTGGCAAAAGAGGACTTCAGTGTTGCATTACTGCAGAAGGAGGATAGACTGTTCGATATTGCCTTAACTGCTGTCTTAACTGTTGAAATCTGTTTCAATTGCTCATCATCTTATCAAATATGTACTTGAATGCAAATAATTTAGTTAAAATCATTCATGAAAAGACTTTCAAAGTTTACAAGACCCCGGATCCTAGTTTTTAAAGAAAGTAGCTTTTGTGGTATGGCATTCAAATCCTCATAATCACATTGCTGAATCAGACTGAAGGTCTGTCCTGTCCAGTGTTTAGTTTCTGACAGCAGATAAAAGCATATAGCTGAAGGAGTATAAGAATGGGGCGATCTCCTTAGAACTTTCCCATCCTCCAACCTCTTACAATTTAATGTCTTGTTACAGATGTGACTTATGTATTTAGAAAACCTCAGTGGGTTTCTTTTCTATGAGATTGTCCCCTTGAACCGTCCAAGCTAGCATCTGTGACATGCTGAGATGTGGTGTAGAACCAGTTTCAAATCTAAAGAAATGTATGCACTATAGAGCATCAAAGAACTTGGGCATTGGAAGCGGCATAGCTGTGGCAGAAGGGAGCACATCCCATAGGTTAATTTTTTGCATAGTAAGTTATTTCATGAGAGCTCTACATAACAGCTTCTGGAATGCACTGTATTATAGGTATCTATGTTAAGCCTCCCACAGGGTAGTGTACTGTAGCCTCTGAAATACAAATAAAGAAAGCTTAAGGGTGTTTCATAAAAAAAGTATCAAAGCAAATTGGAATGTTAGTTTTGTCTTTGCTAAAAAATGTAGCTGTCTGTCAGCTTAAAAATGGGTGCATAAGAGATACAATTGACCAAGAGTCTTTATTTTGCCAATTTCTTGCCATGTGTAAGCTTTTAATTCATCTCAGATTAGTGGGACTACCTGTCTCTTTAGCACCTGAAGTGGAGTGAGTTGCTTTAAGATGCATGCTTTAGATCAGCTATAGATAGTCTTTGTTTCAAGAGAACCAGATCCAGCAAAATGAGTCAGTGGGACAGCACAAGTGAAAAGTGAAGGGGAGGAAAAGGAAGGAGGAGAATATTGCCCTCACCTTGAGAGATGGGGCAAGCAGGGGTCTCACGAGTTCTGAGCCCCGCGCCGGGGTTGGGATGTGCTCTCCCACTTCTCTCAGCTTGTGGTATAAGGCACAGGATTACTCCAGACACAGTAAAATATTTGCTGTGTTATACATCAGGGCTCTCAAAATTTAGGATTGCTACTTTGAATTAGCAAATATTAGTACTTCTAGACTATTTGGTGAACTGATTAGGATCAAAATTTACTGTAACTTAGAAGTTTGTCTCTCCTTTGACTTAAGGAGCAATTGCATTTATGGCTGAGAGTAGAACTTGCTCATCTGCCTGCCAGCCTTTGATAGAGGTTATATTTTGGCCTGTAGTAGGGATCAACTTCTTAAATGTATCATCCAGTCTGATGCGCTTAAACAGTGAGAAAACTCAGGGGTCTTGATTTAGTCATAGGGCAGCACACACATCTCTTACTTTGGCATTATTTGTTGATTTAGGCTCGGAAAGATTCAGAAGAAGAGCAAACAGTTTTGAGCACCGAGAGCAGTCCTAACGTGACAGAAAGATATAAACGATCGCAAAAAGGTAGAACACGGAATATAGAAAATATTTCACCAGTCTATAATATTATGATATATTTTTATATATGTATTTCCCCCTTTCCCCCTTTCTTAGTGAAAGCAACCAACTCAACAGATCAAGCGAAGAATTATACTGTAAAGGAGCAAACTACATCTGAAAACTCGAAAGGATCTCATTTGCCCTTCCAATCATCTGATGGTAAAATAGCAAGAGAGTTGATAGATAAGACCTTGCCTTTGAAACCTAGCTCTAAACTTGTGGCTCTGAAACAAAAAGAAGAGAGCACTGAGAAGGAAAGAGGTGCTCGAAGTGTGTTATCGAAAGAAAAAAATGCTTCAGGGAAAGAAGAGAAGAGAACACCAAAGAAGCAGAAAATTTCTCCCAAAAAGCCTGAGGTAGGTGCTATCAAAAGAATTTAATTGATTTGACTGTTTGCAGGAAAAGAGTTTTTATTATTATTATTATTTTTTTTTTTGTGTGTGTCACTACTGTAAATTGGTAGTTTGAATCTTTTGGGTGGTTTTTAAGAAATCAAAAAGGAATATGATCTAGAGTGTGTGGTGTGTGGTTTTTTTTTTTTTTTTGTATAATTGTCTGGATCTGTAGCTGTAGTTACTGAATGCACTTTAGCAGTTTAGTGAAAGCTTCAAAATGTTCTTTGTATTTTTAGGATTAAAAATAATCCAATTTTTTGATACTTAAAGTTGAGTAATTCAAAATGTGATTGGGAGTGCTGATAAAACCTGCATACCTGGATAGTCCTGATGGTCAAACATCAGGCATTGCTTACCATGTCTGGTGTATTTCACAAACGGAAGATCTTTTTGGTACAGACAACAGTTGCATTTGGAAAGGGGGAATCTGTGACTTCTGTTTTTGTGACTTTTTTTTTTCCTAACGAGCTTAAAAATCTCCAAAAAGTAGAAATGAAGTAGTTTGTATGTGAATGTAGGTTTTGTCTACACCTGATTGTTATTCTGGAATAAAATAGGATATAAATTTAAAGCAAGGATTTCTGAATTGAATGAACATGTACATGTGGAGCACAAATGGATCTACATAAAATCAAGAATAAACTTGGGTACATATTTTTTAAAATTTCAGATTTTTTTGGAAGTCTTTATCAAAGCTTTTTTTTTTGCGGTTTAGTAAATCAAAACAAACGTTTAAACTTCCTTCTTTTTTAGTGCATAAAAATGACTTGGAAACTGTGCTTGTGTTTGAGTGTTTCATTGTTTATATCTCTATTTTATTTCTGCCAAAGTCTGTAAGTCCTGAGGACTCTGAAAAGAAGCGAATAAATTATCAGGCCTACCGAAGCTTCCTAAATCGTGAGGGTCCGAAAGCTCTGGGCTCAAAGGAGATACCTCGAGTAAGTTTGGCTACAGCAGAATTCGTGTGTTGTGTATCATGGACTTCCAGTTATAAGTGATCTGACAAGCATCAACTAAAATAAATATTTTAAAACTTGTTTTTTCCAGATAGGAAATACATATTGGAAGAAGCTAAATTGTAATGCAAAGCAGTGCCTAAATTTAATGAATGTATAATTTGCTCAGAAGTGATAGTATCTGGTTTATGAAGTGATGATGGAAAATAGTTGCTGGTTTTAAAAAGTTGAAGGTTGCTATCACGCATTTCACTGACAGCTATGGCTGAAGCACAGGGTGTTTAGAGTAATACTTCTGTTGTCTCTATGTCCTGTCGGTTAAACAGATGTGTGAAGCTTTGGTAGCTATCCTTTTTAACATTTTTTTTGTCTTCTAGAACTATTCTCTGTCTAGGTAGTGTAGATACATTTTATGTTTCATAGAGTACTTGGCATGGTAGCAGTTTACAAATTTTTGTTTATAATGGAAAGGTACTTGGTGGAATTGCATCAGTTAATGGCATTTTCTGCAATGTTGTGGTTCTCAGGGAGCTGAAAACTGCTTGGAAGGCCTGACGTTTGTAATTACGGGAGTTCTGGAGTCTATTGAAAGAGATGAGGCCAAGTCTCTGATTGAACGTTATGGAGGAAAAGTAACTGGCAATGTCAGCAAGAAGACAAACTATCTGGTTATGGGACGAGACTGTGGCCAATCTAAATGCGAGAAGGTGAGCATTGCTGTGCCTGCACTAAGTAGAAGTGAAATTGTGAATTGTTCCTATCTTACCTTTATTGGTTTTTTTGGTTTTTTTTTGCCTTTGGTTTTTTTTTTTTCCAGTGCCCTTTCCAAAAAGAGGCAGTACTACAAACAAAAAGTGTATGTTAAAAAGTTGCCTTGTATTCCCCCCCCCCCCCCCCGGAGGGAAAAAAACCACCCTGTTTCTACTTGTTTATGCTGCTAATTTTAGCAGCAGTTTGGTGTGATGTAGACACTGCCTTCCTCTTTTTTGCCTGTTTTGCTTGACAGGCTGTCAGGGCTCCATTGTATGTGTAAATGTAGGCATAACGTTTCTAATGCAAGTTCTCTATTCTGCTTGAATAGCAGGCCACGCACCAAAACTTCGGRACTGGCTCTTAGGGGTGTATTTTCAACACAAGTATTATGCCAAATGTATTTGTTATGGCTAGCCATTAGCACTAAAGAGGCAAACTGTTCCATGAGATGTAACACATCTTGGAGTTGTGGTGAAGGTGGAATTGAATCTCGGTGCCTGCAGCTAATGCTGTAAATGATTAAACTCTCACTGCAGTATGGTATTAGATATCTTATTTCAACTTAGACACTTTATATATGTGTGTGCATATATATATGTGTGTGTGTGATTATATATATATATGTGTATATATGTGTATATGTGTGTGTGTGTGTGTATATATATACATATACATATATATATACATATATATATATATAGTCCTTAGCCCACCTCCAGTATGTAAACAAGTTTCTAGTGTGTTGTATTTACTAAGTGATTGAAATACCACTATTTTGCTGGAATATTATCATCATCTTGTTTAATGCTTGGGGTATCTTTTTCAGCGAGGAACAATCACTTCTTTACCCTCCTCAAACTACATTTGTTATTTAAATGTGTAAGTTATAAATCAAATCTATATAGATTATAAAAATAAAACAAAGCCCTGTAATGCAGCAATGTAACATGCATGTGTAGGGTTTTTTCATTTTTTGTGTTTTTTGCCATTATTTTTGTTCCTAAACACAATCCTTACAGGAAAGGACTTTGCTGAAATGGATTATGTAATTCTCTTTGACCTTGCTTCTAATTTTTGTTTTGGCTCCAGGCATCAACTTTAGGGACAAAAGTTATTGATGAGGATGGCCTGTTTGATCTTATTCGAACTATGCCAGGCAAAAAGTCCAAATACGAACTGGCGGCTGAAACAGAGGTTTGCCTAAAATAAACTTAGGGGTTGTATGGTGTCGTGTGGTGGGTTTATTTGTTTATATTTATTCAAAGGAGCTGTTCACGGTAGCTTCAGAGTTGTTTGTTCCAGTAATAGTAATTCTATGATTGTCAGTTTGATCTTCTCCGTTAAGAGTCTTGAGAATGGAAATTTTATATTTATGTTTTAAGACTTCTACTTTGGACTAATGATCTCTTTCTAACCTTTCATTTTTCTGCTCTGGCACATTTTTTATTTTAAATATCTGACTTGGGGGTAGTTGTACCTTTCTACATAGTGTCAGTTTTGACACAATCTTATTGTTTTTTGAAATAAGTAATTGTGACTTTTCACAGTTATTAAACTGCAAATAAAACATATGCCAGACTGGAAATAATATATGTGGTACTCAGATGGGTCCAATATAAAATTGTACTGTAAACTTGGGATGTAAACTGTACTTTACCGTATGTAAACCATATGTATAGATAATGGATACTGTCTTTATATGGTACTTGAACTAATACTAATCAAGGTAAATTTCTCAGGAAATACTATAAAAATGGTAAAAACATTTTTATACACAGTTAGATCTAGTCTGTAGTGGCTGGTAAAATCTTGTTAAAACTTCTACTAGCTCTAACACATTTCCCATTCAGTATGGACTCTGGCATTTCTGATGTGGCTATACACAAATTGTTGTATAAATGTTCAGTTGTTATCCTAAGTAAAAGTAAGTCCATTTAAGTTTTTGTACTGTAAATAGCTGGTGTGCTTGCTAGCCTTACTCTCACTGCCTTTGAGTTATTTTTGTTTTGGGCTGAACACTTTCTGCTTAATTTTTTTTTTTTAAACAACAACTGTGGTTCTGTTTGAAAGTGTGCATGTGAAGAGTGTTTCCTTTTTGGAAAAAGGGTTGTTGCCTGTTCCTCCTCCTCTTATCCAAGTGCTCCTAGTGTTAATATTTTATGTGTTGGGGCTTGGAAACGCTGTCTCATGAGTTGTGCGTCTGGGCCTGGCCCATGCTTTCCAGCCTGGCAGTTGTCACTGTTGTATTGCTCCTTTTAGCAATGCATCAGGCCCCGCGCGTGTGGCACTGCTGGAGCTTGGACGGCTCGTGGAAGGGGCGGAACATTTCCTGCCCCTCTCTCTCTTGTGGGTTGGGCTGCCAGATGCCAGGTGACATCCTCTTTAGCAGTGGTTTATTTTTCAGAGGAATATTTTTGATCTACTGTTGAGATGCTCTATTTATTTCCCAATATGTAAGCTTTGTTCGTTTAAACCCTCCTATACACGTGTTCACAGACTGCATGTTTATTTACTGAGTAATTTTTTTTTTTAATTTCTCTTTAATTTTCTCTTTCCCATGTTTTTTTCCCCCCCTTCCCACCCCAAGGCAAAAAAAGCAGAGTCAAAACATGAAAAGACACCACAGAAAAGTGAAGCTGGAAGAAGAAAATTTAGTCCCCTCAAAAGAGAAGCTGATAACAAAAAAAAGAATCCTACTCCTGATAAAGGAGGTACCTTCAAATCTGTTAAGAAAGAAACTACTGCTGTTCGAAAACTTACAGACTTTAAACAGCAAACTGTGGAGAAGAAAGAAACCCCAAAGCCTGAGGGGACCTTGGTTTCCGAGATGACTGAAGATGGAACAGAGAGGTTACTATGGGTAGATAAATACAAGCCTACATCTCTTAAGGCAATAATTGGACAGCAGGGTGAACAAAGCTGTGCCAATAAACTGCTTCGATGGCTCCGAAACTGGCACAGGAATACTTCTGAAGACAGACAAGGTGAGCAGCACAGTTAACTTCTGTCCGTGGTACAGGTTCTTCCATGCCAATCAGACTGCTCAGTTCCATATGCTGATAAAGGGTGTGTGTGTGTGTGTGTGGCAGGAGAGTGACTCTAGAAATCTGGAATGAGGTTTAAGTATTTTTAGCGGCAGTTGAGCCTGAGGACAGTTGTCTATTTACTGCCCTTCCCCCAGAAAACAAAGCACCAAGCCCTGTCTGAATATGTGTTTTAAATTTCTTGGTATTCTTAAATGTACTGTTTTCTTCCAGAAGAATTCAAAATAGCCTAGTAGTAATGTATATTAAAATGGCCTCACATTCACTCTGAATGTCTCTTAATGAGAAAGAATGTTGGCCAGTGCTAACCTCTGCACATGGGGAACATATGGGATGGCAAGATGCCTGGGGAAGAGATGAACTGTTAAGGTCCTGGTTCTGGCTGACAAGCAGCCCATGTCACATATAGTGTGTAAATCTGTAGACAGTGTTGTTCTTTTCTTTTTCCTTCTTTGTATGTGTGACAAAATAGTATATATGCTTAACTGCAGCTATAATGTTTTTTCCTTTTTTTTTAATGATATAGTTGTCAGAAAATTGCTGAAATATTTGTAGTTATTACATCAATAGCACGTCTAATACTTTTCAGTTTAGAATCATGGTGAATCTTAAATTAAGTGGTTTAAACTGCATTTCCCCAAATACTTAAGATGTGGACAGATATTTCTGATATCCATAACAACTATCACAAGAGCTTTTCTGTTTTTAAAGCTTGATATCTTTAAAGGTTTGCATAAAGTATATAGCTTTTTAGTAATATATACCTAGGTAAATCCTGGAATCTTCTTTTATAGCAAAAAACAATAAATTTGGAGGCAAAGATGATGGTACTAGTTTTAAAGCAGCATTACTTTCTGGTCCACCAGGAGTTGGTAAAACTACTACAGCTTCTTTAGTTTGCAAGGTGAGTTTATATTAATGTTCATTCCCAAACAAGTATTTGTTACTGTGTTGATTCTGTAACTGGATGTGTCCAGGTGGATTTCCCCTGAAGTATAAGGGTTCACTCCCAGTCAAGTTCCACCTACTCAGAACAGGGTTACAGATGACATGATATGGATATTTAGGTATCTTTATTTCAGGTCTGAGGCAGGAATATAGCAGTGGGTGCCTGCACTTCTTTCTGTTTATTGAAAGGAAGCTTGTCTGAGTATGTTGACCAATTGCTGTAATGGTTTTCAAAAATTGTGAACGTTTAACACTACTTCCGCAAATCAGAGAATATTTGCACTAAATTTAATAGAAGTAGAATTATCACAAGCTCTTTGAAAATTCCATACAAGCAGACTTGTGATTTTTATACATATGTGTGTGTATGTGTTTAAAAAAGACACATCTTTCCTGAACTTGTTGCTATTCAAATACTCCAGGGTGAGAGAAGTTGACAGGGCTGTGTGTTCATTTCTAAACACAAGTTTAGAAATTTTTTGTGAACTTAGTGGAGCACAGTGTTCCTCAAACTGTGTCATGAGCTTGACGGTCATCAGAATTGCCCGAGGACTGTATATTGTGGAAATACTTTCAGAACTAGAAAAGTGAAGAAACTATTAAAATGTAGTATTTTAACTTAATGATATTTAATATCAGTTACTAATAGGATATTGTAATGTGTTACAGACTTTGTTTTTCTGAGCTGAGCTCTCTGCAGGGCACGTCACCGTGCTCCACAGACGTAACCAGCGGAACCGGGCTGTCCCAACTGCAATGCCCGAGCGGCGCGCAGCTCGCCGCTGCAGCCCTGGCATGTGCCTGGTGTCAGGAGGCCGCTGCTGCAGGCGTGCCTGCGTCAAGTCCCTTCAGGGACTGAATTGCAGCACAGACCCATTCCAAAGTGAAGTGGTAGCACTGCTGGAGGAGCCATGTGTTTTATAGCTGTTAACTAGTTAAAAGCTTTTTGTTCCCTCAGCTTTCTGAGGGATATGGTATGTTTCTTGTCATGATTCTGCATGTGAAGGTTTTGATATACAATGGAAATACCATGGAGCTTGGTTAGCCCTGCCTTATAGTTCTGTTTCTATCCCTTATGGCAGTTTCACTTATCTCTCACAGCTAAGTCTGTGCCTCTGATTTTTTGCAAAACCTTAGTTCTCTTTTGGGCATATCTGTTCAATGTCTGGTTACAAATATTTTTGGAGTGTGAGATAAGAGAGTATGAGGGGAAGAAAGGAATCAAAGCCACCAATTAGATCTGGAAACAGTGTTGTAAGAGCTTTCTTCTGGAACTTTGAAATGTTGTTCCTAATTCTGAGTATGCTGATGCTCCTAATGATCTGTATTCTCATTTTTCTGTGCGGTTTGTGTGTTTGGATTAGGAACTGGGGTATAGTTATGTGGAGCTGAATGCCAGTGATACTCGCAGTAAGAACGGTCTAAAGGAAGTAGTTGCTGAATCGCTTAACAACACCAGCATCAGAGACTTCTGTTCTGGTACGTTTATTGTTTGAAGGAGGGTTTTTGTTCTGTTAAGAGTCTAGTTACAGGAGGGACAGAGCTTCTTCATTTCATGACAAAGTTAGGAACTGAAATTGCTCATTCTGTAGAGGGAGCAGGCTCATATTTAATAGGGATGGTTTAATTTAGCAAGATGTTCTATTTCATCTTCAGGGTAGCATTAAACTGCTATTTAGGGAATCAATTCTTAATAAGCAGAAACTACACAAACTACTATTTGCTCTAATTGCTCTTCTGTTGCATAGTACTTAATTCTTGGAAAAGGACATGAGGTACAATCAGCTCTATTCTGTGAACATACTGTTGTGATTACACAAGGGGCAGAGCAAGAGGTTCATCAGCATCTCAAGTTGTCTAGGCTTACCTATGCTATAGAGGATTGGGTAAACCTTTGAGCAAGACCCTATTGTATTCCCTTGAATAAAATAATCTATTGCAGTCTCATTTTCTTGTCTATATTCATTTTCAGGTACATCCTCATCAGTTAGTGGGAAACATGTATTGATCATGGATGAAGTGGATGGTATGGCAGGCAATGAAGACAGAGGAGGGATTCAGGTGAAACTGCTACAATTATTAGCTAATACTATTGCTAAAAGTTCATACCGTATATCAGCCCAAAATACTTAGTCTGCTGTCCTTAACCCATAAACTGTACTATAGAGATTTCTATCTGACCCATTTTATAAGATTACCTTCGCGTAAGAAGACTTATGCCTTAGTAGAGTAAAACAGACACTCCTGATACATGTGTGTGTGCGCGTGTGTGTAATTACCTCAGGTGCATGTGCTGTAGATGTTTACTCTTGGGCAGGTGAATTTAACTCAAGTTCTCTGTGGCTGACTTTTACCTGCAGTGAAAGATTTGTAATCTAGCTGGGACAATTACTGCCTCCAGTAGGCAGTAACACTGAATAAATAATGTGCTACTGTCAATATTATACTTTGTTCTCCTTTGCAGCTTTAGTTTTAACTTTTAAAAATTTCCTATGGTCATACGCAGTACTACCCTGACGGTAAAGGACATGCAGATCTTTAGCTCAGATACAGACGTTTACGTTGCGGGAATATAAAGTTGAACTGAATTTCACTTTTGTTAGAGGAGATGAAGTTCATTTATGGGAAACCCACTAACACTGAAGCCTTTTGGACAGGGGAGAGCTGATCTTTTTCCTTCTTGCTGCTTCTATTTTTTGTGGCAAGGCGCGCTGGAAAAGATGCGTGCTCCCTGTGGGCTTGGGCCAGGTCAAAATGGTCTTTGGGCAAATTAATATAGGCCTCCAGCTGGACAGCTGTTTTCTGCTCTACTGATCTTCATTGCTTTTTGAAGAATGGTCTAAACATGGTTGCTGGAAGTGGATGGTTTGTGAGACAGCAGAATTATTGCAGCTGAACAGAAYAGTAAACAAAAAGTAGGAAAGGGGAGCAGGTTTTTGCTGTGTGGAAAGTTGATTACAATAGGAGGCGTTTTATAGTGTTGCATAAGTCAAGGATCTGACTTAAAGCAGTGATTAATGGTGCTCAGTATGATGTGTTTTAATTATTTTTGTCTGTGGAATCTGGTGTAACTGTTGTAATATGTTTAAATGATAGGAGTTGATTGGTTTAATCAGACACACGAAGATACCTATCATCTGTATGTGTAATGATCGAAACCATCCTAAGATTCGCTCTTTAGTCCACTACTGTTTTGATCTTCGTTTTCAGAGACCTCGTCTGGAACAGATTAAGGTGAGAAGGATGGTTGTATGGGCTGCACTGAGTTATCAGTAATCTGTCTTCAGGTGTCAGAATTCATACAGAAATGAAAACACCACTTAAAACTTAGTTTTATCACCTTAGTGAATAACTCTGCTCTTCAGAATGGGTTGTCTGAGTTTTTGTCTAGAGTCTTCCAGATTTAGATGTGCATCTTAAATATATCCAAACACTTTTTTTTAAAATGATCTTGCTATTTATATACCCATGATAAGGGATGAATGTATTATGTTTATAAAAGGCTGTTAAATTGCTTAAAAACTAGGAGAAAAAATACAGTAACATTCTCTGTCAGATATCTGTTAACCTTTTCTGTAGAGGAAGGATTCATAGAAATTCTTTAGTGACACTGTCTTAAAATATTGTGTGTATTACAGGGTGCCATGATGTCTATTGCATTTAAAGAAGGCTTAAAAATCCCACCACCTGCTATGCATGAGATAATCTTGGCAGCAAATCAGGACATCAGACAGGTTAGTGCCGATTCAGTATGTCCTGTGCAAGTCATTGACTTCAGTATTTGAGCAGTATGAGATGCTATTTTTAGTATACAGATCAAGCTTTTTTTCTGCTGAAGTCTTTCCTTTAAATGCACTTAAGCTACCAAATTGTCCATTTTGTTCTCTAGATTTTGCATAATCTTAATATGTGGTGTGCAAAAGATAAATCATTGACTTATGATGAAGCCAAAACAGATGCCAGCAAAGCCAAAAAGGATATCAAACTGGTAAGCATAATATATTGGACTGGTTTTATGGCCATATTCTGATATAAGCATCTTCTTATAAAGCCTGGTAACTAATTAAAAATAAAGCACTGATAGCCTAATTGCAAGTAGCTAACTGATATTTTGAGCATGTGTCAAACTCACTATGTGGTAAATCCAAGACTGAATATCTATTTTGATGCACTGGTCTTTTTATGTAAACTGCAATTATGAAGCTTATACTTCGCATCCTGAGTTCTCTCTCTAGCAGATAATCCTTGTAATTCATCTTGGAAGTAAGACTCCGTTCTCAAAACTGGCAAAAAAAAAAAAAAAAAGGAAGGAAATGCTGAGCATTGAACTTGTACAGTCCAGATACTGTTAGGTACCATCACTGTGGTAGCTTTGTTGGTAATGTGTTATGTCTTTTATTGTCTGTGTTGACTTGCAACCCACTTACTTCTTGAACTATCATTTACTTAGGGCCCTTTTGATGTTGTCCGGAAGGTTTTTGCTGCTGGAGAGGAGGCTTCTCATATGTCTCTTATAGACAAATCGGATCTTTTCTTCCATGATTATTCCCTAGCACCTCTCTTTGTCCAAGAGAACTATATACATGTGAAACCGGCTGCTGCTGGGTGAGTTACTCCACACCCTAAATTGACAGAGCCTTTCATGCAGGGGAGTCAAATGAGAGTACAACATATCTGGATGTTTCTGCATGGTGATAGTCAACTTCCTTTTTTCTAGAGGGAATCTGAAAAAGCACTTAGTGCTATTGAGTAGAACAGCTGATAGTATATGTGATGGTGATCTAGTGGACAGACAGATTCGTAGCAAGCAAAACTGGAATCTTCTTCCAACACAGGTGAGCACTTGACACATTTTGTATGCTTTATGGGTGCCCAGTATACACGACTGATCTCTGGAAATTGTTGTCTTAATATAATTTTATGACCTGTATAGTTGATGCTCTATATAGTATTCTTGTGTTTTGCTGGGGAGTAGTGCAGTTTTCCATACTCATGTGGTTGAACCTATGCTGTGTGTCATGAAATGAAGTCTTCTGAAACTTTGGAAAGCTTGAACCTTCTTAGGTTATAGGAACACATGGCACAACCAATTCAGATATGCAGGTAAAAGCCTACTTAAATATCCCAACCTCTCACCAGGCCAGTATTACTCCCAAAGCACAGAGAACTGAACCTTCTTCATTTTACTTCTCTTTTGATGATCACTGAAATTTTCACAAGACTYATGCTTAAAAGATTATGACTGGCATCAGACAATGTATGGTAGAATAATTTAAGTTGGAAAGGACCTCTGGAGATCATCTAGTATAACCCCCTGCTTAATGCAGGTCCAAGTAGGTCAGGTTGCTTAGGAACTTGCCTCGCTGAGTTTATGTAGTTTCATATTATGAATGTTTTAGTAATTGTGTTCTTTTGAAATGTCTCCTTTACTATATCCGTCTGTTGGAGATTGGCTTTTAAAACCCAGATCACTTCACAGATATTAGAACATAATAATAAATAGGATGGCACAAGAGATGAAGCTGTAACCTCTAAGGGGTAGAACAGAAACAAGCAACCAAGAAAGAGTTCTCTTAAAGCCAGCTCAGTTTCCAAAACATTAGCTGCCCACTTTCATTGGAACAAGCTGGGTATTATGTCATGGTGTCAGTTTGACTAATTCATTGTGAACTGAGTTTGGCATGTGTGTTTTCAGGCTATTTATTCAAGTGTTCTGCCTGGGGAGCTGATGAGAGGTTACATGTCCCAGTTTCCTGTCTTTCCCAGCTGGCTGGGGAAATTTTCATCCACAGGCAAACATGATCGCATCATTCAAGAATTGGCAATGCACATGAGTCTCAGGTAATACTGATATCTCTCTTCTTTTTTTGAAGCTGTAGGTTTTTCTTTGTTTCATTTAGGGATGTGTTTTCCCATCTGTTCAGTTTTGGGTACTGTATACCTTGCATCAGATTATCCCTAATTTAAGTATAACCCAGGAGGAGTGATACAATAGAGCTTGCAGTTTTTAAGGCAGCTGGTTAAGCATTTGCTGAGGGCCTGCCTAAAGGCTGCTTGTGTTTAGAAGCGAGTCTTTTTTATACAGATTTACTTACCTCTTTCAATTTTATAAAGAACCCAGACATGCAAGAGGACAATAAATATGGAGTACTTATCATATTTGCGGGATGCACTTGTTCAGCCCTTGAAACACTTTGGAACAGATGGTGTACAAGATACTGTAGCATTCATGGACTCTTACTGCTTGATGAAAGAAGATGTTGAAAATATCATGGAAATAAGCACCTGGGGAGGCAAACCCAGTCCTTTTTCTAAGCTGGATCCTAAGGTAAAATTCACCAGTGATGATGACTTTTTTTTTTTTTAATTTAAATATTTTAAAAAGAAATCCTAGAATGATAGCCATAGCATGTATGTACTGCTGAAAGGATGAAGCTGGCTGAGTCATTTTATTAACTATAATATAATGACAAGCATGGAATGCGTTGTGGCTCAGGTGTCAAACATGCAATAGCCCCAAGACAAGGGCTGGCTCAGGGGGTACATCCTAAAAGATAATAACATTATGCTTCATTCAGCATTCTTCTACCTGTTGTTCTGGTGAAAAGATCACTGGGAGCCAGCTGTGTTTGGGGAACAGCTAGAAGTGTAATGCAGAGGGGATGTGGAAGGCAGGATCATGCAGACTCCTGACAATAAGCTGTCTCAGCTTCTTGCGTAGCGCTGCTTTCCTTACCAGTGTGCAAAGGAGGAAGGATGCGCAACAAGCCCATCCATTACAGCATGGACATCCTGATTTAGAGGCTGGCTTGGAACCTGCATCCTTCGCATTCTAGTCAACAGCCTGAACTGCCAGACCCGGGGGGCTTAAGTGGTGCTCTCAGTGTCCGCTTGGGGCTAGTTTGAGGCATCAGTGGTTAGGACCCTCATCTGGGATGAGGTGAGCTTAAACTGAAGTTCCCACTACAAACTAGACAGGTTGGAAATGTTAACCAAGATCTCCCACATCTGAGGTGAGTGTTCAGGGAAAGAGAAGAACTATGCTGTGCTGATACCACCTGACAGTGGTGTGGGTTTACACGGTCTGACTGTGCTGCTCCAGTGTGGCAGGCTGTTCAGTGCTGCTGTGGGTAATTTTGCTGTAAGTGACTTGGATTAGGTGGCAGCAGAACAATAGCGCTGAAATTATTGGGGGCCTAAATGAGAAGCATCTAAAGATGCACACTCTTGAGTAAACCTGAGGATTATGTGGGACTCAAATTTTAAATAAGCCTTCACTATACAGCTTCTATATGCTTTTTGTGTATCTTTTCTAGATGGTGTCCTCTTTTACAAAATGTTTGGTTACATCTTTCCAAATGAAAGATGATGTGGAATTGCTAGACATGAGTTGGTTAGCTAACAAAGTATAGAGCCCTTATCTGATGCTCATAGTAATTCCTTCCAACCTAACAGGTCAAAGCAGCTTTTACACGGGCCTACAACAAAGAGGCACATCTGACTCCGTATTCACTACATTCTGTCAAAACATCTAAAAGGCAGTCGGGATCCATGGTGACTTCAGAACTGAGTGAAGACTTGAATGTGGAAGAGATCCAATCTGATGAGGATGAGCAAGATACTGTTGAAAGTGATGCAATGATTAAGGTGACTTAGTCTTATATGGTAGTGCAACACTGAGGAAACTGTCTTCTCTTAGTTACCTTTCTGGCACTTTTAACATCTAAATTAAAAATCAACCAAAAAACCCAGCACAGCAGGTTTTGAATGTGTTATATACCTCACAAATTCTTGACTGACAGAACAGTTCTGTAGTGTGACATAATCTAGATAACTTTTGCCCGTTTTCTGCTTGAATGTTGGACTAAAGTGAGACACATCACTGTAATGCATTAAACTTGTGAACAGTCAAATCCAAAATTTAGCAGGGTTCTAAGCATAGTGGGGACAGTGCCATTGATTAGGAGCAGCTGCAGGCCTTTTGCATTGGGTTATCATAGACAGCAATTCCAGTAATAGTCTTTCTGTCTATCTCCAGCTTGGGGAATTATGGGTCAGCCATTAACATTGTATATCGTAGAGTATGTCCTCTCCATGGAATTTAAAATCTTGATACCTAAAAGGGGGAGAAGGGAGAGATTGCCTATACTCATTTTTTTTTGTTGAAGGTCCATGCTAAGAACTAAGGATCGCTCTGAAATAATTTTTTTACACTGATTGCATTTTGGCTTCTGCTTTTGTCAGGTTACAGCTGCATTTTAAACTATCCATCCTGTCCATCTATTCTGTTTGTAGCAAAAAAAAGTAAAGTCTTCCAGGCTGCCGAAAACGGAGAAAAATGAAGAAACAACAAAAAAAGAAGGGAAAAGAAAAGAGAAAACAAGACGTTAAACAGAATAACCTTGCTATGGATGCAGCTTTGCTTATCTAACTTTTGGCAGGAGCCTGAAACAGATCCAGTAATGTGGCTGGGAAGGTAGAACCAGTGCGTTGAAAATGCACCTCTTATAGAGGTGATGACTTTATTCTCACACTATGCAGTGCTGTAATTACTCTTAACTTGCTACAAAGTTACAAGCTATAACTACTCTTGTAAAACAAGCACCCAGGTGCATGAACATGACAATGTGACAGTTACCTGGCATTATACTGAGTCTTCATAGGACTTCTAACTTTTTTTTAATAAATTCTCTGCTATTATGTGGTGAAATCTTGTAAATAGTACATGATGCAAAAAATCTGAGTTGCATGTTTGTACAATATAGAAATTAAGTAGTGTATAAAATTACAATAAAATAAGTTCACACAAGTTTTAAAAAAACTGGTTGAGTTTGTGGARCTCTTGCTCTCTCTCATGCACTGTCTTTCCTTCTGAGGTTCTGGCTTTCCTGCATGTGTTGGGTTGTGGTTATATTCCTTTCTCGCAACTTCCACTTTGTTCAGTTAGAGACATGGAAAAGCAGTGATGCATTAGTTCCAAAATATGAGGAGCCAATGCTATGAGCTATATTTTTAAAGCCAGAAGGGAATACTTAAAGATTAAGAAATGTTTAATACAGATTAGTCATGAAAGCTCAAAGCTGATATTGAATAAACAAATACTAGGTTTCTTGCCTAGTTTAATATGTTGTTGTCCACATTTGTAACCTGTGGACAGTTTAGTCTAAAGTACCAAATTTCATTCCTTCTAACTTTGTATAAATATCACTGTAACTTGGCTGAACAGAAGAACACAGAATGCTCCTTGGTTTTGCCTTTGCATATGAAACTTAAGTTTTGCTTAGTAGGAAGAAATTATCAGTTTTATTACTAGAATAAAGTACAAAATTTGTCAAAAGTTAAGTATTTACAGATTATCACAAAATAGAAGTGACATGGTCATTATTAAATCTTACTGGAAAAAACCACCTGTAATGCAGTAACAGAGCCTTCCTCAATGCTACTGATCACGAGACAGCACATGCAGTTCTGAAAATAAACAGAAACAGTTACTCATATCTCAAAGACTGATAGCAAATTAACATTTTCTCTTGGGGAGGGGGGAGGTGTTTCTGGTGTATGCAATTTTGTTAGACTGAGGTACAGTATGCATCTGCCCATTACTTTCTGCTCTACAGTTAAGTTTTCACATAAGGTGTTTACTCCACTAAAACAGCATTTAAATGTCAAAATTAATGAGGAACTTTGTTACTTGTTTGCAGTTACCACTCAACAGAACTGATGTTGGATCAAAAAGTATAGAATATTGGTCTTATTCTTTGAAATATGAGTATTTCAAGCCAATATGTTATTGTTATCCTGTGATAGTTTCTAGAAGTTCAGTATATTGCAAATTCATTGTGCTCCATTATTTAACACCCCCACCCCCCAATCTAAGATCATGTAACCTGCATTTCAAATGTGCTCCTTCCAGTTAGCCATATCTATCTCTTCCTGCACTCAAATCCTTCTGGTAGATCTATGAAAGGCTTTGGTGCTGCTGAGCTCTTCAGACTCCTCCTTGTGCTGTTCTAAGCACAACCAGCATTCAGGAAGCTTAAGTCATTCCAAAACAGAATATGTTGCAGAATACAGATGTTTCACACTGTCCTAGAAGTAAACTGGTTCAAAACCTTCCACCCAGGTGATTTAACCATGAGGTTACTTGCAGCAGCAAAAACTAAGGGGCTATTTTATACCTGAGGGCACAGAATTGGTACATCTGGTCTCAGTTATAAAGATAAACTGAGAGATAGACCTAGGCAGTAACTTGAATTCTTAAGCACTGAGCTTCCTGTGTTGGGAAAAACTTCTGTTCAGAGTCTTTTTCAAATATCTTCTAGAATGAGCCCTGTGAAGTAAGAAGCTGTAGCACATACCTGAATTTATTGGTCCACTTCTGTTTTGAGATATTGTGTGCAATCATTTATTTTCTTAAGATGAACAATGTTAATTCTTTCAGAACACATTGGACATATGTTTTCACTCTGTAACATGCTGTTTTAAAAGTAGTAGGATTAGTTAAATTACAATTTTACACTTTMAAACAGACATTTGGGCCTGATGCAGAAAGCATGGAGCAATGTAAGAAGTCTAGAGTAGAGCAACAGGTGGTCCTAGCTAGATGTTTGAAGGGGAATACTACTTGATATCTAATGGACAAGTAGTTGGATGCTGCCACAGCATGTCAAACTTGTGAAAGTATGTTGAGTCTTTTTTTTTCCCTGGAGCTGAGGTCTCTTTATTTTTAAATATTTGAGAACTAACATCACAACAGGAAGGCTGCTGCTGCTTGCATGGAGGTGAGGAAAAATTGGCAAGTAAAATATATACAGAGTAGGGCTAGAACACGAAGAGTTTTTGGAGGTTCATTACTGGTAGGAGCAGTTCCTGATCTGAACAGAACCATCCCATCCCACTGTCATGTGGAATACAATCCAGGACAAGCAATTATTGCTTTTGTAGTGTATACCCAAGTACTGAGTACTCTAGGTATGCTGTGTGGGTTTTCTTGGTCTCTTTTCCCCACCCCTTTCAGTGTGTGGTCTTGCAGGAAGCAGCTGGGAACTTAAACAAGCCCACTGTCCATTAGTATGGTTTCCGTTGTTGGAGTGTTGCATCTACAGCTGAATTCTTTCTTTATAATACTTCCTTATCCACTTCAAAGCATTACTCTGAGATTATGTTAGATGAAACTGCCAAGTATGAGTTAAAATTTCTTTTTCCCTTTGAGGACACTATATTGCATGTTTTTTAGTACCAAATGAAACCAAGTCTGCTGCTGAAGTATGCTCATACAGAACACTGCAGCAGAAAGGAAAAAAAAAATCCCAACTTACATTTTGAATTCTGAATAAAGGGCAGGAAAGTCACAGTGTGGGCAGACTGTCCAGTCATCTCGTACCATATGCCGACCCTGGAGACAAAAGCTGCAAGTGATTAAAGGGAATGTGCTGTCTTAGTATGCTGGTAATCTAGTTTTATATCATTTTTTTTTGAAAAAAGTCTCAGCAACAAAGAGAAGATCTTGAGGAATTAAAAAAACCCCAAACAGTATTACTGTAGTTTGGCTACTGTGTGAACTCTGATTAGAAAAGGAGCTCTAGAGGAGATGTAGAGTTCTCATTATAATTTGCATTTCTTTAAAAAAACAACAATAAATAGTGTGTTGAGTTACCACTTTTAAAATTATTTTAGTTTGGCAATTCTATAATGATATCTATAGATTTACATCCAGAGCTTACTGGGATTTTTGGTGTTGCATGTGACAATTTTCAAAAAATGCCCCCACAACCACACCATCTGAGGCCACGAGGTTGCATTCTAGTCTGTCAGAAGCCTTGATCACAGTCTGTGAGTATAGCAGCTGTCTTGATAGTAGTCTCTTTAAACAGAGATGATTCCTTCTTTTTGGTATGGTTACTGTGTTGACCAGGGTGTAATACAAGTGAGAATGACTTGCTTTTGATACAAATAATTTGTATGTACCTTTTCAACACTACAAAATACAGCAGAGCCTTGAACTGAATTTAGAGATTTATGTTCTAATAAGAGAGGCTGCAGTAGGCTTTGACACTGACATTGGTAAGATGCAAGTAAAGTTGCTGCAGGCCTAATGATGTTACAAATGCATGTGATGTAAATGAACTATATCCAAGGGAGAACCTAAATATAATGTGAAACATAGATGAGGATGTACATTACAGTTGGCCTATGAAGTTACATAGTTAGAAGCCTTGGTTATTTTCCTTAATATAATACTTGTAAAATACATTGGTCATCTGTTTAACCAATGGAGTAAGAAGAAATTGCTTGTAAGATCATTTTTGTAAGACAGATTCTTTAGTTATAATAAAGAAATTAACTACAACATTTGATTTCTGCTTAAGTAAATGTGTGATTTTTCTGTAATACTAGCATGACAAATCAATTGAATCTAGCAAAAGTAAAATCTCCCTCACATAGATGAAACTGAGACTTCCATCTCCAGGGTTACAGTCCTGAGCACTGAGGAACTGGAACAAAGGATGTGGTTGGGAAGGTACCAGCAGCTCTGTCCCCTCCTTGTGTTCTCTCACCCATGCTAGACATACAGGTGAGTCCAGCTGCATGAGTTACCTCCTCAGGAAGGTGAAGTCAGCCAGAGCCACTTAATGATTTTACTGTCAAACTTAAGTCCCTGCAGCTTGTAGGTGGCAGCTGAGGCCACAGATTATTTTAACATTCACAAAAGAATGGTTTTACCCGATTTGTAACAGCATGAAAAACTTACCTTGAATCTACTAGCAAACTGATGATGTTCAGATGAACTTATATTTTACAAGGAAAAAAGGCTTTGTGTTCATTCTCAGGCTGCAGCAGACACCCAATACACTCACCGTTGCAATACAGTATGGGAGATTGTTTTTACACCCAGGACACAAGAGTTCACACTCTGGGAGCAGAAATGCACAATATGGACAGGATGTTGTTGGCTCTTCCACCTCTGATATGTCTGGACGCCTAGAAGTAAGATACAAATATGAGTAAAAGCACAAAGAAACCCTTTGAACTTGAATAAAGATATTTAGCAAGTGTTTAGTTATTTACATGGTTTCCAGTTAGTATTTCCCTGTAACAATCACTGATACTTCATCATAATTATATAAGGTTAGACCTAGGTCATTTTTCATCTAATTTGAACCAATGCAAACATTTTAAAGTTGTAACAGATCATAATACTTTGAAATCTGTAACAATTCCTTGTCTTACATGCATGTAAAATGTAAGGCTATGTGCACATGTATTTAGGATAAATCATATCCAAGGGAACAGAAAAGCCTTTGATCTGCAACAGAGGAGGGAAACTAGTCTTAGGCTTCCAACTATGAGACAGTGAAATAACATGAAAATAGGTTAAAGCCAGTAGGTTTTATGAGCAAAACTAACATTACTAATAAAGCCATAATACTGTACATTTGTAAATATAGGAGACTAACACTGCTCACCTGACCATTGCTTCAATTTTCTTTTTGTATTTAAGATCTATTTTGTTACGATACTCAGGTCTCATCAACATAGCAGCAAAACTGAAGGCTGAGTTTTTTAATCCTGCTCTATGACACTCTATTACTGCTGAAGTCAAGATTGGGACAATGTCTGTAAATAGAATGAAACAACAAAAAAATATTTATTTACCAATATTAATGTTGAAAGCCTTTAAGCAAATAGGACTGAAAAGTTTTTGATGAAAAAATGAGTCTATTTTTCTTCTTCCTCATGGTACAGAGTTATACAAGTTTGTGCAATTCCTGTAACCATACACAAGAAAATCAGGGATTCAGCTGTCACTGCTTTGTATTTCTGAGGTTCAGCATGGCAGAAGGAATATTTTGGTTATATCGATTTCTCCCACATCTGGCCTGCATCTTTTAAAGTCTGCATTCTAATGACATAGCTGAGAGAATATTGGCTCTAAAAAACATGCAACAGAAATTGAGTTTACCACTGATCAGGGATTAATAGAGAAAAAACAAAACAAAACATGGAGAATGGCCTGTGTACATGCAGGTGCAGAGAGATGCACTGTCAGTACTGCTGTCGTATGTGACAAGACTCTGCATATAGTGGTCTCAAAGAAACTTTATCTTTAAAGCTTCATGAGCCAAAAAGGTGACACTTTTAAAAGAGGGCAAATAAAAATTTTGTGATAATGTCACAAAGCCAATCAGTTCATTATGTATGATCCTGAGACTATTATGCATGGTTCAGGCAACTCAGTGCTGCAGTTATAGTGGTTGAGGACAGCTGTAAGTGCTGGTGAGGCACTACCCTGGAGGCCATGTATCAAAGAGCTATCCTGTGAGGATGGCAGAGCACACGCTGTATTTACACTTTGTTCTGTAGCCAGCATGATCATAGCAGACAAATGTACCTGTTTAATGCAATGATTAATGAATTATCCTGTAGAGCTCAGCAAGCTCTTCTATGCTGTCAGCACTTTTACTTACGTGATGGGAACTTGCTGATATTGTTGGCTATGCGTATAAGCATACGCGCTCCCTTTATGTGATCGCCACGTTTCACATGAGTCTGGAACACAATAAATATATCAAATTAACCGCAGTCTTTAAAGAATAATTTATGCAGCTTGCTCCTGGCTGTCCTCCTTCCTGGAGACCCATGACCCTTTTATGAAACTGAGCGGGGAGGGGGAGTATCATATGTTGAAGAAGGGACAGAGTTACTAGTGGATGCAGGTCTTCCCCCAAGCAGTGTATATCAGGCCTGCAGCCCACTATTTGTCTGCTCTTGCATCGCTGCTGGGAGGCAGAGAGACCAGAAGCAGGCTGTTGGCTGAACAGATCTCCTGAAGGGCCACATATTAACTACTAGAAACAGTTTGGGCACCGTTGCTTAATTTCATTTACAGAAAAGCACTGATCTGCTTCTTAATGAATAATAGCACTGGTAGCATAACATTTTTGTAAGTATGAATGCAAAAGAAATAAAGGAAGCCATATGTAGGCTTTAATTATTCAGTATTTATAAAAGAATATGCTAATCAAAGAGGTAAAAATAATCAAAACACGTGGACTGTTCTCCTGAAGCATGTTGTTAGTACAGACTTGGATTCTGTAATACAACCCGTATGCCAACATAATTTATGTATACAGAACATCATCCATATATATATTTTAATAAATCACACTGCAACATTTATGTAAATTTAGTTTCTGAATTCATTACCTTCACCAAAATATAGCTGTGTAGAATCATAAGGTTTGTAGCCATCTCAGAAGGAATTTTAATCTTCTGGGTCTTTAATTCTGAATACATACTGAAAAGAACATCATGTGCATTTCGGTAGTTTCCTTAAAAATAAAGGACACTGCATAGTAAATTCAGTTTTTCATAACAATTTATTTGTTCAATGTCTAATGGCATATAAGGAAATTGAACAAGAAGATATGTTGATTCTTAGAGCAAAACCTTTGCATGCCAAATTCTTTAGAAAGTCACAAGCAGTTGCTTGTCACAGTATCCTAAACAATACTAGTCAGGGAGTTAGTTAAACAAGAAAAATACTTACACCTGGAGATATCTAAACAGTAGAATGTTAGAAGAACAGCAAAATGTGTATGAGGATGATGATATGTGTGTATTTATATATATATTTTATATATATATATATATATAAATAAAATGYTGTACCCTGCTTTAAAATGGTGCATCCAATGCATCACTTCCACAATAAAGCAGAGAAAAGATACTTTTAGAACACTGTTTGATACATTTTTTTGTTTCCAGAAATGACATATTTCATCTCATTGTTCCTCAAGGTCAGATATTCAAAAGCTGTTGTTTAAATTTTAATTTAACATACTTTTACCTTTCAATTTGCTTTGGCAATTCCTCCCCTCTGCAAACAGACAAACCCCAAACCTTTCAGTGAGGTAGTTAAGACTATTAATTCACTGGATTATACTGCTTCAAGGTTACTATCAAAAATGGTCCAGAAACCCCAGGATTTCACTAAATTATCCATGTAGCTGAATTTGTCACCAAAGCAATCAGTGATCAGTCTACTGTAACATAGTTTCTTCTTTTTGTTTGTGTTTTTTGCACTGTTAAGACATCAGGATGAAGAAGTCATATTTTGCAGTTGGAGGCATTTAGAAGAAATTTCAGAGTATAGTTATTTCAGCACACATTTTTTTTCTCTATATAAAGCAATTTGTTACATGATGTTACATACTACAGCTGAATCTACCTGATGTATTTATATGAGACAACTACTTATTACTCCAGAATCAGTTGCTGGAAAACAACTGATATCATTAATTTTTCATGTTGTATAACTGACTCACAGTATAATATGTTCAGTCTTAAAACTAGATAACTATTATATAAAATCAGCCTAAAGAAGAAAAATTGCACATAATATACAAAAAAGAAAATACCAAACTGTGTAGTCTTGAAATGATTTTTACTGATTTTTAAGCAAAGAATAAACTATATTGGTGAAACCTTCAAAACTAAACTCACTGAAAGCTCCTGAAGGAAGAGCAGAGAATCTAAAACTGTCCCTGCATGGGAAACAGTTACTGTTTACCAGTCACCAGTTATTGGTGATTTTACTGAGAAAAATGTAGTTCTTATTCTTACAATGTTCCAGAACACATCTGTACTATGAGGAAATATGAAAAACAACATGCGATACTGTATTTCAGATGTATGTTTTCAGATTCAAAGAAGCTAGTGAACAATTAAACCCTTGAAACTTTACATTTCCTGCTTAAATGATTAGCACAAATGCATTATTCATTGCTATGATGAATTAGGAGTTCTTGCTTATCAAGGGTTTAAGAGATTACCCTTCCCCCCTTAGCCCACTGCCAAGGAGCAGTCAATAAATGTTAATTTGCCAGGACATGACTGTCCTTCTGTTCCCCAGGCTGTTATTTTTCCTTTATAGCTATTTTTCTTAATTTATTTGAAATGAAAAGAAAGCAGTGTTATGGTAGGACTGTTGCTGTGGCTACAGAGGAGAGCAGCTAATGATGGTGGTAGCTATTTTGCTTCCAGCCCCATCCCTTCTTAATCCTTTTTTTCTCTCTAACATTGGCTACCTATTAAGGGGGAAAACAAGGCTTGAGAAAGTCTGATCATTCAACAGAAATCATCTCCTGTGCCCACCTCCCACTGAAAAATATCAAGAATTTTATACGTGCAAAGACTAAAGCATCAGTATCTGACTTGGAAACCACATTTCATAGTAACTGCACTTAAGACACAGCTCTGTTATACAGAAAAGCAAAGTTGTAGGCAGTCTCCATCAATATGTTTACTTAAATGCAATATAAGAAATGCAGATATTTTCCACAATTTCTTTTTTTTCTTTAATATACAGTTATAACAGTCCCAACCTYTTCACAAAGGCCACTTCAAATTCAAAATTAAACTTAAATATAATTAAAAGCTTTGTACTTACAAAGCAGGGTTTTTCTAAGGCTGACACAAGCTTTTCCTGAGTATAAATCTATTTAAATAACAGTAACCGAAGCACTGAAAGGATGCAGTGTCAGGTATATATATCAGATATATATACATACATATTAGAAAAAACAGACTTACCTGAACACTGCTCCTCCCTGGCAATTATTATAGCAGTTCTGGCAGCTTCTCTGTATTGCTTTAGTGCCATGTATAAGCGGAACAGATACTTGGCATCCTTAATTGAATAATACAAAAGTAATTAATTAATAGTAACTAAATACACGTCGCTGTATTCTTGTCTTCATCCCAGCATCACTTTCTTCACAGAAAGTGGACAAGCTAGCCTATTTTATGAAGAGCTCTTCATATTAGCATGCCTGAGCTATGCTCAGCCCCCCTACAAGTTTCATCCACTAGGACACAGACGGACGAGTACCCACGTTGAAGGACCCCGACTGAACTGCGGCAGACGCGCAGTTAGTTGCTAAGCCCTGTTAATATGGACGCACGAAGCAGCAGGTACCGGTACTAGGTACTCAGGGAGTTTTATCGGCGGAAACGTTAACAGCTTCAGACCTGTAGGCATCTATGGTGTTAGAAAAGAATCAAGGAACTCCTCTTAGAGAAATTTTGCTGCAGATGCTTAAATCCTGTTATGGATCTAGATGAAGACATTGCTTAGCATGAATAAGGATGACAAAACCTGGCTGTTATAGAGCATATGGCACCAGGCCAAGACGGTAAACATCCAAGACAGCTAACGGAATTTAAAATGAAGGAATCAAGCGGGTAACAAAAAGATAAAATCTATAATTTGCTATACTATATACTGTTGATATATTACAGGATTCAAGAATGGTAAATGTAGCACAGGGTTTATCTAAGAATTGGCAATCCAACAGCTTAATTCAACATCAAGAAAATTAGTGAAATAATTTAAAACAAAGCTTTAAAATCAAGATGGCAGTATTGTAGAAGAAAAAAAGAGAATTGGATTTTCATAAGAATTTTGAAAAAGCCCTCAAAAAGGAGCAAAACAGTGGCATTATTGAAAATGTGACTAAAATATAAAATACAAGATAGTAGCTTCTTTTTATCATAAACAAAGTTAAGTGGAAAAAATGCAGGCTAGGGCCATTTTTGTTTCATATCTTTAGTAGTGATTTGTAAAAGGGAATGAATAAAAAGAAAAGCCTGTACATGGCAATCTTTTAGCTGGTTAATCAAGACCAAATTAGTCCGATGTATTGTATATATTGATATGGTTCTGACTTAACTATAGATAAATTAGAAAAAATAGATACTGGTAGCTTTATAGACTCATTCTGCAACAAGGCTGCATTCCTTCCCCATCAAGGCTGCTTCTCCCTGTTCTCCTCTCCAGGAGGAAGGAGGATCATGGCCCAGGACAGACTAGTGGTCTGAAACGGTATTTGCCATGACTCTGACTGTAGATTACCTAAATAGCACATTTAAATGACTTATGTGGTAGCTGTAGATAGAAACGATTACAAAAATAGAAGGCATTTAAGAAAAATATGAGTCTTATGTTTTAATTTCATATTCTAAACTTTAAGTTAGCCATTTTAAAAGCAATAAATATAGAAAGGATTTTTCAACTGACAAGACATTTCCTAAAGCCTTTGGAAAATTTTATTATTGTAATCTAATTGATCTTAATTTTAGATAGCAATCATTTTGTTTTTGTTTTTTAAAACACTGTACTTAAAAAGCGCGCACACAAAACAGCAAAACCTTGCTAGATAACGCTCCCTGAAAAACAAAAAAGAAGGAACAGCTGTAACATAAATTAAGAAAACTGTATAATAGTTTTTATGTGTTAACTTTAACAAATACAGTATTCTGTATAATAACAACTCATTTAAGAAATAATAGTTTATTTTAGACAGGCAATAGTGTAGCAAAACTTTGCTAATTACAACAATTTTGATAATATGGTACATCATTAAAATCCCATATAATTGTTTGCTGAAAAAGGTTAGAACAAGCAGGCTGCTGTGAGGCTTCTCTGGTTTGAACAATCAGTGCTGAAAGGATCAGCAAGTTTCTGCTGCATGGCTACTTTAAGTTCACTCTTACTTTCAGCTTTATAAAAATACTACCACATAAAAGCTGCTCTTTTCTAAAAACAACCCTATTTGCTTTATAATTTCAAAAACACTGGTTCCAGGGCATAATGAAGATAAAACTGAGTTGATTTGTAAGCAGATTTTTAAACAAACAAGTATGATTTGATAAAGTAAAATTATGTTACTCACTGAGAGCGACTATGGCAGATTGGATTAAAGCATTCAGAAGAACAAGAGAGAGCTTTTAAACAAGGAAAACAAAGCTCTATGTTCAAGTGCAAAACAATATTAAATATGGCAATTATGGTATTCACACAGTTGTTGAATGTTTTCTAAAATCTTTAGAACCACTTCACTAAAGGAGTTCATATTGTAGGTCCCTTCCCTTCTCCGGTCCTATACACTTCTTTTGGCAACCAGATGGCTAGGCTGCAGCTCATAGAAAACTGACATAAAAGACAGGATGCTACAGTTTGTTTCTGTCCATCCAACTTTCAGCATAAATATGAATTTATTTCTCCTTACGCAGATGCTTTCTTAGTAACAGATCTTTTATCTAACAGTTCTAACAGCTTCATTGTCTTCTGGTCTCCTGCAGTTTGCTTCATTATTTTTCCTTCTAATTCTATTGTCATTCAAATTTCAAATTACAGATAAGTAATAAGAGGTAAATAATAAAAAGATACTACATACATAAAGGTTTTAAAAAAATTTATAAAAGAAAGGTTGGCTTGGCAACCAAGTGTCCAGTGTTGTATGTAAAAGTCCAGAATATTAAATTCTTAACCTCTAAGCACTACAGAGAAATGAAACAGCCAGAATCTTTAATCTCACAACAGAATTATAAACTATAACCATAATATTAAGGGTGAAATAACTTTACTGTGCCAAGATCATGTTACCTCCCTTGTAACCAAACTTTACTCCTCTCAACAGAGCAGAGCTTATTATTCCAGACATATCATTTTGTACATGACTGTATTTACTGTCAGTTCATGGATGGAGTAATCATATAAGCCTTATTCCTTAATGAAACCAAGCTAAAAAGCAATCTGTGTCCACCAAAAATTTTATGATAAAAGAAACTCAAAAGATCTTGTAGTACAGAAACATGACAGAACAGCAGTGACAAAAATACAATACCTTGGGCATGCCATCACTCTCTCCCATAAGATAATCTATCAGCTGATTTGTTAAGGCTTCATCTTTTGCCTGTCCCACCTATTAAATAAAGACAGAAGAAAATATCATGACATGAAAGAGAGAGGTCATAGAAGGCTTTCTTTAAAACCTCTGAAATTAGATACGTTTAAAACACGAATTTATTGGCTTTGTGTGCTCAAATCAGATGATTACTTGGTTCATCAGCTTTGACCTGAAGCACATGTTTGTTTTCTAATGCATTTTGTCAGGGGATTATAACTAAGTAAGTCTTTATCAGCATGAACTGTTTCACTTTTTCAGTGTTAGGAAGGCCTCCGAGTCTAGGCACCATGAGCTGAAGCCCACCACCACAAAGGTGTGTCTATCAAGCCAGCAATCTGTGTCTCAGAGGAATATTCAGCGCTGGTCACTGCGGTAGAGCCAAAGTTGAAGAGAGAGTCTAACAAATGACTGAGATGCTGAGATTCTGGGAGGATCCACAGATACGGTTCATTTGCAGCAATAGCCTATGGGCTTCTTCTTAGCCTTTATTCATCTGGGCTTACCCATTTGGCTCCAGAGGAAAGCATTAGACACCTCAAACACCTCAGTCCTACAGGCCTTGCCAATAGCTTTCTGAGATGGAAGGCCTCAAGAGTGGCTATGCTAGCTCTAGGTAGAGTCAGGCCTACCGTTGAAGAGTTTGAAAAAAAAATCTGGTGACCCCTAGTAAGAATTTCAATGCTGTGGGTTTTTCAAGGCAACAGAGGCAGTCAGCACAGTTTGGATGACAGACAGTGAAAGTCACAGTGGATGCTTAGATGGAAACTGCCAATGGGCCTGGTTAAATAGATTTCCAGCATGTGTTGTCTAGAAGGGAATCTCAGAAAACAGACTAGGTTCACACGTGCTGAGGTGCAGCATGGGCTGGGGAGGCCTGATGACTCCAGAACTTTGGAGGTCACGGGCAACTAAACTAAAGATTAAACAAAGATTGCTTCATCTCCAATTTTTTTTTTTTTTTTTTTTTTAAGGGATGGAAAAATGATTTTAACAGATATAAACCAAAAGGGGTTAGTAAGGCTAATGCTGCAACTGGTCTTCTATCCTAGAGCGGAAGCTGCGAGAGAGAGAGAGAGAGAGAGAGAGAGAGAGAGAGAGAGAGGGAATGGAAGTGTACTGACCTCTCTTACCACAGCATGCAGCAGCAGGACTGAAAAAATCATGAATGGATATTGCTAAACAATGAAGTTACAAATTCAAGCATCTGACATGCAACCATGAAAGTTTGAATGGATTCATAAACCCTCCTTTGAAGACTGAAAACACTTTTTCCTCTGGTGCCAGTTATTTTAGGGGTTTTACATTTAGCTAACACCTTTACTGAAACAGTTTTCCTTCTGTTTGCAATCTGTCCAAACACTCTCACTGACACTAGGACAATGCCACAACAAACAAAGTAGATTTCTTGAGAAGATGAAGAATTTTTTTGTTTATCAAAGTTTCTTACTGTTTCAATTGCCATTTCTATAGCCAAGTTATCTTCTGTGCTTGGACTTTTCAGAAAGTGCTTTAATGCCTAAAATGAAATAGAAGATGAGTTAAAACTGAGACAAAAGAAATGAACTTTTTCCTAATTTTTACCAAATTATTCCTCTCTGCCTTTTGACAGAAAAGTAGCACCATGGATGCTTATCATGACTGTATTTTATGGCTATAAGGATAATCACTTATGCTATACAGACAGCAGCTGCTCTTACAGAATCTGCTGCAAGAAAGAAGAGAACATTTTTTGCCAAATCCTGGCATATATTTTCATCTGTGAAAGATGTTCAGAGCAATACAGTGTGCAGAAACTGATTAATGTGCCATTGGAACCCCCTGAGCCCCAGCTGAAGGAGTGGTCACCTGTGATAGCTGTAATTTGCAAAAATCAGAAATATTTTTTTAAGCATGTGCTCAGTATGAAGAAGTGGAACATTTAGTTAAGCATCAGCTGACAAACTTGTAACTAATCAAGAAGAATTGTGTCAATTTACATACTTGCTTTTATAAAAGGAAGTTTTAACTTAAAGTATGCTACAGTATTTAATAAATGCAAAATAATTCAACAATGGAGCATTGGTCAAGCAAATAAACTCTAATTAAATTCTACTTCTATTTTCATGTAATTAAGAGATTCACAGAGAACAGTACATCTTTGATCCACTTAGAGGCTTTGCTGCTATGAAAAACAGTTATGTGCATGACTATAATTCATAGAATCCAATGTGTATAATTACAAATAGTTTACTTAGTTTTGTTGCACTTTTTCATATCAGCATGTGAAGGTAGGCAAAAAGTCTCCTGTGAATTTTTCTGATTTTGAAGTACTATATTTTGAACAGTTTTAATGAACTTTTAAATACCATTGTTTTATTCTTTAAGTACTAACCCGTGCATATTGGCCACACAGCAAGAAAAATTTTCCTGCCTGAAAATGTTTCTTTTCTCCTTCAAAATATAGTGCAATGCTCTGACAATCTTCATTAGTAGTATTCTCAGAACCTGCAACAGATACATAAGCAAGGGTAGCATAGTATTCTTATAAAGGTAAGATGAAAGACCTTACCGAAGGAAGAAATTCCATATTCTACTTTTTTTCTATTGACATTCAAAGAGAACCAAAGCCAGCTAGACTGAATTACCTCATAAACTTTTTTTTCCTGCTTAATCAAACACTGAATGTCAGACATTAAAAGATAATAATGCAGTGAAATATTTGTTTGCATAGGTTTTACACTGTAATGGGATTTTTTGTTTTTCGTTTAACAGACATGATAAAAATGGCATAACTATGACCTGACCAATGAATGACTTCTTAATTCATAATTCATTATGTCCTGGCAACAGTAAAAGAGTACAATGGAATTCTGCAGATGCTTATGAGATTATCATCTGAATTATTTTCACAGCTTCAGAGTACGTTTGTGTTGCACAGTGTATGACTATCAGGAGCAATCTAACTATGTTAGCCTGAAATGCTATTTAATCTTCTAACCAAGACTCCATTTTATTGTATGCATCTAAAACAAAGACAGTCACTACCTCCAAAGTTAAAGCCTTTTTTCCCCCCAGCTAATTACGGTTTAAGTATATATCATGCTATTTTGGATAGGAGAGAAGGAGGAATGCATAGGGAAATGACAGAACAATACTAGCCACCTTGACAAGCAGCTATAACAGTACACCTGCAAGCTAACATTGCCAAGTTTTTAGAATCATCATAGCGAGAAAACATTTTTAAAGGGAGGTATTAACTGAAAATATGAGATAATCATAAGATACTTATGTGGAACTGTTTCCACACAGAAGGGGGACACAGGAGAAGAACATAAAATTTGTTGCAAATTGACAAGTGGGCCACTGACTGACTTGATGACCTGAGGTAAAAATCAGCTTCTCAGTAAAACTTCCTTTTGCTTCTCACTGAGACACAAGGAGGCCATGAAAGGCCTTAAGGAAGAAAGGAAAGACAAGTGATTTATACATGTAATAAAAGAGCTTGAACGAGGAGAAAAGGAAAAGATGGCACAAACTTGAAAATTGCACTAGTAAAATTTTCGGTTTCAGAAAAGCAGTACTAAATACATCAAGGTGAAAGAACAGGATTATTCAACCGACACAAGTAAAAAAAGCATATAGACAAATGCTTTTACTTCTACAGATACACAGAAAGCACAGGCAAGATTCAAAAACAACCTAGAGTGAGGACCCTGGGAGACACTTGAGCTGAAAGGAATGCCTCATTTATGGACCAGAATTAGACACAGGATGGAGAATTGGCCAATGACCGAAAATAGACAATAGATGGAAAGGGCTGGAAAACACAAAATGTCCCACCTTTTGTCTTATCACTTCAAATCTGTCTAAACCAATTAAGTAAAAAAAMCCAGCAAAACATATTCCAAGCAAACTATTAAACTGGAATACTCACTGATGATATCGGCATAAATCTCCATCTTGTTGTGTTGCTGAGCTAATGTGAAAGCTTCGTTATTGCACTTGGACATGACCAGGAACTGAATGGCAGAACCATAGTCACCAAGCTGCAGAAAGAATCTAATCAGAATGAACAAGTTAATACCTTAGTTAAGTGACATAATGAATACTCCAAATGTTTTAAAAATATAGTATATTTTGTGGCATGCAGATATGATACATTTCTAAATTATTGTATATCTTCATTATTTTAAATAGGTTACTAAAATTAACTCAGTATGAACCACATAGCATGGCAACTTTTATGATTGTCTAAATTTACTACTTCAGGCTAATATAATTTTAATTAAAAAGTTTAAAAAAATACAGTATTTGCTTAGCTGTCCAGATTTTAGAGAAATCAAATCACCAGACTGAAATATCTAGTCACTGGCCAAGTACCAGTAACCAGAGTCTGATACTTTAGCAGCCTCCCCAGATTTCGATTGGTATGTCCTCTTTCACCCTTTTTAAACTCTGGCTGCTCATCTCATGAACTGAAAGCACAATAAAAACCGAAACATTAAGATTATTACTCCTGAGAGAAGTTAATATGAAAGTCATAGAATATGATATAAACACAACGATTAATATTACTATGCTTTGCATAGTTGCTTCTAGGAAATCATTAACTTAGAAAATGTAATCATGGTTTAAGAGTGGTAAAATTTAATATATTTAATCAGCGAAGAAAGCAAACGTAAGATGCATCATGAGACATAAAGAATATATTCAAGGAAATATTATACATTCTACAAACTTACAAGAGATTTCTTTTTATTTTAATTCCATTTACTGTACTGAGCACAATTTTAGTCTCCGGCAAAAACATGAAAGAGGGAAACATGGTTAGCAGTTCTCAAAGGTTACTAATTTTTTAACCTTATAACAAGACTGTTACCTGGCCACCATCTTGGCTCCATCAAGAGACTGTGTTTCCCTCACAATATTAACAGCCTTTTCAGGATTGTTAAGGTGATCCAAATATAGCCGGATTACACTGTCCCATTGTTTGGCATTCTCATAAGCGATCACGGCTTCCTTGTACCTGCAAAACAATGCTTCCACATTAGTTTTTCTAAGTTTTACATAGCTCTTTACAACATGGTATAAAAAAAACATACTGTATTTTACTTTTGAGAGGTTATCCTGTGACACCTTCTTTTCAGTTTACATATAACAGCTCTGTTCTGCATTTCCTAGTTTTTTTCTCTCTCCTTCATTTTCTCTTGGGAGAATGAAAAGCAGTGAGACAACAGAAAAATGTTTACTATGATAGTATTTTTGGCCAATTTTTTGGGAAAAAAATCTCCTATATAGGCTTCTTGGGTAGTTCATCTGTTCCATCAGGGTAACCATATCAAATCACTTGGGAGTGAGAGTACAATGTCCTGCCTTGCCAATAAAATCCCAAACATATGATAACTAGTATAACATTTTTAACAGTGAGACTTTTTTTCCCTCTTCTGTATAGCTGAACAATTTCAAGAAATTTCTCTTTCTCACACTATGCAACTGACACAGAAATAKTACTTTCTAGTCTCATCAATGCAAACATTTAGCTTTGGTGATACCTCATATCATTAAGGTGTCATTATTTTGAAGCACATCTACTTGACATGTCATGACTAGTAAAAACAACATTTTGTGATCAAGTATAATCTATTTGGGGCTTTTTCATTTCAGTCAATAATTACACATTATTCAATACTTTGCAAGTGCAAGCCATTAAGACATAACAATAATTTGCTTTTAGAAAGAAAAATTTTCTTTTATGATTATTGCACCTTTAAATGACCTTAAAAATCACAGCCTTATAAAAGGAGTACTTAGAAGCAAACTGAACTTCAATACTCTATTAAGTGGAATGCTGTATTGGGTACAGTACTTTAAAACACCTTCTTTCATTAAAAAGATATTAATGTTCAGACAGGAACAATCAGTCAGAAACACATCTTTGATACTGGTGGCAGGTCCTTAGGTTATGTTTAAAATTTCTACACAGCACCTTAAATTTACATATTTCAGGGTCCCTTTTCACAGTGGATATTTTCTGCAAAATTTGCTTTTAATTTTAGTCTTTTAATTTATTTTATAAAGATAATAACGCATTTCAGAAATAATAACTTATTTTATAAAAATAGATAAACACTCAGACACACCTGCCATCTGCTTCTTTGGCCTTCGCATACTGCAGGTGAATCTTTGGAGATGAAACATGAGGAAGAAGTTCACCAACCTTTGCCCTAGAAAAAAATACAACAGTCATTTAATAAATATTTCTGTTTTAAAATTTTCTCCAGTAAAACAGGCATATTTATAATAAGAGTGAAAAGGAGGTTAAAAAATAAGTAATTAAACAGAAGGTACAAGTTTTGAATGTGCTTTAATAATTTCAAAAAGCTGCATTTATACAGGTAAGAACCAGAAATTATACACTGGTTCAGGAATATACAGGCTTAAAGAAGTAGAGTAGCTTTTGTTTTTTGAGTTGAAAGATGTATGAGCATTAAAAAGTGCCAGACTGAACATTTCAGCCTCCAGTATTCTCCAATTCATCTACAGAAGCAGCACAGTATTAAAACTTTAACCTAACAAATGAATACCAACACAGGTCCAATTGTGTTGACTCCTGTGATTGCTTAAACTTTGGCCATCGGTTGTACAGAGGACTCTAGGCACTTAGAACCAGTTTCTGTGAGTGACAACATCCCTAACACTGGAGTGTTGAGGAACACAGAACTACACATCAGTCCTTCCATAAATTTAACCTCAGGATCTCCACACACAACATGATGTGCAAAAGCCAGCAAACTAACTGGAGAGCCTTTCAAGACAATGAATATTAAAGGCTGAAGAGAGGCTGATCTTAAATCTCATACCTCTCTGCCTAGAAGACAGAGCACTGCCCAAGACATCAGGGGACTTGAACCTCCTTCTGCTTGGATAAACAAAGTTTGTACCTTCCACCTTCCACTCTCATAATATGCAAGATACCCTACTGAACAAGGTGTTTTCTTAGTCCATGCTGATGAAACAGATACACTTTTAYGATAGAATAAAATTTTCATCAGAGAATGAGCTTAATGCTCCAACCTTATTTTTAAAGCATTTGCATGAAAGAAGAGAGGTCTCCGAGTTTTGATCTCTGCTCCAAACAGTTCTTAATAGCAAAATACATAAAATATAATTACACAAGAATTAGGCCCTTAAGTCTCTCTGTAAATTGTACTTCTCCATCGGAAACTTGACAATGACCAAATTCGCTAAAAAAAAAGTTCACTGAACATAACGTCAACTATTTTGACTGCTCATGATACAGACTCCATTTGAACCAGCAACTTAGAATCACTTCCAACCGTCTGCATATTCAGAGTCCCAGCTACATATTCTATAACTGAAGAAATTTAATGAACTAAACAGTAACTAGACAAATAAAATGACTACATTCAGTATACTAAAAAAATCCCTTGAAACTACAGGTCACCTCAAACATTACACAAGAAAACAAAAAAAGGAAGACTACCTCCCATTTTCAGTATGACTACATTTCAACCAGCACAGGTTGTTGAGGATTTCATGAACACTGTGCTTGTTTAAGCTTAGGGGAGGAAACCATAACACCAATGAAATGTAATTCATGCAACATTTGAGATACTGAGAGAATTTTTCCTTTCCAAAGGGCATTACAGCAAGCCTTCAGTCTCAAGAAATACATCACTTCACTGAAACCTGTACTTACCAGTTTTTACACCGGATGTATACTGATGCTGCCTTGTCATAATATTGTCCCTTTTCATACAGCTGAGCAGCTTCTGAAAATTGCTACAATATTGGAAACCATTACAATATCACTTGTAAATTATGATTACACATAAGCAGCTTAATGAATTCACATATTCAGCATTAGCTTTACTGACTCTTTTGAATACCTTCATACTTTCCAGAATAGCTCCACAGTCTCTTTTTAGTAACCTGCTAGGGTGTTTAATGGCCTGGTTTACCCCTCGACGGATATCTCCCATTCGAATAGACATTTGGGCTACTCCAGCAAGGCAAGCTTCATCATGTTCCTGGTACTGGCAATCAAATGAAAAGCAGTAATTATACCTTGCATATAAGAAATATCAGCTTGCAAAAGCCATGATAACCAAACACTGAAACAAGTTAACAAAAAAATAAAATGGACTTAAGTCAATTCTTGTCTAAAAATTCTGGTCTAACTGCAGCCACTATTCAAAACTAAGCAGCAGAACTATTTATCGTGAAGAATCATATGTTTTACTTATTGATCATCTGCTTAGTTTTCATCTTAACTTTTGGCCTTTGCTTTTTACATTTTACTTACAAGATAAATAGAGTCCAGACCAAACATACAGGAGAAGAATCTGCTTTTACAAACAGCTCAGTGCTACTTGCTTCTTTCTTCCAAAACAAACAGTAGAGAAAAAGAAGGAAATACCCTGCTTGTAGTCTCATTTTTTAACGGTAGTAAGACCTTTGATGTTTTATAAAGCCAAATGGCTTGAACTGAGAAAACACTGCTATTGTCCCTATTATGTTTTATCATTGAGTTGTTTTGTAATAGACATTATGCAAATGTTAGGGGAAATAATGCCAAAATAAGGGAGGTCCAATTGAATATGATGTCTTTTCTCTAACACAGCCACTTTCTGTCTTTATGTAGGTAACAGTCCAGTAAAGAAGAATAGAAGTAATAATTAGGGCTTTATTATAACAATGAAAATTCTGGCAGTATTTTCCCTAATATTTGCACATGCCTATTATGAAGTTGCTAAAACTATAAACACTTAATTTTAATTATGCCATGTTAACACACAGGCAACACTGCTTTATACCTAGAAAAAGCATCATTTTGTACATTAAAAATAAGTGCATTGAAGACTACTATCCCAAAAGCAATAGTCATACAGATTTACGGCCAAATACAAAAACCTGAATTTAAATAAGCCTGAAACAAGGTAACTCTATGTGCAGTATGAGAGTGCACCTGCTATCATTACTAAAAAGGCATTACCTTATTGTCCCCAGTGATTCCTTTCTCATAATGTGCCAGAGCATTCACATAATCACCCCTAAAAGAAAATCATACATTATATGGAAGAATATTTTTAATAGGAAGAGATAGTTACTGTAACTCTTGTTCTTTGAGACAGATTATGTATATATCTGTCTTGCTTTAGGCATAAAAACTCCATCCAATGATCTGAAGCATAAATAAGACAGGCAGTTACATAGTACATTAGGGCATTTTCCATGCACTTTATCAAGCTATTAGTCAAAGGCACAGTCCATCTCTTTTCAATTCCTTTATATTGAGACCAATAAAAAACCCTGAAAGACAGGTAAAGAGCCTATCTATGTGCATAATACCTATCTGCACAAACCTATGTGCTACTCCTCAGTAATTTCATCTCTACTTCCACATACTTTGCTGGAAAATAAACCAATCTTCTAAAGCTATTTATGATTTTTGCAATATAAAAATGAAGTCTTTTTTTTTCTTAAGTAAATTCAGAACTCAAGTTACAGATGGTCACATTGCAACAACTGCCTCAATTTCCTCTTTTCTGTGACCAACAACTGTCTTCCCTCAGTGCCAGGGCAACTGGTGAGACTGGGGAGAAGTTGCCCAAAACCTCTATTAATATCTAGAATTTTCCTCTTGATTTAGACAGTAAACAGGATAGGTTTCATCTGGGTAAAATTAGCTATAAAATAGCCTTTAAAATCATGGCAAATGGTGAATATTTTCTTGCTTTCAGGGACTGGCAGTCTTGAAGTCTGACACTCTTCTACCTAAACTATGAAGAAAATGAAGGCTCCAGGGCATCACGGAAAAGATAGGAAAAAGCTTTAAATGCAAGGCTTTCTTCCAGGGGAAAAAAATGTTAAGTGGCATTAATTTCTTCTATTTTCCAAACAAACACTTGCCTGCAACAAAACATTTATTTAGCAGATTATATAATTACATAGTGGACCTACCAGTTAAAAACAACATAGATATACCTAAATTAATCAAGTGTAACTATTATTTGCTATTGTCTTTATCTAGCATGAAAGTATTCATATGAAACTAGTCTTCCTGGTACTATAACTGCAAGACCTCACAGAACTCATTCTTGGCAATGCAATCAGATAAAGTATCTCAAGTCTATGTTCTCCTAATTAGCATGAGTATTAGTCTGACATTCTTATACTGCAGCCTTACAGGAGAACTTACGTGAATTCAAGCTGCACTGCATATTCCTTTGATATGAATGGGATTTGGTCAGGGGCCAAACACTTAGCCAGGTGAAGCGCGCTATCCCAGTGTTGCAAGTCTCTTCGCATCTATTAATAAAGAACAGCACCATTTTCTGATCCAAGTATCAAATTCTAATATGAATTTTACATTATTCTAAATGTAATTATAGARCTAGTATCCTAGAAGGATTCAGACAATTTGAGAGATATATTCATCCTAGAAGAAATGCTCTCATTCACAGAATGGCAAGAACAAAACCACAAAAGAGCAGAATTACCAGAAGGTGACTGATAATCCAGCATTGAGGTGCAGAAAAAAACAGCAGAAAAAATGTCAGACATCTTAAATGAATACCTCAAGTGCTGCAATAGGACAGGTGGATGCCAGGTATAAATCCTGAGCCAGACTGAAATCACTAGTAAACATGGCAAGATGTCCTGCTAAAAGGTTGTGGTCTTCTATTCCCTGTAAAAAGACATAAGAGGCACTAAAGTAGTTCAAACAAAAAAATTTGTTGCCAGTAATGTAGTCTGGTATGTACAGTAAAACAAAATAACCCTACAGATCAGAAGTATGCATATTATATTCTACAAACCATAAAATAAACTCACTCTTATTTTAATTCAAAGCTATTAGCACTACAACTGTCTAAAATCTAAGTAATTTGCAGAAGCATATTCTTAAAGTACTATTTCATGTACATTTTTGGTTGTATTATTACATCTGTTTTTAAAAAAAACCTGTAATCTTAAACATTTAACCTTAAACATTTTCTCAAAAGTTACAAAGGAAAAAAGAGGTTCCAAATGTCTGAGACAYGAATTTGGTCTGCTGCTCTCAAGCAGATACGGCAGGAAATGTTGGCTACTGTGGTAAAGCAGACCAATATCTGTGGTGTCAAAGGACTATTCACCCAGAGCTGATCTGTCATGAAATGACCTCTTTGGATGGGGGAAACCTCTCAGACAGCTCATAAGGGTGTATCTGCTTCCTACAACATGCTCTGTCTAGGCATTAGGACAATACAGCATGGACACAAAGTATCATCACCAAAAGGCCAAAACCATGAAAAATCTGAGAATATAAATCAGGGCTCCAATATCCCATTGACCATGGAGAATTATTGCTTCAGTTGCAATGACGACTTCTCTGTTTCACCTCCCTGACATGAAGTATCTTCATCCTCTGATGGGCTTATTTCTGGAGAGAAGGACCATCTTCATGCCTGGCATGCTACAGAAGCTGTAGTATGGAAGAGTTCCTGGTGTCAGAGATGACATAGCAAGAAGGAGTACAGCAGCAGACAGATTTTTCCTCCAGGCCCTGATGACAGTGATACATGATGCTAACTTTGAAAACTTGAAGGCATCAAAAACAGGAAGAAGGTGTAGTAGGCAACCTTACTCAGCAGGTGCAGGAATGAAGACTGTCAGAGCAGTGCCAATAAAATAAAAAGTCTTCAAGCCTAACTGTTGTCAAAAGCGAAGATGACATAGACTTGCTACACTTTGCCTTCACTTTTATAAGGTGAGCTAGTACAGGAAATAACTTAGTCAATGTCAATGGATAAGCTTCACTCATCAGACAAATCTTCCCAGTAATTTCAAAAGTTTTTGACTTTACTAGGTATAAGAGGAAAAGGTGAAGGAGGGATGAATCTTTTTAAGAGAAGGATTGCTGATCAATTTGGCCATGGGAGCTTTCGCAAGTTCCAAAGCTAGAAGGGTTGAATAGCCCAACTTAGAAATCAACATCATCCTCAAAGCTTCAGATTCCTAGAACCAAGACTTTCATGGCCCTTTCAAATAAAGAAGCCTGCAACTTAAACTCAGTATCTTCTCTCATTCAAGGTTTAAAAAAGCCAGCAGACAGAGCACACTCTGAGGCAGAACAGATACATGGACTGCAAGAGTAGTTACACAGAGATGAAAAGTAACCTTCAGTCATCAAGCAGCTATATAAACTCATCATGAACAATGAATGAACAAGTCAAAATTGGMTGCATACCTGAAAGAAACTGCAGCAGCTGCCTCGAGAGTACTCTTGAAAGCAACTGTAATATAGTGAACCTCATGCCTATATACTGCTTGCTGAACTGGACAGCACCTTCTAGAGGTATCTCAGAATCCCAGAATAGTTGAAGTTGGAAGGGATCTCTGGAGATCATCTAGTCAAACCCCTTCCTGCTCAAAACAGGGTGAACTAGAGTGGGCTGTTCTAGTTGGTCTAGTTCTGTATTTTATCTAAACAAGAACTCAAGCTGGGGCATCTAAATTCAGCCAGCAATAATCTTCCCTTTACTACCTAACTGTAGAAGTATCTAAACCTCATCAAGCAATTTTCTAGTTGGTGTGAAAATTCTCTAGATGTCCACATTTAACACTGTGCATTCTCAAAAGCACCTCAATCAGAGCATTTACCAACTTTATTTCACAATCACTGGCTAGCAAGTGATAATCATTATCGAGGAAGTAGAAATAATGGGTCTAAAGTCAGTTCCCACATTCCAGGAGAGTACCAAAACCATTTCAAGAGGAAAACAAGCCAGAGTTGTGTGGCTTAGACACCTTCTCCTCTATAATCATTAACTCCTTTGAAAATAATTTACCTTCCATTTAAAAACAAACAAATGAACGAAACCCCCACAAAAATAAGAATTCACCAACTCTTTAAGAACAATTAAACCATAGTATTTCCTATTTAGGAGAGACTTCATTACTTTTACATTTTACCTTTATTTGCTCTAGTGACATCACCATCCCAGCATTACCAAATGCTCGATAAACACGTATTGCAAAGTCCACCTCCATGTGATATAAGCAAGCTCTGGCCAACTCATTCCAACCAGACTGGTCATTCAGAAGTTTGCACACCTCCCAAGCCTCAGAAAACCTATGCAAAGTAATAAAAATCAAAAAACAAAACAAATGTTACTTGCTCCTAATATACCCCCTCTTAAACTATTTTCTTCCTAATCCTAGGACAGGGAAAACTTAAGAATCATTTCTTTCTAAGCCATGGAGAGATAAACATGTCAGGAAGAAAGGAGAAATAAAAATGCATAACTTACAGTTCTTTTTCAGCTGCTTCTACCACTCTTCTTCAGGAAACCATCTGCGTTCCCTACTCTAGGTTTCTTTCCATTTTACTTATTTTGCTTTGCTTCATTGCAGTGGAAGGGCAGTGGGCAAGATGCACCTTCAGTCAGTTTTGCAAGAGCCACTGCCACAAAACCCAGAATCATTCTTAAAAAAAAATTGTTTTAGCTTTTACTTGACAGTGGAAAAACAAATGAACCAGCACTGGGTCACTTTCTTTATCTGAAAGCTACAGGGACTGATGGATCGATCTAATTTATCAATATTCAGCATGACATCTTTAGATCACCAGGATATGCTGTATTGCACAGAAGAAAACAATTTACACAATATAATTAAAAAGCAGACGTACCTTTTCAATATTAAAGTCTGAGTAAGCATTTGTGCCAGCTCATTAGGTCCGAAGTCTTTCAAATTGCCAAGGAAACTGTGAGTACTAAGATAGATATTGTTTGTTTTCCCACTCTGAGTCTGACAAGTTAATTCTCCATTATACAACAACAAAGGTTTATGGGAAAAGGGGACTTCCATGCTGCCTGCCAAAATAATCTTGGATCCTAGATTCAAAGATCAGGATGAAAGGAAGACATTATTTAAAAAAMAAACAAACAAACAAACAACCCTTCTTGGTAAAATGTTTAATAAACAGTCACAACTGAAATAATGTAGACCTGCTGGCCATTAATTCAAGGTCTTGAATCTTGACAGTCACGATCTACTGTTATGTGTATATATTTTTTAAAGAAGTAAAAAACCCCAAAACTTAAATCTAAATGATTATGATCATTTTCCAAATGTTTGTAGATTAATTTGTTAATGTTTTTCTGTCACAAACATGGAAATAGCTATGATTAAAATTCTGGTTAACAGTATAAGTGAATAAGTTTTGTCATCTTGATCCTAATATTTCCTCATGAACACTTCAAAATACAATTAAAGCACAATATATAACTTTCAGATCAAATATTATAATATCAAGAAACTTGCGGAGTTAAGGCTGAAATGCCTTGCTGGAGCTTTACAAAGAAACCTATACAGCAACTATTTCTCTATTAATCAGTTATACTTCAAAGCTTTCGTAACACTACTTATTTCATATGGAGTTATGAAAATTTTTAATACAAATGCAAAAACAGAACATGTTTTGCTTTATTAACTAAATAGCAAATAGGATTTTTCAAGTATTACAGTACCTTGAATGGCATCTTTATGAAAGACATAAGTGTACACTTTATCATCATCATAAGCAGCAAAAACACCCTTATCCATTGGCCAGTTTTCCCATAGGATTCCTTTAATAGTTGGTGAGAAATCTGGAATCTCATATAATCTATCATTAACCTACAAATAATGCAAAAGTAAAATTACTAGGAAATAAGAGACCAATGAGATGAACTGAATATTCATTCTGGTTATCCATGAAAATAAAATAAAACAAGGAAGATAAGTAGTCCAGAAATATATAAAACTGTATTAGGAAAAGGTTTTCTTATGAGTGGTGACTCTGAATTACTTCCTTTGTGAGTTCGACAAATAAGTTAACAGAGAAAACACAAATGTTATATGAATGACATAAAAAAGGTGTAGGGACAAGCAGTGCAACCGAAAAGCTAACATACCAGTATTTGAATACACAAACAGATTAATTTCTGAAAATTACTGCTCAGAAATTTAATATTATGAAATTGCTCTGATCTAATATGACTTTTATTTCCTTACGTTACCATTAGGTTATCATCAGGCCTCCTTAACAATTTCTTCTTTCAGTATACATGTTTGAGTGACAAGCTTTTTCATTCTCTATTAAAAGCATTATGTAGTTGAAAAAACTGCTTGTAATGGCATAGGTATCCCAAACTAACTTACTGGACAATAGACGAAGCCATCACTTTTGTCATCTATGAAAACCAATTTGGTTCCATTAGGATCTGGAAAAATTTTTCTCACACTGACAGGATGCCGATATTCATTCACATACTGCCAGTCTTCAATGTAGAAATAATGAATAACTCCAGTCTAATGAGAAATAACAGAAAAGTTATAACAGAAATAACATTAATAAGTATCAAGTAGATAATTAATTTAGTTGTAGTGTCTCCTATCTTAGAGTGCTGAGCATGAAGAGTGTTTAAAGAAAAATACTCCCAGCTTTTTTGGGGCTTCTTTCCTCATTGTCAGCTGGTCTTGGCAGCATAGGAAAACTTGAGGCTTTTCTGTGGGGGTGAGGGGAGGGCTAGTGGGGCAGTTGGGTTTTTTTTGGTTAGTTTTTTGTTTTTCTTAAAGACAACCTCACTTACTGCCCTCCCCACTAGAAAGACAAGAACATCCCTTAACACATTGTAGCAGAAGAAAGTAATACAGTATTTTATTTCTTACTTCTCTGCTTAGCACAAGTTGTCACTGCCTCTACATATGATCACAAAAACCAGAAACAGACTAAAGACCCAGAAGTCCAAATGCTCCAAGCAAGCTTTAGGCACCCTCAGTTGAGAGCACAGTTAAACACCAAAACTGTWAGATCTTCTGCTAAGATCTGAATAACCTACTGCAGGTGCCTCTTTCTCCACAGATATACAGGAAATTAAGAGAAACTAAGTATCAGATTACAAACTTCAAGTAAGGCGGGTGAATCTGGAGCTGAAACTTTCAGGCCCTATTACTTGACTGGTTTTCAAGCAAAATGTAACCATGAGAGAATTTCAGAGAAGAGGGAAGGAGAGGAGAGATCTTGTTCTTGTAGTACTTTGTGGAGAAATGCTGTCTTTCCCGTGACATTCTATAACCAGGAAGAATGCTTACTTCTTTCACCAGAGAAGCTTAACTTTCAACCAGAATGCAAAAATTTGCCTCCAGTGAAGAACCATACACTCTTAAGTACAGATGTACTTACTTCAGGGTAAAAAGGCAATCAAACTGATTTGTGATAACACTGTTTTTCAACTGGTTTTGCACAAAGAACAACACAAAATAAAAGAAGGCTTCTGAAGTCAATTATAAAACTTGTGTACACCAAATTGATCAACCGTGAATTTACTATTTTAAATTTATCAGTACCAGTTTAGGTAAAAAGGCAAAAGAGAGGTGGAGAAGCCTTAAAATGCTGCAAAACCATTAATGTTATTAAACCAGTGATAACATCAGATATGGCAATTCTGCCTTTCCTCTGTAAGATCAATATATCACTCTGTGTCATAAAGAGCCAATACTACAGTGACAAATGTATCCTGTATTCCCAGTGCTAGAAAACATTAAAAAAGGAAAGGAAACTACCCTTACACATAGAAAAATCCCCTTAAAAATCCACAAAAATGCTCATATCCTTATTCAGTGCCCTCCTAATTCCCTTTTTTGTTGCAGTGACTAAAAGCCCACTGACATAGGCTTCAACAAGTCAAGACCTCCATTCAACCTTTAATGCTTGCTTACCTCATTACCTTTTGTCCCCATATATCACATCATCACCTTAATTAACATATTTTCAAGGCAAGTGCTATCCTTTTTTCTCTCATCTGGAAGACATTTTGATTGCTAAACCTTTCACTACTGCAATATGATTACATTCTGCTATTAAGATCTGTGTTTTGCAACAAGCATTAGTAAAGGCCAGATTTAATCTTCTTGCTATTGCATCTCATATAAATGCAATAGTCAAGGAAGCTGGATGCAGTTTTGACTGTGTTTGCATAAAGTTCTTGCACAGAAAATAATCCACACTAAATTTCTCAGAATCACAAATTTTATGCTAATAATATAATGAATAACAATCCAAGTAATTCAGATAAAAACATATTCCATCTAAAAAGACCATTTAAAACAGAAATAATACTCACATCTGTACCATATATGAGGAAATCACCAGTTAAAGCATGGCACAAAATTCGACTTTTATCATCATCTGCTGGGAAGAGTCGAGTCTCTCGCTCCTCCTGAGCATCCAAACTTTCACTTTCTATCTAAATATAAAGGTGAGAATGAACTGGAAAACTCCATTAATAAAATGAGATATCAGAGTTTTGCCTGTATCAAACTGTAAGGAAATGAGATGAGAACCACCTTTCATGTGCATCACTTAAAAACCCACTATCAGCTTCTGCCAAGTTCCCACAGAAACTTTTAAAATAAAACTTGCTAAACAGTTCACAGGAAAACACTTTCTCCTCCCCTGTTCTAGACTTAGATTATATTTCTAAAATCTTCAGGAATTCAGTTTTATATCTTACTAGGTGGCAAAAAATGTCTAAAGACTTTTTTACTTTTATCTCCGTTATGTGAAGAACACTCCATTTTCTCTCATTTTTAAAATTTCTGTAACTAATTCAGCTTAGGTGGACTCAATTAATTCAGTGCTCAAAATCAACAGTGTCCTTACCATATGCAACTGGACTTTACCCTCAAAGAGAGCAGCAGCATAATCAGAATTAAGATGTATACTTGCTACTGTCCCCAGGTACTCCACGTCTTTGAGCTTTTTTACATCTACAGAGTTCAAAGAGAAAAGAAAAGGTATAAATATGTTGTATAGGTCTTCATTTATCATAATCTGAATTTGCAGCTGAGTAACTAGATGTGAAGAACTCGCAATTGAACAGAAAGGGGACAAGTCACATGTAAAGAGGCTTTCTTGATAGCAATCAGAAACTAATTAGAAAGTACAAGAGAAACTCTTCCTATGCAGCTGTGACTAGTGTTCTTATAGTTTTGATTAATCTATTTTATTAAAAAAAGGTGCTGTTTAGAAAGGCATGAAAGCTTTAAATCCACTGTCTAATATCTGAATACAACATAAGCAATTTTACCTTACTCCCTGCAAACTATATGGACATCTATGGAACTGAGAATTTAATCTTGTTGATGGTGTAGTCCCTAGCTACTCTGCCACAATAAGTATTTAAAGTCATGGTCAAATAATTTCTCAAAAGCTAAGAAGTCCTTCATCGGTTAACAACATAATTTGATAAAAACCTCAAGAAGGAAATATTCTACACTTCATTACTAATATCTTGAACTTGAAGTTTTGTTTAAATTATTTACAATGCCTTCTCATAACTGCTTCAGCCTGTGAAAATCATTGTCCAGTCCTAATAGGACCATATGGCGATTCAAGTTGTTATTGTACAATATAAAATGTTAAAAGCTGCTAAATGCAATACTAATATCATAGAATAAGACACACAATGATGTAGCAATTTAAAATAAGAGAATTAAATTTATGCTTACTATTCTCTCCAAGTGCGTAAAACCAAGCCCGATTGTTCATTCCTACAGCCAAATGATAAACACCAATAGCAACAAAACTGGGCTCTACTTCAACAGAGACCGTGACTGGTAGCTCCTGTAAGAAACATCATACCAATTTTAATGCACTATTATTACTTGTTTTACTTATATCTAAATGAACTTTAAGAGAAACAGATTATCATACTCTTTCCACATGATTGGCTACAGTAACTTCAAGAAGAGAAGTGAGGTATGCAATCCTTGTACTGCAAGCATCTCCGAGGACTGGAAGCTTTGTCAAGAAAACATGGAGTGATCCTCTTCGTGTAGATACTGCCAACAACTGTCCATCATCTGTCCAAGCCAGCTGATCTACACCTAAAACATTTACAAGTTTTTGCAGGAAAATCCTTTGATTACTGAAACCAAGAAGCAATTGTTTTGCTTTAAAATATGACAATAGCAGGAATTCACAAGCTGGAATATACATACTAAGGTATTCACACCTAATCAGTTAATCATCCTTTTGACATTAACTGTTATCATTCAAACCAAAACCATAACTTACTAATTAAACAGTTGTCTAAGAGTGAAGACTTGACAATAACTGAAATAATTACAGATATTAAAACAGGAGATAACAACGGTGGTAACTCATTACCCCAAAACAGTCTCACAACAATGTTCTGGAAGCCACAGGCACAAACCCTACGTATCAGGATGAGAACAGATTAAGTATTATCCCTTAGTACAACAGAGACAAAAAAGCACAAAAAAATTCCACCCTCCCAAAAAACATGGAAAGAAGCAGGAACCTGTTAAGTATATTATCTTAGTAATCAATAAAATATTCTGAGTGCTGTACTTCTTCATACTTTGTACAGATAAAAAAAACTTGTTAAAAGTAACTGTGTCCTCCTACCTTGCTGTGGGTCACCTCCTAATGCCTTCGTGTTGGGAAAGAAGGAATTTATGATACATTCTATATTTACACAGTTTTTCAACAATGGTATTTTCAGGTACTTCACTCATGTAAACCAAATGACACAAAATTCTGTTTTCCCTAATTTGTAAAAATTTCTATCCTTATGGAGATTATTAACATACCTTTATTTTCATCATCCAAGTTTATTATAGCATACATTTCTCTCAGGTCTGACAGATCATGGATTTTAATGCTAAAACAAAAATAAACAGTTATTCTCAGTAAAATAAATCTCAGTCATCACGAGCTGGAAAAAACCCAACCCAAACCAATCTAGACTAATGAAGCAACATATTACAGCAGGAATGCAAAATGGTTTCCATTTCCTAAAGAGCAACATACACACACACTCATTGTTATCCATCACTCTAAATACATTATCACTATAAAGGTACAAGAAGATTCTCTCACAGAACTAAATTTAAGGAAAAGGCAGGACTCTTCCAATTCCAAAGGCCTGAAGCGGGGTGGAAGTAATACTCTTCTTCCTTTTTTGGCTTTTACAATACAGGTTAGGTCACATAGACAACCCTGATGGACTAACACTGCCTGAAGCATGAATCTAAAAAACTAGCTTTCAATCCTGCTTTGCATAAAAATGGACAGATTGAGATCTTTCTTATGCTGCCGTATTACTCAATAAATGCTAAAGAATCTCATTAAATAATATTGATTGATAACTGAAGAGCTTGAAGGTGTACCATGTTTTGTTTGTAAGTACACCACTCTCAGTGTGAAAGTGTCACACACAAGCAGTCTGCTAAAGTCACACACACACAGAACTGAGGACAGGCAGAATGATCTGACTCTAACTGTCACTCAGCTCCTTCCTCACCAAAGAATTTGGATATCACAGAAACAGGAAGTAGCAGAGGAGCTATAGGACATATATTCTACTATACTATATAGTATACTATACTATGGACAACATATTTTAAAAGAACTCTAGTCTCTGTAACTATTTCTTCCTTAATGGCTTATCCATTTATATTTTTCACTAGATCACAGGTAAGACCAAAGGCCAGAGAGGAGGATATTAGTGTTTTTAACATACTCAGTACAGCTTTAAATGAATAGTTCTCTTACTGCTAAGAAGATGCCCATGGTCCAATTTATAGATCATACTAAAGAAAGTCTGACATTTTTGTAGCCAAGTAACACATTAAAAAAGAAAGTATCAAAAGAAACCATCTATAAATATTACAGTTTAATTTTAAGCGCATTACAATTCAGAGATTTGGGGCAAGATAAGCTTCTCCTAACTTTAGGAAGAGAGGGAGCTCCAGAAAGCAGTTCATCTCACCTCCTGCTCTTCACTGACTTCTTAGGGAGCCTTGTAGACTAGCTTTAATGCTGACCAGCTAAAGTTACATAAGATGAATCCCATTCTTTATTTATAAAACTGTCACTCACCAATTATCTCCACAAGATGCAGCTTTGTTTAATGACTGTGATATAGCAATGCTGCTTAGATTATCCTTATGATTATGAGCTTGAAAGATTTCTTGACCTATCTCACGAATGTGTGTAGAAATAACTACAAAACACCCTCGTGAGAAACCAATCATAATGTAGCCATCACCATACCTGTTGCAACAACAACAAAAAAAAGCAATTCAGAAAAGAGATCTATGTAAAATGTTTTTTCTCAGACTACTGGGGTAACTGTCAATGCCTCTCCTCTCTAATGGGAAAAATAATCAAATTATGGGAATGTATATATACAATGTAGTACAATATAGTACAATACAGATTAGGGGAAAAACAACCAACAAAAATGAGTTTGCCACACAAGGCTTTCCAGCCCAGCGTCCTCTCGTAAGTCCTCCTTGTTCTTGCTTCTAGATTCTATAATGCCACTCTGCTTTCAGCAAGGAACATACATGGCAGCGGTGCTAGGAAAAAGACCTCTGTTATCTTTAGAATGAGCATATCAAAAGCTGAAAACTTCCATTTCAAGGTTTTGGCTGACTTGGTCTCATCAAAGCTATGTGGAAAAATAATGGCAGACATCCTGCCCTTAAGGCATTATCTGTGTAAACACAGCAGAATTACCAAATCTACAACTATATTTGTGATTAGCTTGTTTACTTTTCAGAGAGTCAAGCAGAAATAAAGAGGTAAGACAGAAATAGTTGCATGCTGTAAAGATGAATTCAAACAAATATCTCAGTTATATAGTTAAAAAAAAAAAATTGCAAGGAAAACAGTCCATGTATTGCTAGCCATGTGGCCATAAGTTAAGAAACATATAGCTACAGGTTTTCTTACAGAGCTTCAGTGTGAGGGATGAATGTCAACTTCCCATTGACTGAACGGGCATTAAAGGATACAACTCAAAGATAGAGAAACAGACAACTACTTTTTGGGTAAAGAGTTGGAACATCTAGCTTGGGATTTCTTCAAAGGAAGATTACCAATTGGAATATGTAGCAGGGAGGCTAAAAGAACTTTGCACAACTTTGCAAACTAACAAACTAGCCAAGAAAATCAGCCCCACTCTTTCAGCTAGTTCTTTCATCAATTTCTCATCCGAAAAATCCCCACCCTATAAAGCCTTCAATTTTATCTACTGCCAGGATAGCAACAGTATTACTATTATAAGTCTGAGCGCGCCAACACCAATTACATTTTGACAGTACTGCTTTTATAGCCATTATATTGTTAAGTAAAGCAATTACAAAATGTAGACTCTTTAAAAGGCTACAGTATAGCCAAGAAATTTCCAATGTCAGCAAGGGATGCTTTCATTTCTAGCATTTATCAGAACTACTGGGAAAACCTTCAGCTTGTTATCATTAAAATGTTGCATTAAGAAAGTTGTGCTCACCATCTGTACGTAACAATATTGCCATATGGCTGCTGAAATTTCAGATCAATTGGGTTATCAGGATCATTCAAATTAAAAAGAAAGAGAGTCTTCTTGCCGACCACAACACTTACCTGCCAATGAATGAAAAGGAAAAATAAACTCAGTAAGACCAGTATCACTTTAAAATAAGACCCTACATCATCACTAAAAGATGAGATATAGCATTTTCAATAATCCTTAAGAATCCCATGGATCTGAATTCTGGATCTTTCTCAACAGTGGAAGAGAGTTTCAGGATACCCTCTTCATAAGCCAGCAGTTCACAGATCTAAGTGCAAGCCCAGCAGAACACAGATTTCAAATTCAACACCTTCCCCCCAGGAAGCATTAAGTCTGCCACCATTTCCTCTGAGGAAAAGACAACAGACCACACGGAGTTACCCTGTAAACTGTGAACTGGACTACTCTCACTTGAACTATGRTATGTTTTTTGATCCACAGAACTCCTACCTCTAAGACGGAAGGGAACACTATCACAACATTGACACATCAAGTAACTTGCTGCCACTACAAAGATATAAAGACAATTCCAGAAGAAACAGCCATTTCAGTGTGTATTAAATATGTGATATTTATGGCTTGAGATCAGTCTAGGTGAGTGCATTTTATTTGAGGAAATCCACAGAGAAGTTGGACTTCAGAGTGGAAGAAAGGTTCAAATTTGTTTTTTTTTTTGTATTCTTTTTGTCACCAAAATGCGTTTATTGTTAGACAAAAGTAAAACACTAATTTTAGAAAAAGGACAGAGAAGGAATTTGTCTTGTCTTTGACAAAAATATTTGAAGGGTTTTATATTACCTTCTGTTCCCACCCTCAGTCCTCAGTTCCTGCATTTTCAAAATGTCTGTTAACTAAAATTTCCCTGGAAAGTAGAAAACATTTCACTCCATACAGATAGGCAAAACCCAGGTCTTTGTCAGTGTGACATGGGAAATTCCTTTGTGACCCCTATACTGTAAAGATCTAATCCTGAATATATGAGAATTTAATTATGCTGCCTGTACTTTAGTATATAGATACGGCCAAATTCTAATACAGTAACACCCTGCTATCCATGGCTTTTCTATCTGTCATTTTGACATTCCATTGCTGATCATTTAATAACGTGCTCTGCTAACTGTTGTCATTACCCCATTTCTCTGTGCTTCACCATTGACCGATCTGACGGACCTTGAGTCACTTGGGAAGAATGATTGAAGACAATGAAAATGCAGCCATTTAGAAAGAGGTAGAATGCTCATACTAGAAGTTTTACTTCAGTCTCGTAGATGCTGAGGTTTGCACAGGCTGAAATCTTTCAGAGTGGTGATCTGTTCTAAAAACTGATTGCTGAAAAACAGCCTCTGAAAGCTAGCATCTCAGCCATTTTCATGATCCTGCTCCTTCCTCTCCATCTGTCATATGTATATACTGTTGTGTATTTATGCTGTGTGTATTTGTTTAAGTCTCTGCACACATCTTCATCTATTACACTAACCGTTATAGCAAAACTGTTCAATTATCTGTCATACTGATAATTGTTGCACTTTTCATGAACACATCCTCATTGAATAAAGAGGTATGGCTATACTTCAAAAGAAAGTTTTGAAAAAAAATCTTCAACATCAAATTTTAAATCAAGGAAGAAAAAAAAAATTACTTCCTAGTGCACAGAGATTGCCAGCAGAAACCCTGAAACATGGCCTCAACACTCTTTGTAGTATTTTGTATTGACTTCTTACTGTGCTTTCCCTGGTTGATATTCTTTCATCAGTCTTCATAACTGAGAACTGCATATCACTGGGATCTGAGCTCACTGAGGTCTGAAAGAAATAAGTGCAGATTGGGAAATCAATATTTACTGTAGCAAATGCTGATGCTAAAMAATTGTATTACTGCTGCCCTGGACATTTTAGTGTTAGGATGGATGGAAACATGACCTCAGTTTGGATCACAATGACATGTTATATAGGAATTCACTTGAAGAAATACCTAGAAAACAGTTAGAAATACAAGTCCAAAGAGAGAAGGAAATATCAAGATGAGGAGAAAAGCTTGAAAGATGATATTATACAGATAGTATTAACTGAAGCAGTAAAAAGAAACAAGGTCATTCCCAAAAGAATGCAAACCAAACAGAGAAGACTGAGAATGAGACAAACAGGTTAAATATTTCCAATGCAGTATAATACGGATGTAGCTTATCTGGTTTGGGTAGTGATAGTAATCTAGCTGCAGTAGCACAGGCTATTGCTTTTGTAGTCAGTATGAGATTACAAAACCTCGTAAACTAGCCTTGTTCAGGTCTTTACTGCCTTGACAGTTTCTAGTATCTGAGCTAGCTATTTTAAAGCACAGACATATCCTAAATTTTTTTTTCTTTCTTCCTCTACAATGTAGGGATATCTTTAGATACAAAAGTGGAAGCATATGAAACGAACTATGAAAGATTTCATACTGTCCTTTGAAAACCTTGAGTGAACCACCATTCATTAAAGTTCAAGAAGTCAAATACACTCATTGCCACATTATACCACAACTGTCTTTGCTTGGAAGGACTGCGATGTATGTAAGCAAACAATGCTTAATTAGAGAATCTGAGTGTACTTGGAAGAAGCAATGAAATCAACCTCTCAGCGATGTGATGGAGGTCCAGTCTAGGACAAATCCTCAAACATCAGAAGCAAGTCTCATTGTTTAACCAAGGTAAAGCAAAAACAACACTATAAGTATTCCCTAAACACCTTATAAAGAGTCATGGGAGAGCTGTCCTACGCTGGACCTGGGAAAGACTACACTCCTAAGACCCTGTTGCAATGGACACAAACCAGAACCAAGGTTGAGAGAAGTATGTTTAGGCAGCACCAGAGCAGAATTGCAGAGATTCCAATATCATAAATCATGCTGCATAACACAGACTAAGATATTCAGATACACCCGCATCCTGTGTGAGTTTTCCCAAGGCTTTTTTGTCATGAAATCAGTGGGACTGAAAAGGTAGAAGCTACCATGAGTCCCAGTTTCCCTGGACTGTGACTGTCTCAGGGACCAGGAGTATTAATGTATGTCTTGCATTCAAATGAGGTTTATAAATACTACCTGTCTTATAGTATCCCCTTCCTGATTGCTTATAGTAATCATTTTGTCTTCGCCTCCTAGTGCCAAAAGGTTCTCAGTACTCCAGCAACCGCAAGTAATCCGCTTACTGTGCTTACCTGAAAAAGAAACAAACCTATAGGACATAAATGAACGCAAACACAAAAAGTACGGGATGGAAATACGGTCTGTTTGGCCACTCAAACACAGATTTTCATAATGTGAAACAACCTACCAGAACAATTAAATCAAACTCAATTGTCAAATTTTTATTCTAAAGTTTTTAGCTTTCTACTGCCAGATGAAAGTCTTTTCACCTTATAAGAACCTGCACAGCCACTGGTCTTCCCTTTCGTTGCATCAGATTTCTGGAGACTATGCTACAGCCTTAATTTTTCCATGTAGAGGTACTCTAAGCCATAAAAAAAGTAACTTAGTAACAACAACAACCACACACACCCTTTGCAAACTGTAAAGCAAGAAAGATAACAAAAGTTTCTCATGAGGCAGCACTAGCTATGTATAATCTTTTTTTTAACATAACATTGTAAAAATATAGCAAGGACAACAAAACAGAAGTTGCAAGTTGAATATGAGCACATTTTGAGTTGCATATTCACACACAGAACAAAAAGATATCTAAGTGTATTAGCAAAATTCTACTCTGTTACAAATATGAAAGCTTAATTTCAATACAATGCATACCAAGAACAGGAATCTTGCGAGAAGTCTGACGGTTATATATAAGCAAGTTTCCCTTAGTCGTTCCAACAGCAAGTAAAGTTCCAACTCGAGACCATAATAAGATAGACATTGCATCCCTAAAATAAAGAAAATTCTTACATTGTATAGTAGAGGTTCCTTTCATGTGCTTACGCACAAAATACTTCGCATATGTTTTGAAGTTTTATGACACCACAGATTAAGCAGAATTTTTAAACTAAGTAAATGGTCTCTACAACAAGTATCAGAATTATTTAAGTATGCACATAACAGTGAAAGTAATAAACAGGAATATGAGTTAATGTAATAAGACTTGTACAAATGGAAATGTGTCCATAAAAATCAAGTGCCTTTGACATAAACATATCATGGGTAATTTGGCTGACAACACAGTTCTTAAAAAACACTGATAATGTAGGTAAGTGATATTTTTCAGTTCTGAATTGTTCTTTGTACTTAAATAATTCTATGAATACAACCATTTCCAAGTTAATAGATCTTCTAATTCCTTGACAAATTAGTCAATGTAATAGGAAAGCTTAGAAAGAGCAATTTGCACTTGACATTTCAGATAAAGTAAGGACAAATTTGGCCTACATTTGAGGGTACACTGAATAACACTATACATTGCAATTAAAAAAAAAGCCTCCTAAACAAAAAAAATTTAATCAAAAATTTCTACTGTGCATAGTTATTTCCATCAACATCTCTCACATCTTTTTAACCCTTTCCATAAGCATACAATAGCAATCCAAACCAAATTTTGGGCATTAATTAACATGTGAAATGACTTCCAATATTTGGTTTGCCTGTTGGGGATTTTGTTTGTGCTTTTTTTAATTTTGAAGAGAGGAGGATACCAGGAAAGCCTGATTTCCACACAGTTTATGCCTTAGTGCTTATGCTGCTCAAGCAGTAACACTGTGACAAAAGAAGCACGAGGCACTTCAATTAATTTATGTATAAACCATCCTAGCAAAGCTGCCTCCAATAAGCAATTTGCCTCAGATATTACAAAGAAAGATCATGAAGGAACTGCAGTAAGAGCATAATCTGTTTTGATAAGTACCTTCTGTGCTCTTCTGTGCTTGCAAACTGGTAAGGTACTCTTCCCCCCAAAATACTTGTTTACATATGAAAAGGTGGTATAATACTGTCTATTTCTTTATGCAACATAGTGTGTATAAACATCTTCATAAATTACTATGATCCTATAAAAGGCTATGGTTTAAAACTGACCTTTTCAAAAAAACCCTGCTTATGAAACCTATACAAAACAAATCATCAAGAACTATTTTAAGGCCAAAGCTGATGTATCCTACCAGAGCAGAAGACTAAAACAATGCCCATTATAACAACATCTACACTAAAGAGGCATATCGCTATTAGGTAATGACAAAAATGGAATGATTAAGAAATAACTGAGTAATCCAGAAATAGCTAAACATTCTGAGGGATGCCTATCTGATGCCACATATAATTAATTAGAAGGTAGAAAGAAGTTAACTATTTTGAATTTCTTGTTGTATGTACAATCATTTTCTGGATTTGAAACTGTTTTCTAACATATGACTTATCATTTTAATAACAAATAATCTTCAAAAAAATAACATCACTAAATCATACATAGTTTARGCCACTGTGCATTTTGTGTGAAGTGGCTGTACTTTTTCTTCTCTAAGAGCAGTAGAAGTTGTAAAAAAGTTATTTTTTTAATACAGTTTAAGTTCAGTTTCAATGTATACATATACATGGTACTAAGCTGTAAAATATGAAAATATCCCATAATCAAATATCCAATATTCCAAATGAAGTTCACAAAGCACAAATGTAAATGCCAATGCAAATATGGAATACTTCCATATTTCAGACATGGAGTTCTTAACCYGAATCTGGAAAAAAAAAAAACTCTGCAAAAAAAGAGTCCCACAAATCTTTTCAAATGAACTAAATTTTTTAATTTAATGGTTGAAACACTCCAATTTTAGTATCTTTCTCTACTTTTTACATAAAAGCAAAAGAAATTTAAAGGGTTAAATCAGAAGGAGAGTTTGGCTCAACTCACAGATAAATAAAATAACAGCAGTACCCAATTAGCTGTTTCTCTGCTCAGGCAAGTGCCCTAACAACCATGGCATGAATGTTTATGTAGAGTGGAACAGCTTAGCATAAGAGATTCAAAGAAGCCAAAATTTAAGTGTTAACCCAATGCTTAATTGTTAAGTAGGCCCCAGGAAACTCTTTGAAGTCCACTGTCCAACTCAGAAAGAGAGGGATTTGAACCTGTGCCTTCCATATCTCCTTCAATCCTAAAACAAATAGGAGCATCACATCTGTTTTGTGAATGGCATTTCAATCCTTTTATAAATCTAAGGGAAAAAGGAAAAGTCCTAACACCACTAAAATCATTTCCCTTTCTTATTTTAAAGTTCCCATTTACTTGGGTGAAATACTTTGGAGAAAGTTTGGCTGGTGTAGTCACCAAAAGAATTCAATCATCCTTGTTGCTACCACAAAGTGGAAACATTAAAGAGAAACTCTCTTAGGACTTTGGCAAGGTTGGCAATTAGAAAAGAGACAAAAACCCCACCACAGTAAACCCCTCAAAACCAGCAAATCATACCAAAAAAATTCAGCAACAAACTGTAGAATATCAGTCTGACAGTATATATCCTCTATGTTAACAAATTCGACCTTTTAAAGATTAAGATACAAAAAAGAAGTCCTAAAGTTGAGAACTCCTCATGGAAGACACCAGTGAAGGGAAACGGGACAGGATGGTAACTCATACTTTCCAGTTTTGCATATTTAACTTAGCTGTCTAGTCTTTCCATACCCTTAATGAACAAACAGTGAAGTTCTCTTCACTCTCAGGGTACCCAGGTTGCAAGCACAACTTTCTCCACTATATCTGAAGCCTCAAGCTGGACTTCAAAGTTAGATGATATGAACACTCTCACATCTCGTGAACAGGCCCATGGTTCAGGTGTCAGTATTCATCCCAATTTCTAGAGTAACAGATGAAGTAAGTCTTCTCAAGTAGCTGCATGACTATAGGATTTTATAGGTTAAACACAACATACACTCTACCCATAGACAGAAAACAAAGATTACAATGCATGAGTATGATATCCCAATGGCAATTCAACCGAGAAACATATTGTATCATATTGCACTAGCATCAGCTTCTAAGTCATTTTAAAAGATAGCATCAAGAACAGCAGATCATAATGGTCTAACTCTTCAAATACATACTTTTAAAAAACCATCTTACCTCATGCCACTGTCTAGCTGGCTTGTTTTGTTTGTGTTTGCATCCCACAGATAAATGGTACTAGATTTGTCTGTGATTACCGCTAAAGTATCTCCATCCTTATCCCAGTCCATAGCAACACAGTTACTGAAGGAAAAAAAGTAGTTTCACTAATAATATTAAAATGTAATAATGTTAAAATATGTTTAAAAGTATACAAGAACAACCAGAACTGTATACAATAAGTCCCTGCCCTTCCTTTTCCCTCCCAAGCAAACCCATAACAGGCTGTTAGATTTATATAGAAAACATATTTTACAGCAACCACATTCTCACTCAAATCTTATCTAAACTGCAGAGGCTGAAAAGAAGGTCATAAAAAGAGGATTGTTACCTAGGTTCGAGAATTTGAAATACCACCATCTAGATTTTTAAGAGACACTGAAAAACCCTGTAAGGTTCTATTTTGTCAGAGGCCACTCCCTATTGGGAATATTTCTCTCCTAGCTTCAAAAGTATAATGAACCTGGATAAGAAACCTATGCAGAAGCAAGAAAAGCCTCTACTCACAAATAGTTCCCAGAATGAACACAACAGCAGACATATCCATGAATCTCTACTGAATAGGAAACAGCATGGTTTACAACATATTTTTACATCAACATATGCTGCAGACTAAAAACCTATGACATATGAGACTACTCTTTCCTTTCTAGATAAACAAACTGATAGTTTCAGGTTAGAAAAGGTATCTTTTTGAAAGACTCCACTCTCCTTCCTATTCAAATGAAAACCACTAGTTCAAGCAACTACAAAAGTGTCCCGTGGAAAGGTATGTAATACCTGTAATGGCTGTAAGCAATTTCAGTAAGTTCAAGTTTCTCCTATCTTGTCTTTTTAAAACCTTCTTGTTAATACTTAACAGCCAATAGGAGCATCAAGAGCAGGTATAAAAAGAACAGCAACAAACAAAAGGGAAAAAACTCAGAAGGATAAGAATTAAAACAAATTCTATCAACATAATGGTAGGATGATGCTTATGGCATCAACTATTATAGCAGAAGACRTTTGATATTTTGAACTCCATTCTTATGTAAGAAGAGGTCTAGCAGACATAAGTTAACCAACAAATAAAGCAGCAAAGTTTGGACTGAGTGGGAGATTCTCCATATAAGCAACCTTGTTTCTGCTTAAACTGTGTATCATAGAAATAGTACTTCATAATAATAATAATAATAATAATAATAATAGAGAACTTATTTTTCAATCATGGCAAAAGGCTGGGAGTAAATAATCAAAAGACTAAACCTAGACTTAACTAAGTAGAGGATTTGCTGGTAGGCCTGAAGATGTCAGTACTATTCACACTACTGTAAGCGGATGATAATTATTTTCACATGACTTAAGAGCAGGTTGTTATTACACAATTCTTCTCTCTACTTTGCCATTGGAACAGAACATTTAGAAATAACTATTTTAAAACCAGTTAAAATGTTATATATACCAGGGGTCATAGACCCCTGAAGGAAAGAATCACATTTGTATTGGGTAAGCATGGCTATATCATGGGCAGAGGGCCCAGGCAAAGAGCGGGAGAACTGTGAAATTCCAGTCGAAAAGTGTAATGGCACAAGGCCTAAAACACAACAGGACTGATTTATGTAAAAATACAAGGAGAAAGAAATGCAATTAGGCTTATAGCTATGATAACTTTTACCCAAATTGAGGGTCATGGGAGGGTTTAGGTGGGTTTGAAGAGAACAGAGGAAACAAAAGTTTTCTGGCAATCATTTCCTGACCCTACTCCAGAAGAACTCTATCTGTTTTAGCAACAGCTGATCAATAGCACAAATTGAATAAGTTCAATCTTGAAGGACTCCTGAACTGTTGGTTAGGCTCTCAGAAACAACCAGTCATCAGCAATCTGTAAGGCTGCAGGAGCTATGACCTTCAAGCTTTGCTCAGGCTGCTCAATCTACAGAGCTAGAAAACAAGCACACAAGGGAATCTGGTCTGACTGCTAGTTAGCAAGGACAAGTAATTTCTTAAATGAACTTCTGTAGCCAGAAGGACTGAGCTTCTGTATAAAAATTTTTCACTGAATTACCAGATACAACCCGTTTGATTAGATTAGGACCCAAATTAGCAATGGAGCTAGAAGACCAGCCAGGAGGGACATCACAGGGCTATAACTTTACCTTTCAGTGAAGGTGCATGTGTGAGAGCAGTACATTAAAGCTTTGCATCTTTCACAAAGTGGTACAAAAGGCTCATTTCTGATCTTTTGGATCAGAGTCACACAAACAAATCTCCTTTTCTCCCTGCACTAGCTCCTGACCCTGTAGGAACTCCCCTTCCCATCATGAAAGCCAAGGCGTAAGGTAATGCTAAGGACTCCCCTTCCCAACATCTGCACCAATCCCCAGAACGGTGGAGGACCCCCAACACAAGCTCTTCACAGAATTCACCACTGATTCCACCTGTCTGACAGCTTTCTTCTCTTTTGGCATTTTGCTGGACAGAACAAGCATATACAATATGCTCGTTATTATGGGCAATACAGCACAGAATGAGCTGGGCCATGGATACTACCAGCAGGTCAGCTAGGTCAGATGCAATGTAATGTAAGTACAGGGAGTATTATCCCAACCTTTTCACTGACATAGCCAGCCCACATTATGAATGGTACCTGACCAGAATAGAAGTTTGATATAGTCCTTTTCATGAGACCTTCCTTGTGAAAGGACAGCAGAAACTGACAACCACACACTCATTAAGAGGCTCACCTAAACAAAAAAGCTGTGTCAAGATGCAGTGATCAGTAGGATACAAGCAAGCTTGGTAAAGACAATGAGAATCAGGTCTGTTAGTTCGGTGTAAGGTGGCAAATACCATAAACTCCAAAACTGGATTTCTAGAGGGTTCTTGGGGAACTAGTGATTGTGGCTCAGACCTACCAGTGATATAGGGATACATAAGTGAAATTCTGGAAATGAAAGTTAGACTGGAAAAGAAAGTTAGGATTTAAAACTTTAGTGGAAGGTTGTTTTTGTTTAAAAAAAAACAACAGAATTTAATGTTTCATATCTTGCATAAAAAGAGAAACCTGAATTTTCAACACGTGGCTGAAATAACAATATTAAGAAGGAGAAGGAATTAATTTTATTGTGTATAAGAAGCTATCTATGGGAAGAGTATGACCTCTCATAGGCAACACGTTAGCCTTGACTAAGGGTTCCACCCTAATCAAAATGAATCAGGTTGCTTGAAATAATTAAAAAAATCAGGAGTTTGCATGAATACTTAAATTATGAGCAGGTAAAACACCCATACAAAATGGAAAGTACATAAATGACACCATTGCTACATCAGGTAGTAATGGTGCCCAATGAAAGTAGATTTATACAGCAAAACAGTGTGAGGACCTGATGTCACAGCATGTGCACTTCAAGGGGTTTTACTCTGGACATTGTCTAGCCTTTTCCCTGTGGACAGAGGTTTTTTTAGCAGTTGGAGTGCAACTTTCAGTTTAGTTTCATCCGAAAGGAATACAGCTTGTACACTCTGAGACCACTCTCTATTGTGAATCAAAGCACAGTAAATAGGAAAAATAGGGAGATTCACTTCAAAAGCACACACTTGATCTAAACTAAAAATGCTACCATAGACATTATGCCAGTGACACCAACAAAAGTACTAGCAACAGAAGGATATTTTTCCTCAATAGGGCTATGATGCAAATTAGTAGAAAATGGACAGTAGTGAGAATGTAGTCGCTCTAAACATAATGTGGATATATTGTATATGACCTCGGTATGTTTATTCTTAACCTCTTATCTTTTTCTAGCTTTTTAATGAACTAGATCAAGTTTATTATTAATAAAGAAAGCTTTGGATATAAGGATATATTTTTCTGACTATTCTTGATAGCTTATTACGAATTCACCTTTTGTTTCAGGACTACATCTTGTCTCACATTCCATACATGCTCATAAGCTTGTCTTCTTTTCTAGCTATATCAACCAGAGATAGTACCCCTTCCTACAAACCTCTCATATTGTATAGGCACCTCATCAGAAGAGTAGCATTTTTAAAGTATACATTTCAAACCCATCTTAGTACCTACCCTGGTAAGTTAATTTCATTTCTCTTCTGACCATGACGATCAAAAATTTTCACAATGCGATCACCTCTAAAAAAGATTAGCATACAGGATAATTCTTTTTCTTCATCTGCAAATAATGAGTTCATAAACCTTTTTCCACATTGAACTTTTATATCACAGTAAGGCAGCTTAAGAGTTTAATATTTTTACATTGATAGGGAATTGATAAATATTTTGCATTGTTTTAGATCTGTTTAACAATGTTTTCTCCCCCCTACTCTCAATGATTTGTATGGATATATACAACAGATATTTGTGATCTTACCCTGTTACAGCAAGGAAATTTCCCAAAGTTTTCTGCCAAGCAAACTGCACAGGGGAACCAGACCAAGCTTTTTCTAATAGAGTGAATACTTGCTGGGGGACAAAAAGGAGGGAAATTATACATTTTTAAATTGTAAGCATATAACAATATTACATCCACTTAACACATGTTAACAACTATCAGTTCTGTGGGGAAAAAAAAGTTCTGGGCAATAATAATGCACCAAAGGACCAAAATTCCACAGAAAATTCTTTTGGTTTGTGCTGGAAAAATTGAAGTTTCTGGTGCCGAGTGCTTGCATTGAGAACTACCATGACAATATCACAGCTGTCATTTTTTACTCTTATAGTCACATATACTGGAACTGAGACATTGCAGGAGACTCTCCCCTTCATGTCCAAAAACCATAACATTTAGCTCGCTAGGTTCCATGGAAAAATCTGAGACCAAAAGACATCCTTAGGGCACAAAACACAAAAGGCAATGAAACAGGTAAACATCTCTTCTTTTAAAAGATATGCAACTGTTCTGTCCTCTCTTAACTCAGGACCTCAAAGCAACCTGACTTTGAAGGAAGATTCTGACTTCTGACTAAGAAAGTTTCTTAACTGTATCTTCCTTTCACAGCCCCTGGATAGATTTTTCTGTGAAATAGGGGTGGGATAAATCCTGCAACTTTGTTTCACAGTGTAGTCTCACATTTTTCCCCCTCCCACATCACTGGATAAACACCAAATGCCTGGAAAGCCTGCTCAGCCTTTGACGAAAAAGTTCCCCATCCCCTCTATCGGGTACACATAAGCTCAGCCAATCTTCACGTTCAGTTTGCCTTTTACTTACATAAAGTATACGGAAGTTAACGAGCACTGCACCTCACAAACACAAATAGCATCCAACAATGACATTTGATTTTGAATCAATTTTAATAAAACACTTAATAAATCAATGATAAAGAAAAACGTTATGGGGGTGCAGGCCAGCTCCAGCTCTTCACGACCCCCGAGTACAGCGCCAGGGCAAAGGCGCAGGGCCCCAGCCCCTAGCGCGCCTGAGCAGGGAACCGTCCCTCTCGCTCCTCGCGATCCGAGGAGGGTGCCCTGCCGGCTGGAGGCGGCGCTAGGGCACAGCGACACCAGGGCGGCGGCAGCACACCCGGCGTCTGGAGGTAGCGGCTTCGGCCGGCCCAGCGGCGCAGGCAACCGTCGCGGGAAGGATCAGCCCGGCCGGAGGCAGAGCGCCCTGGGCCGCAGGGGCCGTGCGGGCGGCGGCGGCCCCGCTCTCCCCGGTAGAGGCAGCCCGCCCGGCCTCCCGCCAGCCGGAGGTCGCCAGGCGCGGCGAGCACGGGCCGGGTTTTATCCGCCGCGCCGCCCTCCCCTCCCCAGGCCGCAACCGCCGCCAGGCCCCGCTCGACGCCCCGACGCGGCGCGGGGACACGACGCACCGCAGCACCCCCGCGAGGCCCGTCCGCCGCCCGCGGGCCGAGGCGCCGCGTCGCGCCCCCTCCACGCCGGCGGCTGAGAAAACTCACCTTCATGGCGCCCACCGCTCGCCAGGCAGCGCCGCGCGTGCGCATGCGCCGCGCCCCTTCGTCCCCCTTCGTCCCCCCTTGCCAGCGCGCGGCGTCGGTGTTACCCCGGAGACGGGGGGCGGGGCGGAGGAAGGCCAGAGCCAACCACAGCGGACGGACGGGGTCCCGCCCCGGATCCCATTCGAAGGCTGCCCTCGTGCCCCGCCCCGGGCGGTGAGGCGGCGGCTGCGTGTGCGGGGCTCGGTGYCTCGCTGCGCCCGCGAGGGCGGCTGCTGCCCCGCCGCTCGCTGCGTCACGCCGCGCGTCTCGCGGCCGCTGCGGCGGTGGGGGGCAGGCCCGCTCTCGCTGCCGGTGCTCCGTGCCCCGGTAGGGGAAGCCGAGCGCCGGCGAGGAAGGCAGTGCCGTGCCCCCACGCGTGGAAATGATACATTAAGGTGCTGCGTTAAATGAAAGCTGAGGTTCATCAGGAGCGCCTAAACCAGCTGAGTTACGTTAAAATACAAACTGGATCAGCTGTTCAACGCCACGTTTGATTTAGAACATAAACTGAAACTGTACGAGAGCAGCTGTGATGGTTTGCCATAGCTGTACCTGCTCTATGAAAACTTTAGCTGCTCTCTTTAAAAAAAAAAAAAAAAGGGTCGGCAGTACATTCTGTAATAGCTAAAAAAGAGCACAGTTCCAGCACTCCACCAGTGCAGCACAGCGCAAGGGAAGAGGAAGTGACATACTCAGAGGTTTGGTGTTTTGCTGGAAACACAAATTATGCCAAAATGGGATTATGCTAATAGAGTAATCRAATTTTTAAAAATGACATACAAACAATAGTTTTAAAGAGGAGTAGGAGTCTCCTATGGCACAGTAAAATCATCATATACATTACGGTGAGGAATACAGCATTATATAGTATGTATTATAAGTATCCAAAGAGATATGTTTTTGTAAAAACATAAGTCCAACAAGATGAATTGTAAAAATAACATTTCCTAATTAAATCCTTTAAATTGCTAATGCATGTACACAGCATTATTTTGTAAGCTACAGAAAAAAGGAACTAAACCATCAAAAATGTATTTAAGTTTAACTGTATTCAATTTCAAACAGTGCAGATTTCATCACAAAGTTTTACTGCTCAGTAATTTCTTTTAAAACAATAAATAGTTCACTGAGAGCATTAACACAAATTTTAAAATTACAAATGTACAAAGACTTTGGGTATCAGACACTTCAAACTTACTTTTCAAAAACATTCAATGGGCTCACATCTTCAAAGTCTCCATTACAAAGAAACATACTGTATTACCTACTGTTTTGAAAACATCAGAAACAAGGCACAGAAAAACAAATACAAAAAGACTTTCAGAGAACATTTGGAACGTTCAAGCAATTCTGTGTAACATAACATAGCAGTCAAAAAAGGCAAATTATAAAGTATCTGAAAAAAATTAAATAACTGTTAAATAATGTAACTAATCTGATTTAATCCTATGAGGCACACTTACTCTCCTACAAGATGCTGAACATGTTTAGATGGTGGTAGTTAAGCACCTTATAGGACTGGGCCCCTTACACTTTGAAGTAACAATTATTTCATTTCATCATATAAAATTATACTTTTAAAATTAGTGCAAAGCCTCAGGTAAAATATAATTAAAGAGTATCAAAGTAGACCCTTAGTGTAGGTGTAATGGAATCCTTACAAAATTCCAAAGTGCTCCTATTAAACTTCCATAGGTTAACCTTTAGTCACACTTCAGAATTCTTTCAACTTATAACTCGTGCTTTCTTAAAAATAACAAAGTAAATATAAGAATCAGATTAAGTAGAGAAAAAGGTATGATGTTCTGCATCTTATGTAAAACCTTTAAAAGTCCAAAAAGTACACTGGATGCCAAAAAGTTTCTGCAGAAATTATTAAATAGAAGATTACTGTTAGTGTAATAAGACAATATTTAAAATAAGGCTTTGGTTAAATAAAAAGTATACTACATTAGGAATGCTGAAAAAAGTGCAAAAAAATTCACCAAATACACACCTTCATTTCCAAGGCAAGCATTACACCCGCCATTTACAATGGTTTGCATTGGTTTGTCAGCCTGCATTGTAATAGCTCAGATACCTATAGCAAAACATGTTTATTAGAGGCAAAATAAATATATGGATTCCAATCCTGTAACTTGTTTCACCCAAATCAGTGAAACTATATCCATTAATAGCATCACTCGTGTGCATGTTTGAGGGATCAAGGCCCTAAGTCTGTAACATTTGATTATTTTAGAACAGAGTTCACTCATTTTCTTAGTATTTCCTAAACAGAAGTCCTCTGCTTGAAACTAGCTGGTCACAGCTGATTTGCTTACAAATAGAATTCTTGTAACATATGGGTAACAAAGATGATATTTTTAAAAAGGTGCTCAATATTGGTCCATAACAACAACATGTATATGCTAGCTAAGACCAAACATTTTGCTCTGTAGTGGATATCCTGCATCTCATGTTTATTGGTGCAATGTTAACTTGCTTGAGGTAAAAAAGAAACCAGCTGAGTCTACAGAGGAGAATGTCACCTTCATAGAGAAAATTATTAAAGTTTTACAGTCACAACGCATGCTCCAGCTCTTCCTAAGCACAATGGTGCAACCTGCAAGCAAAAAAAAAAAAAAAAAAAGAATGTAGTCCGCTTTAAGTATTTTTTCTAAGATTGACCATGGTTAACAATTGTAATAATAGGTGTACAGCTGTAGTAAAGTAAAGCTGCAATATCATCCACATATTCTGTAACTTGACTTAAAAAATTAAATTGAGACAAAATTGATATAAAACCCCTCAGAAAAAGTATTTTATGATAGGGTTAAACTCCTTGAAATCAACAGCAAAACCCAAGAATATGAAACAATTCTTATTATTGATTTCAACTACTTGGTATTACAGGAAAAAGAATCCTTTCTTGTGAATTATTTATCAAACTGGATAACTGACCTAGACTGTCTGACAACTGACTGGCAAAACTGTTTCTTTTTCTCTCAACCAGAGAATCCCAAATGTGACAGGGACTTTGAGACAAAGATTGTTAGGTGGGCGGTGAACTTACGTAGGGACAATACATCTTGAAGAGGAGCCTGCAGGTAAATAACTTACCTTTCTCCTTCCATATGTACATCCACACATAGTGCATCAATACAGACATTGGCCTACGTTGCTGGAAAATAACTTCTGAGGCCCTAACAAAATAAAGGCTAAAAAGCAGTCCTTTCAAAGGCAGGACTCTGATGCTTCAGCAAGAGGATAATGCTTTAACAGTGCTGACTGCGCGGATCCCAGCTACAGTGGATCCCTATGCCACAGGGAAACTGCTACTGTTGCTTGAGCTCTAGTGGAATGAGCCCTAATCTGTACAAGAGATTCCCTTCTTGGCTGTGTCACAGCACGTTTTCAGACGGTCAGTTATCCACTGAGAAAAGTTCTGAATGGTTACATAGGTAAGCCTTGGACCATTCAGCAGCTGACATAAAAAAGGCCCAGAGACCTTCTAAGGGGCCTTGTGTTGCCAATGTAAAAAAGCATGGCATGCCTGCATCCAGAGAATGCATGAGGTTAGTACTGGAGATATGTGGCTTAGGGAGTGGAGATGAAGGGGCACGTACACACTTCCTGACTTAAGTGAAATTTTGACACCCTCTCAAGTAAAATCTTTGTATGGATTTTAAACCCAATCTTAAAGAAAAAAAAAAAATAAGAAGGATCAGCCAAAGTCTGAACTGCTTTATTTTCCTTGCAGAAAATCACTGTGACCAGAAATGCTATTTTTATTGACAATGAAGAAAAGAAATGTGTTACCACTGGTTCAAATGGCTTTCCCATTAAAGATTATATCGGATTTAGGTCTCAATGTGGGAAAGGAAGTCAGACAGAAAAAACAATTAAACCCTTCAAAAAGCTACTGGTAATATGATGAGAATGTGGCAAATCCTTAAAAGTACAGGCATGCAGGACCAAGACAGCAGCAAGGGGTACCATGAGTGAAATAGAAATAAAACAGAGTTCTTTACATCCAACCAAAAGCCCAGAATTACTGTCAAACATAAGATTGGATGACATGATTTAGCTGTCTTCCATGCCATGAGAAGGTAACTGTTTCTCTGCCTGAGTTTTCCTATTATGTAGGGTTTGTTTGTTTTTTTACTCTTGATAAGAATGTTTTTAACAGGAAAAAAAAAACAACAAAAAACCCAACTGTGTTGGCACTCCAAGACTCACTAAACATACAAGGCACAAGATTAAGAGAAGTGATATTCAGATGCCAAAGACTACCTGAGTACATTGAAAAAAAGACTGGGCAATAGCAGAAAAGCAGTTGCATTTCTTGAATAAGAAAGTACTCTTCTAAAACTGCATGGGCCAAACTGGGACAGAAAACCATCAGTAATATTTTACTTGGCTAACCTTGAGAACTACCCTGAGAGGAGGAGAATTAAAGGAAACATATATCAACCCTCCTGGTTATGGATCAGCTATGCATGCAATTCAACCTGGGAACAAAGCAGTTCTGGGGCAGAACTGTGGATATTATTAGTTGATTGCTAAGGAAAGGAAACCAGTCTTGGGATGGCCTCAGTCATTTGTAACTGTTGCCAAAACCTGGTTGCAAACCCCACATTTACAATCTAGTATCCTGAAGTTTTAAGATGACGAAGTCTGTGTTGTAGAACTCTTAATACCACCAGAAGGTAAACTGCTGACAAATGAATCTAATAGCCTAAGTGTTCAGTCCAGCCTGACTACTTTAAATAGTTGAAAATACCTCACAAATTGCTGGGTTTTGGTATAGAACATTACAGTGGTTTCACTGATCTACATGTACTGACCTGCAACACATGGTAGAAGTGTACAAGCAGATCTAAACTCTCTCTGAATCTTTGTGTATTTTGTGCAAATTGCACACAGTCCTTAACACCTGAAGTCTCAGACCAGTGAAATGAGCTTCCCAGCAGAGAAGTGAGATTTCCTGGATGAACTGAAAAAATCTAAGATATTGTCTGGGATCTGCCATCAACAGATGGAAGCACAATTTGGGACAGACAGTGCCACATTCATTGAATAATCGGTAGGAATACTGACCACTCAAACCTGTGTTTGCCAAACTTCATGTTCTAGGTCTTCATTCATTCTCAGAGATATCAAGATGCCTTGTGATGTAAGAAAGCTAAGAACAGCCTTATTGTGATAGCAGGACAAGACTCCAAGCTTGTTGTGAGATTTATTGGGGATAAGAGCAATCCTATCAAAGAAAGGCTCCAGTTGCTATTAAGCCCAGTTCTGAGTCTTTTAGTTCCAAGCAGTGAGTGGAAATAGGGTACTATTTTCACGTGTTTACTCTGAAAACAAACCTAAAATGTTTAGAGGGGAAGCTGACAGAATATACCTCCCATTAAAGCAGATTGCTTTTTCTGAGTCAATCATCCAACTATGGAAAAACCATTCTCGCTTGGCTTCTTAGAAGCAAGAAACTGGAGCCAGAATCTTTGTGAAGACCACTGTTGGGATAGAGAAACTGAAGAGGAGAACTCTGAAATCTCACAGTGATCTTGACCTACTGTGAAGCCAAGACAATTCTAATAGGAAGATCTGTCAAGGCTGTTGAAGTATGAATGTAGCATGTCTTGAAACTCTAACAAATCTGCTGGAGTACCTAAATTAACAGTTTACAAGAATAAATTAACACCACCATTTTCACCTGAATATTTGATAAAATCTTGTTTAGAGTTCTTAAAATCAGAATCAGTTTCCCCAGCCTCTATTCTTTCATTGTAACGGGAAGTCACTTCCGATAAGACCCTTTTTCACTGAGATTCTCTTGGACTTGAAAAGGCGGCAGTTTCTAAAATTTCTGCCCTAAAATTCCACTGCCCTCTCCTGAATTCTATGTGGATGAAGTGGTGGCAGGTTGCTCAGTTAACAAGAAAAAGGAAGGTACACAGACACTTCCAAATCCCTCTAGTAAGGGTCCAAAACTGGCCTGTGTACAGGGATTGGGGATTCAGTGAAATACAAAGGGTCAAGGCTAAGGATCCAAGGTTACAAGTGGTTACCACCTATACAGCATGTGAGGTTCCTTTAGAAGTAATGGTGAGGAGCACTGCTACACATTTTTCTTCCTTTAGCAGGACAAGTAATGTTATGGATTATCACTATCAGTACTGCCACTGAAGGCCCCAAGCTCTGGTGAGCCTTTCTGGATGCCTTACCATGCTTTTAAGATCTTGTAGCAGTATGCAATGGGGGAAATGGAGAGCTCAGTGTCCTTTGTTACAAAGATTTTGACAGAGTGCAGTTCAGGAAACAAACTTATTCTTTTTGAATTAGCAGTTTTGGGTTATTATTGGGATAGCATATTCACAAGGTCAGAATTCAGTTGCCTTAATAATGGTGTCTAATACTAGGTCATCTAGTTCTAGATGACCTAGGACATTCATCCTGGCCTGCAGCTGCCACTGCAAAAGGGCCTAGGTCTCCCATAGATCCTGTGTTGTATCTGCTACCATTCTGTGGATGTTTCAGATACTTTAGGGTATCTCAAATGGCAAGAGATACCAAAGGACAGTCTGCCCAGGCTGTGCTTATGTGAGCTGCTCCCACAGACAGGCACATTCCTGGAGCTATAAAAAAGTAAAAGTAATAAAGCTATGAATTGATAGTAATGATTTCTGATCATAAATTGAAGATTATTTTTTAGCTAGGTGAAAAGACTTCCTGACAGTTCGACACAATATTCATAGAATGTCAGGAAGGAATTGTTTATTAAGAAGTGACCAAAATCTTGAAGAAATTGATAAACTTGCTGAGAGGCACACTGGAGCTAAAACTAAACTCCATTTATCATTTATTTTCAGAATAGGAAGTCATGTAAACAGAACCCTCTATGACAATTTGGGAAACGTCTATATATTCTGTTAACTGTATATACACAAAATTGTCAAAGTGATATACATAGTCAAAGAAACAATGACAGTTTATTAGGATTTAAAAACTGTCTATTGAAGGTGAACCATCTTGAGATGGTAGATTAAATTAAATCTGGAGAAGTTTGTAAAGAAAAGAAAAAAAGAAGGAAAAGATTAACAACAGACTAATAGAAAAGTGCTTCTTAGAGGAGGAATTTGTTTTCTCTTTGTACAGAGAGGCACACTTGAAATAACAGCAAAATAAATAACAGTGTATGGTTTGATCAGAAACTGTACCTGTGTCCACTCATTGGTCTGGGGATCATAGGACTCTACTGTATTAAGGTATGTTTGCCCATCATATCCTCCAACAGCATACAACTTGTCACCAAGAAGACACACTCCCACTGCATCTCTGCTAATGCTCATAGAGGCCACAGCAGTCCACATATCTGTTTTTGGATCATACCTAAAAGATAATTTTTATTATACTCAAACTGATGCCAAAATTCAATGGAAAAAGTACTGGAATTGACTTTCTCAAGGTAGTAGACAACAGGTACTATTAGGAGGGCACAGGCTTTAGATGTTAATTGAAAAGGATTTTTTCCCAAATATTCTCTTTGAAAGTGTTTATTTAATCATCTGGTAACACTGTCAGTATTAGCTACATATTTACTTTGTGCTGCTTTCCATACAGTAATATATTCATGTGCATGCACATGCTCTTACTACATTTCTTACTGCATGATTAAACACACCACTCCAGAAACAGTTCTGCTGCTAGACTACAGCTGGGGCAAGTGCTTCCTTTTTTAAGAGATAACCATTAAATGTTAAAGTATAGGCTGTTAGAGTGTGGTACTAAAGAGATTCACTTACCAAGGAAGATTACCATTTTCCAAAAAAGGCCCTCCCCAAATCCCCCAAACCCCAGTTTAAGTTTGACAAAATTCTGGGAGAAAGGCAAAACCCTTAAGACAATTTATAGCACTTCTTGAATCATAATTTCCTATCATCAGAATTATCAGGACAGCAGAAGACAGATCATTTAATGAAAAAAATTTAAAGGGATTCTAGAATGTATCAACAGTTTTTATAAGTCAAACTAAGAATTAAATGGGAGGGTCCATGCTATTCTTGGGTTAAGAACTTATTTTAACCTGATTGAAAGAAACAGTGTTAGATAACAGCTTACAGCAGAACTGATGGAATCACAGGGTTCTGAAGAACTATACAAAGAAAATATTTCTTTGACTAAGAGATCTTCCAAAAATCATACTTGTAAGAACAAGTTTGGAGAATACAGGTCTTAATTTCTTTTCATGAAAGGCATGGATGTAATGAGCTCTAACAATTTTATCTTTAGTTCTCCATTCAAAGTACTACAGAAATGCATGACCTATGCAAACATAATTCTAACATAAAAATACTGCCTGAAGCACATGCTGCAAATAGAAGTATAATGTAGTGAAAGAGGGCAATTTATGTGCTACATACTGATTTTATTTTTCAATTTGAGTTACTTTATAATTCATTCATAAACCAATACAGAGGTATTGCTCTGGAAAAAGCAACTGTTCCATTGCAAAATATAGTGATAAACAAATATTCAGAAGCTTCATATGGCTTTATGAAGCTATTTCTTTTTTTCTTTCTTTCTTTTTTTTTTTTTTAAAGAGGAACTGTTTCCATGAAGTTGAAGATTCTGCATCTTGATTTCACTGTACAGAGGGAAGACATAATGCACTAAGATTATTTCAATTTATTGAACTCATGTAATGCATAACCATGTTTCAGAGAATACTGAGGCAGAAAAATACATGGACTTTTCCTGTTGCTTTCTCTTGTGCTACTGATTGTCTGTATTCTCCTGAAAATTTAATATCAGCTGAGATAGAGCTTCCTAACTGGAAGCCTTTCTGGGGTCTTGTTAATGTACCTTCCACATTTTAAGTGCTATGGGCCATATTATATATTTTAGGGTCTATTAGGACATTGAAAGTTTGAAAACTACACCTCTGTTTTTTTGCTAGAGAGCAGATAAGATCTCCCAGCCTAAAGAGATTTAGTAAAGGGAGAAGTTGGTGACAAAGAAACACTGGTAAGTGGTGGGAGATAACAGGAAAGAAGAGAAGTGGGGAATTCCACCTTCTTCGGGTGGAGGGGAAAAGGAGAATTAAAGCATATGTCAGAAATACTTGAAATGATAGCAAAGAATTAATGAGGTTTCTTAATGAGGCATTAAGAAATATTTACTGACATTTTTACTTGTTTTATGGTTCACATGTGATTCTGTCATTTATAATGCAATCATTCCATAATAGCTTTATATAAATACATAGCAATTTCAGAATAATTAAATTACATGTGAGTTTCTCAGAGTCATCAGGGTATACAGGAAAGGATATGATATTTAAAGGTCCACAAAGTTTGATCATTAACTCATTTAAAAGTTATAATATGAACTCATAATGAAACTTGTGAAAGAACTTCTGTTCCATTTGTAAAGACCTTCAGTTCCATGTTCTTCTCAATAATTAATTACCATTTAATTCAATGAGATTTTGAGAAAACAAAATGATTTTTCTAGATGAAGTGCATTAGAAAATTCTCTTTTTAATTGCATTGTTTTGGCAACATTATGAATCGTATTATGACTATACAGTATGTTTTTATATACAGGTTTACTCTGCTCACACTAAAAATACAGCTATTCTAACAGATTTTCTACTTAACAGCTCTTTCTGTAAATCACTCTACGTGCTAGCATTATTAGCATTACTAGCAGGATCCTTCTTCATCAGGATATTACCTTTCTACACAGTCTGAGAGTCTGGATGTTAAGTTTGATGCCGGGGCATCATGTCCACCTATTGCATACAAGAACCCATTCCATGTAGTTACACCTACACCGCCTCTTCTTTTTGACATTTGAGCACAGAGGGTCCATTTGTTTGTATGAGGATCAAAACATTCTACTGACTTAAGACAAGAACTTCCATCTCGTCCGCCAATTGCATAAAGTCTACAAAGTTAAAAAAAAAAAAAGTATTAATATTGCAAATATTGCCTGTCCACCAAAACATTATCATGAAAAAAAATACACAGCAACATTTTTTTGTACAGTACATAAGTTTCAAGTCATGTATGAAGGACTTTCAAGGTTGTTAAAAAGAGAAGTTTGGAAGCACAATTTCAACTTTTGATAGAATTTTTTGTTCCTAGAACTCAGACAGAAGATAAGATTTTGCTCCAGGCTTTTCCTATTGTCACAATTAACACAGAATAAAAATAATTTATTGATTTTAAATTGATTATAACAGCATTTATGTTCCAAATTGTCCATGTAGCTAAGATTTTCAAAATTACCTAAGTGACTTGACAGTCAAAGGCCCATTTCTAGTGGGGTCATAGGGACAAATTCAGTAATGGATTTATGCATGTAAAAATTCTGTCCTACGTCAATTTAGGCATGTAAGTATTTTTATGGACGTGAGCTTCAGTTCATAAATGGTAGCTCTAGATAATTCCCTCACATCCACTAGGTGGCCTAGTTTGCTCAGTTCTAGCATACAAAGGTTTCTGGCATTTCATAGCAACAAAGAATTTCAATTTTTTGTAAAATAGGGATAGAAGAAAGACTGGAGTTGGTAGCATTGCATCACTGAAGAATCTTTATAAATAATCAAATAAGTGAACTTGATCAATTCTGGGCATTTCTTTTGATGTTTATGAGCACTGTACACTTAGAAGCAGAAATACTGCATGCCCAGCACTTATTTTGAAAGGTAATGCAGAAAGCACTTTAAAAAGAAAGCAACGCATCAGAAGTCAAGTCTAGTTTGAGAGATAACCTGAAATATCATTAATGAATTCACTTCAGAACCTGAGGCAGATTACAGTATAGTTAAATAATCAAATATGCATTAGATACTATATATGATGACAGTGTGAACATCTGGCAACAGTTACTACAAAGCACTATTCAAGATGTCCTCAGTTTGGGAAATACTTTTTTTTTTTGTTTTTTAAATATAGTGACCACATTTGAATGCAAACCTATTGTAAATATGGTTGACCTAGTAGCTCTCACTAATAATTTTAATACCCTCTTAAAAAAAGACACTTTTATCGAAGCATCCATGTTTAAGAACACAACTTGTTTAAGGTAAGGAATGTACTGAAGTATCTTGAAAAATTGTGTTGCAGTTCCAGAAAGTTTATGACTAAAAATCAATGCTTTATACAACACACCATTTAAATGAACCCCTTAGCCCCCTAAAACACGACAGATTTTTGATCACTTATGCAGTGATTTAGCATTCAGGATGTGGAGAAGGATATATTCACTTCTGTATACGGAGATTTTGAGCAAATCATCTGAAAGATACCAAGTTACAGACATACCATTGCTAAAAAGTGCAGAAGTTACTAGTCCCACAGCTGCAATACAGTAACTCTGCAGGCATTTTCAGAGAAGTACTCAAGCTTCTTAGCTATAGTCACCTAGTGTTGCTGCCTATGTTAAGAGCCCAGGCTATCTTCTATAGTACAGAGAAATGTGAGGCTCTAATTCTGGTGATTTATATCACACCTGGGACTCTCTACTCATTATTATATATAATAATATATATATAAGACCTAACTTAGGCATCTGAGACTGCAGTTCCACAGCAGCCAAAGCCATTCTGCTTGCTGGTTGTTCACGTTCTTCACCCAGGTCAACAATCCCACTCATTCCTGCACTTGCTCCAGATCTCACAGGACCCTTTGCAGACGCATTTAAAAACAAAACAAAGCAAAAAAACCCCAAGCTTTTTGCTAGCTTACAATACCCAAACAGCTCAAGGGAGGTTTGGCAACTGCCACAGAGGATACATAAGCAGGAGGTGGAAACTTATGGTCAAGAGCATGATAGTCAGTATTTAGGTTAGGTTAGGCTGCCATAACCCTAGTTAGATTCTTGGAGTCAGATGGTGTAAATATTCTGCCACAGCTACGACAATACTAATAGTTTAGATAAGTGACTACAAGGCTGGTGGAAAACTAGATGGACTGCTGGTCTCAAAAGACTGTGATCAGCAGTACAAAGTCCAGCTGGCAGCTGGTTACTAGCAGTGTTCCTCCCAGGCTGACACTGGGGCTGATACTGTTTAACATCTTCAGTAACTCCCTGAAGAGATGGCTTCTCGTAAGTGATACTAAGGGGCACTGTGATGCTGTGGGGAGGCCTGCTTGGCCCAATATGCTATCCCTTCTGTAAATAGAGAGACTATGCTATTAACATATATCTGTCAAGAGAAATACAGTCATTTAGGATGTTTCTCTAATTCCATTAAAATAATGAAAAAGAAAATGGAAGTTGCCTTCACATACTTTCCATTTAATATTGCTACCCCAACAGTGCTCCTTGGAGTTGACATGCTAGCTACAAAGTTCCACTGACGAGCCTGTGGATCCCATCTTTCTACTGTATTCAGGTAGCTCCAGCCATCGTGTCCTCCTACAGCATACATGGGACCTTCCAATACAGCTACTCCTTTAAAAAAAAAAAAAAAAAAAAAAAAAAAATCTGGATAAGGGGATGGGGGGAAAAAAATCACATTCTCCTAGCCACAGCCCAGCACGCACTAAAAAATGCTGGATATAGCCTGAAGGGGAAAAAAAGAGTTCAACAACAGGTCAGCATTAAAACAAAGTTAATCTTTTCCCTAAAATTTAATTTTTAAATGTTTTTTTAACCAATCTGAAAATAGTTAACCTTTTAAAAATAAGCATTCAGCCTTTACAGAACTCTACATACCAAGACCATGACGATGTGTGGACATAGGTGGCATTACACTCCAAGTTTTTGTTCTAGGGTTGTAGCACTCCACAGTATTCAGTGTTTTCAGTCCATCTCTGCCACCAACAACATACAATTTATCATCTAACACTGCAACTCCAAACTGTAATCTTCGTCCATTCATGTTTGCAACAGGGGTCCACATGTTGGTACGAAGTTCATACTTTTCAATGCTTGTAGCTCCTGATTGATATGTAAGTTATAGAAGAATTATTGGGATAGTTTTTATTTTAGCAATATGCTGATCCCACAAGACCCTTCAGCATGTTCTTAATTCTATGTATATGAATACCAGATTCCTTCTAACTACCATTACATTTACAGTATGGAAGCTTCTATAAAAAAAAAAAATCTGAGTAGCTCTGACAGAACCCTTTAACAATTAGTCAAAAAGCATTTTTTTGTTTTTATACATGCACACACCATCTTTGTGTGTTTTCTGTCATTTTCTTCCTTTTCCATATTACTTCCCATTCACGTAAATAAAGATTAGTTTTCATTCAATTCAACATTTCACTTCTCAGAAATCAGATACTCCCTTGATTTCAAAATTAATAACACAAGCTTCCATAGTGCTTACAATATTATCAATGCTACCTATATTTTTAACCTATAAGCAGTCAGTGTACATTTTTGAAGTTTCATGCTTGATACTGTAGAATCTTTGAATTTTATAATTGACATGCTAGATTAACATTTATCAAGCATTTCTTAAAAAAACCCCAAAACCCAAAAAACAAAAAAACCTTCATCAACTACTCATTATATAAACCAATACCTTTTGTTGCATCCATTCCTCCAACTGCAAACAACACTCCCACTGTAGATTTTCTAGGTTTGGTGCGAGGACTTTGTAACATAGGTCGTCTCTCTGGCAACAGATGGTACTTCATTGCTTCCATAATGAGTTTTTGACATTCAATGTCATCTCTAAAGAGTGCATTATTTTCCATATCTGCCAGAAACTGTGGAAAAAGAAAGAAAAGAAAATTAAAGAAGCTGAATAGCTATGAAGCACAAGAAGAATAAAAACAAAATCACAAGAAAATGTTTTATCCAGAAATCTATATTGTCTAATTTAAAAATATATATATATTTCCAAAAAAGTCATATGAATAAGTGTAAAGACCAACTACTAATAAACAAAATGAACAAAGCACGTTTTAAGCTAGACCACTACATAAAAAAAATAAAGGCGGGGTGGGGAAAGGCCATAATTTTAATGGACAATTTACACTTAATAGCAAATATGTTAAAAACAAACAAACAAACAAAAAAAAACAAACAAAAAAAGGAACCCAACTCCAGATATATAACACAGTTTAACCTGGCTGATTCTAATCCAGAGGTCTATAAAAGACACTTCAGGAAGAGGCTGCATATTTTAATATAGATTCTATTCTTGCCTCTGTCACTGACCCACAGTATGATATCAATTATTACATACCTTTGTGACATATTTCAAGATCATGAATGCTAGCAAATTTGAACAAGTGTTAAAATTTAAAAATGACTTAAATAAAACACAAGCTGAATAAAGACCACTATTAACACTTTTTAAATGAAAAGATTCTGGAGGCTTTTGTATTCCATATTTGTCAGACTATAGGAAAAACACTAGGTTAAGTGTCCCAACTTTATTAGAAAGACTAGGTGTCTGGGGTTTTTTTTTTTGAGCTGCAAGACATTTAGTATGGCCTAAGTAACAGAGGAAAAAGCAAGCAAAGCCTGGAATGTCCCAGAATGGGACTTTGACAGTTAAGAGAACAACTAGAAAGAGATAAATGCCTCATACTTGCCATTACAAAATTCAAACACATTGCGAATATCGGTTGTCAACCGATAACAGGTACAAAAATGCTGTGAGATTAGACATCAGGAGTACTGAAGAAACTTATGATGAAATAGCTGCACTACTATAGTGTGTATAGCTCTGGCTTAAAACTGCCTTAGGTCTAGAAAGTGGCAAATACAACATCCATGGTTCCAGAAGAGATGCAGATAATTACACACTGCTAAGCCTGACATCTCTGTATCAGGCAAATCAATAGAAACTATGACAGAAAACAGAATTAACACATACACAGAGAATTCCAAAAGACTTTCAACAAAGTCCCTCAGTAAAGACTTCCAAGGAAACTCAGCCTGGCTTTTTCAATATTTCTCTAATTGGCTAATGTTTTGATTCTATTAAAACACCAAATTAAAATGCTTTCATGTACATTACCAGCAGGAACTTAATTTTTATTCACTGCTTTCAGTACTTTCCATTAGTTTTTCTCTTGACACAAAGCACCACTTACTGGTTTTATCATTTCATAGTGCCGCTTCATGATTATAAAATAGTAAACTAAAAGCAATGTTTGAACTGTCAGCATGCAATGCCATTAACTTGCATATAGCTTTAAGAATCAGTGAATACTACTGTCCTAAACTGGACTTTGTCATAGCTGCTATGTTATTGGGGGGGAGAGGGGAAGATATGATTACTGTGTCAAGTTTTATAAGCCTTACTGATGCTGATTGCTTCTGGGACCAAAATTTAAGAATATTTACAACAGTAAGGACTTCTACACATTCAGGATGCAAAATTTCAGGAGCATGCACTGAAAATTGAAGCTTATAAAAAACATGATCAATTCAGACTTCCAATGTATTTTTCTTACAGAAAACTCCTATTTAATATTTAGGGGACTAAGACTGTAAAGCAGCACTATGTGTGTATGTATGAGTTTTGTAATATCAAAACAGTCTACCTTTTTTCCAATCCCCCCTCCCAAACTGTAGAGAAGTTTTCTGATAGCACAGGGTCTCAATCTATGAAATTAAATACATCTTGGTTAAAAAGAAATGCATTTGAATATGGTTTTGGCACACACAAACCCTGCATGCTCTTGAAACTACACCTACTGCATTACAATTTCCTGTGAATATTCTTCACTTAAAGAACTTGGAATTGGATTGAGTCCTCATTTTTCAGGTTTCTTTATTTATGTAGCACCTTGTACTAAAAATATTTATAAGTGAGCAGTTACAAGTGACATGTTAGCATGAAGTTATAGTCATTGGAAACCTGATGAAGAGCAAAAGTAAAAGCAGACACAAGTACTATGAGTTTCTGACTAAAATGAAACTGAACCCATCTTGTAACTTAGGAATTGCTTAATCATCCTTTTCATTTATTTATCAGAGGCGAAACACTTGCCATCTTACAGATTAAGAATCAGACAAATATTCATCTTAAGCCTTTGTAATAGCAACAAGAGTCTACCAGAGGTTTAGGACGCTTCTTGCATTAACAGGAAGAGATGAATTATTATTACATAAAACACAAAATGCTATGTGCAAAGACATGCACAAAAATAAAACTGATAAAACCAATGAATCATTACAATTTTTTTGCCTCCAGCACTAGTTTCATAGTATTTCCTTAAGTTTTTTTTGAAGTGTATTAATCTAATATTCATTACATATCTCCTTACAACATTATTGATTTCAGCAAGTTGTTCAATTTTCTGACTTCATTTCTTTCAAATAGCTTTGACCCTTCAACCATAAAATTGGAAACCTTCTCATTATACTGTGTTTGCTCTCACATTGCCTAATGTCACGTGGTCATGAAGGAAAACATAACTCTGAAAACATGTTGAGACTGTTTTAGGCACTTCAACTCAATTACTAATTGGTGCATTATTAAAATCACAGCTTTAACACTTTCATTTGTTAAAGGAAGTAATGAAAAGACAAAAGGAAAACATGAAACTAGAAATGCAAGCATATATTTGGAGAAGACATGGAAAATTAAAGATAAAATAATAAGTGAAATATGACACTGCTTTTCTGTTTCATTCTGGTATTTTCCTAATCAATTACTGAATGGGCTAATTTAGTTTCATTACATATTTCTTGGATAAATTCTGTTCTTTCAGTTTCTAAAATGTTTCAATTACAGTCAATTAAAACAAAAGGAATAATGAAGTGGTTACAGACTTTATACTTAATTATTAGTTAATTAAATGCTGAGGAAAAAAGTGATTTCCTCCAGGTCAGCTGACTTAGACTATACTGTATTTCTAGAAGAAACGAGTTCCAAAACCAGGGTCACAATGGAGAAAATCCTGCCATAGCATATAGAATAATCAGTATATAAAAGCCAATACTAAAATGCTTGCTAGTGAACCCTTCTAGTCAGGAAGAGGATACTGGATTAGAGGCAATGAACAGAGTGCTGCATATGTCATTTATCACTATGAATGCAGAAACTCCAGTTTTGGTGTTAATGAAGTCTACTTATTATTCAGGTTTCATAAAAAGTCTATTTTTCTCATTTAATAGAGGTAATTCTTACTTTACAAACTGAAAACTGTAACTCAAAGTCCTTTGACTTTATATACGTGTTAAATATTACTAATGAAGATTCAGCATGGAAAGCTAGCACAAGGGAATCAAGCTCAGTTTACATGCATGCTATCATATAACAAACACAATGTTACACATGACTATCAAGAGTAGCCATTCCCACAAGACTGGGAAAACTGTCATTCACAACTGTTATTCAAACACAAACCGAGCTCAAGCCTTCCTCAACAACATGTGGAAATGCCCAGGAAGGAGAAAAACTACTGATCGGGAAGTACAAAAGGTACCTGAAGATGATTTACCAAGAGTTATGGAAGGAAAAAAAAAAACAAAAAAAACCACTTAAAATAATTTCCTCAAACTGTATTTCTTAAATCTCAAAGACAGCTGTAAACTAGATGAAGGAAATTTAGCACTTAAAATAAACTGTGCAAATTCCATAAAGGAGAAATTTAAAAAGGATACACCTTCTGGTGATAAACATATCCTTGATAAGCATTTTTTTACGCAATGGAAAGAAATTTTCCTAGCAGCTCCACCCCTTCTTGTGTCCTGACTGATCTCAGATCTTCTAGAATCTAGAAGCTTTTGCGATTTGTCACTGGCTGTATATAGATACAGGAGGCATGCCCACGATAACCATGGTATAAACTAGAAAGGAACAGAACAATCTACCTGTGGAGCAAGCAGAGGCAGTCTAATGTAAGCCAGGAGTTTACTGAGATCTTTCCTTCTCTGTTCCAAATCATGTCGAACCCATGTAAGTAGTGCGTTCAGTATAGTTTCTTCATTAGGAATATTCATATCATCACTTGCTAAAAGCTTTGCAATTTCAGTGGCTGGCAATAATAGAAATTCCTGGTTTCTAATTACTTCCATGAAATTTTCCTGAAAAAGGAAAAGTATTTTTAATATAGATGACATAATTTGAAGATAGTCTTTTATGAAGCCCCTGCTACGTCTTCCCCACTTGTCCTTCCTTCATGCCACCTCTCAGACGTGCCAGTAAACTGACCTAGGAGAGAAAAATCTGTACGGAGTTATTTTTAAACCTGATCATTTCCCCAACTCTGTTTACCACATGGCCCCACAGACAGATGTGCTAAAACAACTGGGGGGGAAGTGCATGGAATTGCATGAGCAATGGGTTGTGGGGGCTGCTCATGTAGGCACTGCAATTGGAAGAAATTCTTTCCAAATTATGGTTTAAAAAAATGAATTGAGTTGTTTGCACTTGATGTAGAATATGTAGAATACAATGTAAGATGCTTTGCCAAGCAAAGAGCACAGCATACTACAACTACTGAGCRTATCTGTAATAGTTTTCATTACTACTAGATTAAACTACAGCAATTTAAGTTTCCACAGGAAATAAACAACACTAACAATTTCATTTTGACATTCAGTAGGTTCTTTCAAGTTTATTTTACTATTTTATAGGTTTTATACAGCTGATCTGATAAACTGACAGGGAGCAAAAGATACAAAGAATCCACAATACTGTACACTCTTTGCTTCGTTAGCAAGACTTATTTTGATAGGATTCCATCTTCTAATTTTCCTTCTGTCATTTCCAGCAATAAATCCTTACTTCAAAGTCAGAAAGATCACAATATATAACATTTCTGACATTTCTATCACATTACTTCAAAATACCAGGACTTACATAATATTCTGTAAGGATTCTCATGAACTGAGGCAAAAGTAGCAGAAAAGTATATAGAAACATGGTAAGCACTATGAGCTTATAGTGAGAAACCTGAAAGTTTTTTTTGGAATGTAACAGAAAAAGGTGAGATCATGTCTAACCTCTTTCCCCATATACCTTTACAAGGCAGCAAAGGAAAGAAAAGTAAAAGCAATCTATGAATCACATGTTCTTATACTTTGGCAGCTCAAAAACCAGTTACCTCATACTCCAGACTCAAAGTAACTTCATGGTAACAAACTAGTATTACATTCAATAGAGTAAACATACTGTTGATTGCTAGATAGCCAACAAACTGAATGCTGGTTTTGCTCTTCAACCACACATACCTCCAAAACACCTGGAGGATGAAGGGCATTAGATCCATGTATGAGATCTAACTGAACTAAATCAATCAGCCTTAAAATTAGTCTTATTTAGTATTTTGTTTAATGATATCAAAACAGAATTGCATGTTAATGAAAAAATCTGAATTAGAAGCAGCTACATACTGGAAAAAATACGATTTCAAGGTAAAATAAAAAATGACCATGAAAATCAGACACTTGGGAGCAGAAGCAGGACCTGCACTGCAAAACAGGTACAAATTTAGAGTACAAAACAGCAACAAAAACATACAGCACAATTTAACATTGCACATACACAGGACACTGATGACAAAGCAAACAAGTAATACCTCTTCCTTTTTATTACTTAGTCTAATCATTTCATTCAAAGCTAGGTACCTCAGTACTCCAGAAATACTAAAAAAAACTAAAGAATGCTGAGCAAAGAGGAAAAAACTAATAAGGAGTAAAACAGTCCATCTTACACGAGAAGTAACATATATAGTGTGGCTACAAGACGTCTAAGGGAAAGATCAAAGTGACTACACTCCAGAGATAACTATGGAGTTGAAACCAGGGAAACAACTGAAAGCGTTATCTGTGGACATAACTGTGGATTCCTGAACAGAATTCCAAAAGGAAAATTTTACATTTAACATCTGAAAAGCTTTCCTAATAAAGGGATCCAATTGGCTACAGAAGTAGTCTTTTCAAGTGAAAGCTGTAACAGATTAGAAGGGCGATAGAACTGTCTTTTCCTCTTTAATTTATCTCTGTATTACAAAATGGAAGTTCAGATAATGAGCAAACACAGGAATTAAAAACAGTGAAAGGACCATACCAATTTCAGCAACACCACACATGCTTTTTTTTTTTTTCTTTCTTTAATACTCTGTTATTGAATGCTTGGGAGTAAAATTGAAGTTGAAAACCAATCAAAATTATTTCCAGGGCTCAAACATGCAGTTAAAAGAAATTCAGATCCCACTGAGTTGTTTTCACTGTTCTTTTTGGTTGAGTCTCTGTCCTAGAGCATTTGCAAGCTGGAGCTGTGCTTTTAGTTTTGCTGAATAAACAGGCAGTGAGCACTGACAAAGAGAAAAAACAACACTTACTACCTTAAACCTTCCATATTTTCTATCCAGATCACAGGGAGAGGAAAGGGAAAGCACCTGGATGGAAAATTTTCTTTGTCTCTGAAGGCAATGATGAGCTGATCTTGCATGAGTCATTCAGGAATCTTCTTCAGAAAGGTTTTTTCCAACTGGATTTAATCTCTTCAACAGCTGCTGTATGTAAAAGCCTGATTTTCCTTCTTGTTATTTCCAGACAATTGCTTTCTGATGGGAACAAATTTAACTTCCTCTTGCTCCCATTCTATTTTTAGAGCAGAGACTCCTTTTGAGCACAGTATCAAAGCATTCCACTGGGAATACAGCCACACAGGCCTACGTCTGGGACCTCTTATAATCAGAATCTGACAGTTCCTCTTCCTCTACAGACAGGGATTCTGAAGACAAAAAGGAGGAGCCAGTGTATCTCCTAGCATTCTTAACCTCCTGATTAGCCTTTGCTTTTCTTCTTCTTATGGGAACTCTCTGTGGAAGAACAGGATATTTCAGAGAACAAACGGTCTGTACTTTCAGTCCCCTGTCTTCTGGTCTTGAAAGTTAAAAAAAAAAAAAAAAAAAAAAAAAAGCTGTTGGGCAGAGAGTCTTGCAACTGTAAGATATGCTTTTTCAGAGATTCATCTGTTCCAACACTAACAAAAAGTAATGGAAACACATTTCCTGAATGGAATGGTTGAACTAGAAGGCAGAGTTTGTTGTAAAAAAAAAAAAAAAAAAAAGTTTCCCTCCCCCAACATCAGCTCCTCAAAGACCTTGGCCTGACGTTTACACGCTAGCTGAAGCTACCCACCGTGGCATCCCTCACTCAAATCATAAGCTCAGATCCACCCCCCACCCCCAACAGCTGCAGAGTGAATAATGCTGATATTCTTAACCAGAGTTCTGTCTTGGCCTTGGTACAGAGCAAAAAAATATCAGGCGCATGTAAAACATATGGGCCATGATCCTTATTTTCAGGTGGTGCTTATTTCCCAAAGTGGAACCCAGTTAGATGGTTAGGCTTCCTAATATCAAAAGGATTTGAATCTCAGTGTAATCAAAAAACCCACAGGCTGAGAAGAACTGTACACAGAAATCCATTAGGAAGCTCTAACAACAGAGCTCTGTCTAAATTCTGAACCTGGGCAACTGAACAGCAAAAGATGTATGACTCATAGGATCTGAAGGAGTACAAACAGGGAAAGTAATTTTGTCATCTGCTGGCTGCTGCAGTCAGCTGGCCAATTTAGGTATAGATTTGCTAAGAAGAACTTAGAGCTGAGGTATCGGACCTCCTAGGAAACTATTATGGTCAGACAAACATAAGACAGCAGCCACTTCCCTTTAAGTCAGCTTTGACTGCTGTGCTTAGTGATGAACCAACACAATGCTCTTGGTGTGCTCTAGGTTTGTTTAGAGTACATCTAATGCAGCTTGACTCCTCTCTGTGTAGTTTCTGGATTCCAAAACAGGTTAGGCAGCATCCAGAAACCTATTTAGTCACACCATGGCAGCAATGACCTTTTGTGTTAGGCAGAACTGTACCCACAGACCTTGAAAGCCAGAAGTATCTGGGAGAGTTTTCAAAGGCGAAAAAAAGTGAATGAGTACTTTCAAGTCAGAGGGTCAATGACCAGGGTATTTTGGAACGCAATTTCAGGTGCAGGAATATAAAATTCTTGTTTTAGACATTAACACAATCTTTGGATCTGGACCTTTGTGGATAAAAAATACTGAAATTTCTCACCTCTTTCCCAGACATCCCCCTTCCTGMCCCCCCCCCCCGCCCCCCAAACAAACTATCCTGGCTGTTGGGAGAAAAAAAGGCATATTATACCTCTTTGCTTCATCTTCCAAAATTGTAAACTCTGTATTGTCATGATTTTTGCTGCTCAACTCCTGCTCTACAAGAGAGAGTAAGTCCCACACCTGCCTGTTCTTCTGCAAAATTCCTAGCTTCTGTGATTGGCCTCCTCTTCAAGTCTTTCTTCTTACAAACAGCCATTGCTTGTGCTGAGAAATCATGCAAACTACAAAATCAACTTTATCTGAAGCTTGTCAGCTTTTGATCATTGCTCATGTACTTCTGAAGAATTACAATGAAAACCAGCATGACCTTGCACTCTGCTTTAAAGCATGAAAAGCTCTGAGAAACAAAGCTTATAAAGCTGTTTACTTAGAGACTGAGTCAGGCACTATCACATTTTTTGTTTAGGAAGTCTGCTAACTTTTTTGGGGAGGGGGGTTATAAGTAACAAAGTTCAAAATTCAGCTACTGAAAAAGCTGCTGATACTTACCTCCCTATGCACTATAGATATTTCAAGTTCTGAAAATAGCATGGGCTAACTTTTCCTCATCTGAAGTTTACTTTTTTCTTTGTGAAAAGGGAGCTAAAGCTTTTCATCCAAGGTAAACTATCAATTGTTCTCAAACAAACAAGGTAACAAAATAGATGTTTCTTTTGATGTTGTGAAGACAACTAAAGTTCATCAGTAGGCATTATACTGGAGGGCAAGAAAAATGCAAAGAAGCCACTATGTGTGAAAAGGCTTTATGAATTAAAGTGAATAGACACACTGTTGGCTAGCCTATTAAAGTATTTAAATTGATAGTTATATTATCCCAGCAAAACAGCAAAAAGGATGACCTTGGTATAAAAGATATCTTTACTCAGACACATCTCATGATTCTGTCAACTGTATTTTACATTCTTGATTCTTAAAAATCAAGTACATAGTAGCTCTTTATACAGCATTACATCCACAATCGTTCACCTCTTATTATTTCATGTTTCTCTTAATGCATCCTGAGAATTTTTCAAGCTTTAAGTTTGCAGTGTCAAAAAATTGACCTGTTTTGATAACCTTGAAAATGTTTCTCTTCTGAATAAATASCTTATCAACTATCAACTGAATAAACAATAATGTAACTTTTAAGTCCTTTTAGTATAACATACATCTATAGCTTTAATATGAAGTGGTGCAGCATTCAAATCCATATTATTATATTTATATTTCTTAATCACACTGCATTGTGTGATTAAAACCATGCTAATGCTTTCCACTGACTCTAATGAACATTATTCAGAGCAGGTCTATTAACAGAGGTAGGCTTATTGGGATAACTTACTGATTGGTCTTTTATTTTAACCAAATACTCATTTCATCTTAATTTCTAGTCCTGATGTAATAAAGCTGGTAAAGGTGCTTATCAGAATATTCATTGTGTCACATAAATCTTTAAAACCGAGAAGTTGTTTTAATTGCAGAAAACCAGTTGTATGGTAGTCTGATTTTTTTGTCAGAGGAAAAGAAAAAGTCATAGAAAAAAACATATATAGATTAAAATATATTATTCATTAACTTCAATTTCCAGTGCTTTAAGGGAGGCAAAATCACATGGAAAAAATCTAAAATGTGCACTATGTTCACCATAATCCCTTACTATTTGCAGCACATAAATAAGTCATAGTTTTAACAAACAGAATTTACAAGTACTACAGGTGTGCTTAAACCCTATGCTCTAATACTTTTTAATGGAAAGAACATCAAGTAGCTAACATTTATTACTGTTGAACATTTTCTACTTTCAAAAAGCTTTTAAACAAATGAAATTACTTGGAAATTTATTTTAACTGAAGATTCAATTGGACTATACATTTCTATGCAGTTTCCATAGCAACATTCGTTTCAAACTAAGGAAGCTGCTTCTCTTACTCATCATTAGTAAAATTCAATTTCATGTCTCTGTTGGAACTAAACAACATTAAAAGAGGCCTTGGGAAGAATTCATCTAGCACAACTAATTAGTTTTGAAAATGGCTTTTAAAATCCATCTAATTTAAATTTCATTCACATCAAAGCCTTAAAAGCAACAATTTTGCCACTCAGTAAACAATGGTCAAAAGGCATACAACTATATTCCTGTGGTCTGAACAAAAGAAAGATGGGGTGTCATAAAAGAATGGCTGTTAGAAAGTTCACAACCACTTTCTCCCACAAAAAGTCAGGAGTTGCAGGTCAAAATAGTAAGACTATATAATCTCTAACACTTACTTTTAAGATGCACTAGTCCAGCATTTGCTACTATTCTAATCTTTGTATTCCACTAATAAAGTTTATAATGGACATGACAATAACACAGACCAGAACATATGCTTATTCTGAGAAAGAACAGACTGGTCAAAGGACGGAGGTTCTCTTTTTGCATACTATTTTGCATTACAATTTCTCTGTCAACATTAATTCTAATATTCCTCAAAGGTATAAAATACATTTATCTTTACTGTTTCATTTGACTCTATTTCTAATTGTGGTCTCTTCATCTATGATTGAACAATAAATGAAGGTCAAGAATAGAAACATGTAAATTACAAACTGAACACTATTTATTGACTGTTTTGATAAACTTCAGCACGTGTATAATTTCAAATAGAGCAGAGATCCAGTCATTAGGAAAGAACATTATATCATAGAAAAAAGATCTATTTTAAACTGTTTTCATACTCAACTAAGTTATTTTAAGCCAAGAAGGAATTAAAAACAAAACAAAACAAAAAAAMCCAGCAGTTTCCAAATCAGCAAACACTCGGAAGGTAAGAGGATAACCCATGGATTTCTAATTGTAATTACAAGACAAAAAAATTACACCTCTTGGATCTAAGCCAATAGTTTAATGGCAATGCAATGCAATGCCATACAAGCAAATTAAGTACCATCTTAATTCCCATGCCTCTTATGCAGTATCTACATGCCCTAGTTCAGGTCCCAAGAGCTCAAGCAGGCAKGTGAAATTTCATCAAGAAGAGAGAAAAATACCTCACAAAACTCTGCAAAGAGCAGATGAACTGACTTGCCTTAGAGATACTTCTCCTGCTTTCTTCTGCTGACATTACTAAAATGTTCCTTTGAGAATGAAAATGAGAACATTTTAAAATTGGGGGGGAAAAAAAAAAAGGACGGCTATTAAAAAGCTGAAATTTAATTAAACTGGTAGATCAGTCTTTCTCTAAATAAACTCATAAAAGTATCTCTGGCAAATTTGTATCTAGCCCCATATTGGATAGCCCAAGACCATATTCTTCGATTCCTTGCTGATATCCTAATGAATTAAGGATAAACCAGAATCTATACCGACGAATATCCACATTCACACCCCATGTGCAACTTAGAACCTGATTTCTGCAATTCCTTACTGAATGAAACAGTACAGTATTTATTTTTTAATGTCTTATTTTGGACTAGATGACAGCAGCTTGCCTACTGTTGAGTTTGTAGTTTTCAACTGTCAGAGATAAGAACTAGCTTTTGAATTATTTTATTGAACGCATATCACACAATCCCACTACGGCTACAAGGAACTGTTAATGCATGCCTATTTTCTTCCAACTCTAAGCCAGCAACTTTATAGTTATTTTGTCATTTCTCAGCATGGGAACATACACATGTTCTTGCTTGGAAAGTGGTCATGGTTTTCTGGGGGGAAAAAATTTAGCATTTTATTCAGGCTGACATTCTGTATTTTCCTTACTAAAAAGTAGATGATGCTTAAAATAAGAACATACCATAGTGTAATTGTGAGCCACCTTGTGCAAGTCAGTGCAACCCTGCGCATCAGCAAAAGATCGGATTCCAAGGCAGTTGGACGGGTGAAGCTGCTTCATTAGGAACTTACAGCACGCTTCTACAACCTGAGAGAGCTGAAGAAGGCAAGCTGTAGACAACAGGCACTCAATGTTATCTTCTTTTAATTCAAGACGACCTAGCAACAATAAAAAAAATAGATCACATTATTTTACTTTCATCATTTGTCAAACTCCCCAAAACTCGTATGCAACAGAATTATTTACAGATTAAGGTTCAGCAAACATCATTCCCAGCAACAGATAACCAGCTTTTCAAAATTAGTACCTATAATGATGCAAGAAAATGGAATCTTAATAAAATTCCTTTTTTGTCAGTCATAATACATCTGAAATATTCAGGTAATTAGAGAAACTATATCCTACCAGGTTGCCTCAGGTAAGAGCAGTGATGATAATTTAACTCATTTATAAAAAAATTAAGTGAATAATAATAATTAAAAAAAAAAGCACCTGAAATCTAGTAATGGATTATAATGCTCACAGGAGGACAAATCATTAGACAATTTTCCCATTATAATTACCTGTATATGCATATTGAACCAGAGCCCACAATGCATTTGGCTCCACACCTTCCATCTTGATTTCTTCCTGTCTTGCTTCCCTTACATCATTAGTAAACATTGCTGCAAAGTAGTCAGAAACAGAGGAGAGAACCAATCTGGGTACACAATGCAGGAGAAATGGAGAGAGACAAGGAGAGGGTGAGGAGGGAGGGAAGGAAAAAGAAAAAAAAAAAAGCTTAGTCAAGCTGATGTTTGTTAGTTTATGCTTCATTATTTTGCCCTTTGACAAAACGCTGTACTGAGAAAAAATTTTTAAAGTTGACAAACTGCTTCATGCTCCAGTTCCTCTCTATGAATAATGAAGTACTGTTACTGAAACTACATTTGCTGCTGAAGTAAATGATTTACCATTTCAAAGCTCAGTAACTTTTAATAGTCAACACAAAAATAACCCACAAAAATACATACCCTGGAAATGGAATATAAATAAATATAATGAAAATAAAATAATTTTAGTTGATTTCCATGTATATCAGTTACTTTTTTAAAAAACATAAAGACTGACTTACTTGTCCTTTTTCAAGTGCTTTAAAATGATTTTACTCTTAGTGCACACACATGCATTCATTTACAAATCCTGATGACAGAACTAGGCACAGTAAAAATGGAGGCAGTAYACACAACAAAAGCCCATATATATGAGTAGGAAAAAGTAATCCACAGAAGAAAATAATTTACATAGTAATTTCTTTTGTGTGCATTRAGCATTTTATTAACAATTCTGAGTAATTTAAGATACTGAATAAGTAAACATGCTGTTACTGCTCAACAGATATTTCTTTAGATTACGGAGAGTAAACATTAAGTATATAAAACAATGGCACTCCACACAGTGTGCAAGAATTAAGAAGTCTCAGTATAAGTTTACAGGACTAGGGTGAAAGAGAAAGGAAATCCCAAATCCTCTGGAGCAGGAATATCCAACCCATGGTTCTGTTGTATGAAGCCCACCAGAACTATTCATGAGATCTGCTCTTCCCTTTCCTAAGAGGCCAGGCTATGGGCTGGATCAATTTTCTTGCTGTGGAAGTCCACTGTTAGTTGTCGTGCTCACAGAGAGATCATATATAAACATCCTTGCATATGTTCTGAGCCACACACACAGGAACCCCAAGAATCAAGCCTACTGCCCGCACACTACCCAGTGCATCTGCATATACACTATGAATCCAGTTCTTCAGGAAATATCAGTTTGTGCTGAGTCTTTACATTGGCTTGTTAAGATGACAGAGGTTGGGGGCCAAAAAACAGAATAAAATTAGTTGACTGTCCAGTTGGAAAGGTGAGCACCACTACTGACAAATAAGTCTCAGATGTGTATAAATGCAGAGCATTGCAGGTACATAAAAAAAGGTTATGTTAACAGTGAAGTAGCACTTTTTTTTACTTCTTTCAACTATTTTTTTCATGCTTTTGTATCTTCTGACCATTGACCATTTCCATCTTTTTGGTCAGGCCTGCAGTAGGGTAATCAACTTTTTTCTAGTTGCTGAGGCAACAAAAACGTGTATGACTGGATAGGAAAAGGATTTTATTTTTTTTTTAAAGCTTGTACGATTGAAACAAAATTTTGTAATGAGAAATGAAGTTCTGTTCTTTTGAAGAACACACAGTTCTTGTAATATGAGATTTCTTCTGTGGCTCATTCTCAGAGAAAAATTAGAACATTTTGTCAGGGTACCACACAAGCATCAGTCCTAAGCATTTTAATCTCCAGTTTAAAGATACCTTCAGCTGAATGAAAATACTGCCTCTTAGAGAACTGTAGAAATTTAGTGAGATTGGATAGTAAATTCATCTAATTACCAAGGGAAAGTTTCTGCAGCTGGTTTTGATGCTTGAATGAGATGACAAGATCAGATTTATACATGGAAAATAGTGGCCCTACCTGGAAGGAAAAGTGTGTAGATGGACAGGATCTGAATAACCCAGGCATCTCTGCAATTCTGATTCAGAATAAAAGAAAACCTCAAACAACTTAAAATATTTAATGCTAACCATACTAATGTGACTATGTAGTATAGAGCTTGAAAAAGAAAGATAATTGTCATTGGAAACAGAACCTAAAATCTTATCTTACCACTTTTTTTTTGTTTTTGTAATCATACAACTTTTTTAGTTAGCAGCACCACTATTTAGAAAATGACTGGATACATCTTAACAAGAGCTGTTACAGAAATGACAAATAATAACTCAGGGATCCAGACCCTCTACCAGCTCTGCTGGTACCAGAAAATTTCACTCTGTAAATTCCAATCTTGAAGTACTTCAGAAGAAATTATGAGAATTTGAAGTTGCATTCCTTTTCATATTTTTGCAAAGTTGTATTCAGATTCACAAGAAAGTATATACACTTCACAGCATTAAGTGCTTTCCAGAGAGTAACTTGCATATGCCAAAATAGCACATGCAGCCCACGAGTAGATTAATACAAGCAATATGTCAAAGCACAAGTTATACTGATAAATTTTTTATTATAACTTTAGCCAAGAAACATGTTCACAATGGAAAGTCTTAGAACAGACAGCTGTATCTTTTTCTTCTTCATTCAACCCATTTAGAAAAAAGCTCTTTCAAAGAAAGAAAGGGAATTAAAAGATACAGGGACAAAGCACCAAGGTGACACTGAGCTAGTAAAAAAGAAAACAAAGGCAGACTTCCAGATAACTGGCCTTTCAGTTTTTCCCACTAGTCAATAGAAATCAATTACTACTAATGCCATTTGACACCAACTTGTTGTTAATTAATCTTTTAATTTCACTGCTGGTAACCAATTTTTCTTTCAACCTTTGTTTTTGAATTGTATTAAAATAAACTGCATTGCTACATACAAATCATACGATGTGAAGCAGCCATATCTTCATATAACTGCAGAATCCATTGAAGAATTTCCCCATCCATATTTAACATATCTGCTAAAAGAGCTCTGAAAGACCTAAGAAACAAATATGGTCTTTCAGAATAAAAACCTGTGCTATATGACTATAAAAACTGTGTCAATTTTAAATGGTAATATTTACAATTCCCCTTTTAAACGGAGCCAACATTTGCAAATGATTGCTCTGTTAGTATGCAACACAAACAGATTCTCTCTGTACTATTTATTAATCAGTAAATTTAACATTTGTTCATATCAAGAATTCACTGGGAACTAAACTTCCTACAAAATATTGATTTTCCTCATTTTGGAAACTGAAGAAAGCCATATTTTTTGTATCCTGAGTTTATATATATATTTTTTCCAAGCCCAACTAAAAGGCCTAAAAATCCAATTAAATCAGTACATACTGAGACTATAGAGGCCTCTAACAGTACAAAAAGTTAAAAAAAAAAAAGCCTATATACAGTTGGCACTGCACTCCTTTAGATGTAGAACATTTTTTTTCCTTTGCTCTCTTATTAATCACCAGCCACTGCCAAATCCTCAATTCTGCATAGATTAAGTTTACAAGAATTTGGCTACTGTATTAATTGCAGTAGATTGACTGCTCTTTTTCAGCACACAGAAGAATTTCGAGAAAGAGAAACATAAATGCAGTAATTTTTCATCTGAAAGACAGTAAGATGTATGAACAATTAATCCCTCTGGAAAAAAACTCCACAGCTATGGGCTAAATACTGAAAAAAAAAAAAAAATCTGTGTTTTAGTATGTCTCCCTGTTCTTATAGGAGGTTCCAATGGTACTGATGTCTTTAGTTTCTGTGATTTCTCCTCATCAAAAAAATACAAAGAGCCACCAAGAAAGCTTAATTCATTTTGAGGAACCAAGCTGTCCAATTTCACTGCTATTTACCAAAAGCCAGTAAAATATGCGTAAGCAGGGTAGCATGCTTGGATTAAATTGTACTACTTTTTGGAATGGCCATGAGTTGCATCATCTAGACCTTTTTCTGGGTCTTCAAAGCAATTATTAGGTAAAATGATGATAGCTGTCAAATCTGACAATTTACAGATCTAATATCTCCAATCAAGATTCACCTCTGTCAGAGTGAAATGAAGCCTCTTAACATCTTAGAGATAAAAGCGACAATTCCTAGGCACCTTCTGGTTTCTGGCTGGGTAACAGCTGATAAAGGTCCTAGGGAGCTCAACAACACCCTACTAGCATTCACTGAAGTTGTAAGGTGATGATGAATAGTTCTTTGATAATTCTTGCCTTCTACTATAAAGCACCTTGCACACTGATGGCTTCAGCTAATTTCTATTCTTGATGATAAAAAGGCATGTCAGTAATAAAAAGCACATATGAAGGTGGTACTATCCCATATTACTAATATATTTATATGTATTTGAATTGATATTGCTTGCCTTTAAACAAAATTAAAAATAAATGCAGTGTACAGCATATTTATGCTAAAAGTGATTTCACATTATATCTTTCTTAGAGGGAAATCAAACCTTTAAAAATTCTTCTGCTACTTCTCACTCTGGAATGATGATTACAATAAATCCCTTAGCATAATTTTCAAAACAATCATATGATTAGCAGCAATAGATATCTGTTTGGTGTAACTAGCATAAAAAATAACTTTTTGGGATATACTTTGACTTTTTACAAATACACTTTGTGCTAAGCTTGTATAAACATGTAGTTAAAACAGACTGCAGTGAAGAATTTACAAACTAAACAGACAATACAGAGTGTGAAAGAAAGGAAGTACTATAAACCATATGGAAATCAAGCACATAGAAAAATAAAGATCTAGATGAAAAATGTCTGCAGACCAGGATTCATACCCTTCCAAACAAGTTTCCTAGCCACCAGAATACACAAGCTTCCATTTGCTTTCTTTCCTTCAGTCCCATGTCTTTATTATTTCCATCTCTCAGTGTCAACAGGAAGAAAAGAAAATGGCTCTGGACAGATTTTCAGATTGCTGGTTAAAGAATGGGGAGCAGGATTTGAATCCCTTCTGGCCAGGAATTTACACAGACCTCCCATTTCCTAAGTGAATGTTCTGACCAGCAAATTATTACAAATCAAAACAAACTTTTATTATTGACATAGCAATTAGCTTAATGTAATAAATAGGAATGTAATAAACAGATAACTTAGACATTTGATATTACACTGGACACAGAAAAAGCAGCTGACATGAAAAACTAGACACCATCTCTCACATTTAACTAAGATTCCGGCAAAATTTGTTTGTGTAACTGCAGGCTAAGGGAGTGGGAATATAATACATTTTTTCACTGTGCAGAACTGTCTCCTTTCCTACTTACTTTCAGATCTTCCGAAGAAGTACTTAGCTATAATTTCAGTGCAGAATGAGATCAATAGTATTAAGAGATGCCATATTCAGAAAAATCATGGCTACATATAACACTCTTATCTATCTATTATTTGTAATAGATTCATAGCAATCTAAGTCTTTGAATAGGTTTAAACCAAAACCCTTTAGTGTTTCACAGTAATGTACTACTTGTACTTATTACTATTGCAGGCACTAAACTCACTGTTCCTTTTTCTAAATATGTACTTCATACACACCAGAGCATTCAAATATCATCAGAAGTAGAAATCAAGAATTAAGAAAACAGATAAAGAAACTATTCAAAATGCCAGCTTCAAAACAGATAATTTGGGAACTCCTCTATGTATATAAGAGTGACTAACAATAATTTAAAATGTTCTTTCTTCCAAGTTCTATGTGATCATATACAGAAAAAAATCTTTTAGCTTTCTAAAAAGAAGAAAGCTGTCCAGTATAAATGAACTTTCTACTTTTTTTACATGTATCCTAATGACAAACCATTAAGTTAATATATCATACATGTTTTGTTACTTAGTAAGTCTTAAAATAAAATAATCACTAGTGTACTGAAATGCACTGATTGGTCCAGCCTGCTGGCAACACTAAAGTAGTCAGAACTTGGATAGGCTAATGCAGGCAGTAAAAAAATCGATTTTTTTCTTACAACACAGGTTACCACAAGTACATCAAGCTTATATTCCAATTTTCTTACTGTTTTTTCATAAAATTTGGAACCAAATTCAAGATCTCCATCTTTATCTTTCCCATTATGGAAAAGTTCAATTTTCTGTGAGGTACTTCTGAAGTACTGGGATGAAGACTGGTTATTGCTATGTTCCTCTGGGAAAACAACTTAAAACAGTAAGAGAAAACCTACTGTGCAAAAGACAAAGCCTCTTTATAGGCTGCTCCAACATTATAAAGTAAACTGAGGACACTCATAAGGCTTCCATCTTCTGCTACAAGCAGAATGTGCACTTCTTTGGCCTTACTTTTGTGCATATTTAAAACACATTATTCCAACTACAGCAAGATGTTTCTCCTAGTAAGAAGGAAACAGACAGTAACAGTTGGTAGCACATGCCTAACGCACTATCAGAAATAGATACATTAGTAGAAACTGGAGGAGCAACAATCTTATAAATAAATGAGAAACTGGTAGTAAGCATATTAAAGAACTTTTTAGTATACAGAACGTTATGTTTATCTTTTTGCAACAAAATCTTCCAGTTCTTACAAAATATTCACAGCTGTCCTCTCCACCCCTTTCCATATTTTTAACCTTTAAGTAAACCAGACTCCAGAACCGTATACTGCAAAGGTATTACACGGCCACATAAGGAAGTCAAATTATTTTCTTACTGTATTTACTATTTTTCTGCTTATAGCATGCTACAGAAAGCAGTCTGAAGCTCTTTGATTTCTAACTTATTTCAATGGTTGCAAACCCCCCAGATGAGGGTGCCCCTCTTTTGATCTGATTTGTTGTTTCCAACATGCAGTTTTGTCATCAGTTTGAACCAACTTAGAACAGACCTTAAGCAACTGCCATCAGGGACAGTCTTGATTTTAAAAATGATCCTTCACAAAATGAAGGCTCGGAGAGCAACAGCAAGTTACAGCGTAACTGCCTGCCCCCCAAGTTGGTTCCTGTTTCCATGTTGTCATTCCCTCAGTTGTCTCAGCACAACAGTGGGGATGATCTGAATAAAACTAGAGATCTCACTTAAAACAAAACAAAACAAAACAAAATCCCCCAAAGCAACCTCTCCCTATCCTTTTATTACAAGAGGTATTAAGATGGGGTTTCACTGGAGGGGATAGAAATGAGCAATGGAAAACAGGAATGCTTTAGGCTACTGTTTCTGTTGAAGACACAATCTTATAAAATCACAGCGTAATTATATCTAGGTTCCTATTTGAACCGCTAATGCCATGCATTAAATATTGTAAGAAACTTCAGTTATTCATATTTTTGTTTCACAATCTTTGGTATGTTACTAGCTTTTAAAATGGTATCATACATGATCTATTAAGATGACAGGTATGGTAATGTTTGGTCTAATACAGCTCTCTAACACTTACTGTCAGTGTTCAGTAGTCTACTACCATAGGACTCTTCTTATTATGGGGGCCAAAAGACTTTATGTGGACACAAGACTGTCCTTGTTGCTATCTATCACTTCAACAACTCCACTCTTGGTATAAAGAGAAAATTAAAACTAAGAAAACTTTTAAACTTCATTCTACAGTACAAAAAACATTGCTGCTTTTAATAGTCTGAGGGTGCATTTTGGATGTGTTTTTTTGATTGTTATCCAAATATCTTACTATATGCTTGAACATAAAAATTAGAATGTGAACACATCACAATTATTTTTAATCCCATATCACAAACAAAAGACTGAAATGAACTTTTAGTTTCCCCAAAAAGTTAAAACATAAGTACATTTAAAGTATTTTAAATTGTATAGGATGTTCTGACCTTTTTTAAACAAAACAGAGGACCCACACTTCGAACGCATATTCATAAACTAATATGAAGTTACTTTGAATTGTAATAAACTTACCTGTGAGCTGGTATTCTACGATCACCAGCAACTAATACCACATCGCACAGCTGTTTGTGTCTGAGATAGTTCTCCATCTTTTTAAAAGTTTGTTCAGCATGGTTGAGAGCCTGAAAAAATTCATCTGATGTACAGGGCTCCATAGTTTGGCAAGATGATAAGGTATGACTGCTGTTGGAGGTTCTGCTGAAGACAAAAACAGAAGTCTTAGTTCAGACAATATTAAGGTGCAGCAATTCTATATACAGATGCTAAAAGGAAAAATCACATGTGATTTTAAAATTGAAGTACATTATTTGTGTTAATATATATTCCCTTGCTATTTTATTTCTCTTCACACTCATACTTTGTTTCTCCAAATCGAATCCAAACCTCTGTGAAAACAGGTAGAATGGTTTAATGCTGTGCTCTACAACCAAAGAACACACAAAGATCAGTCCAGAAATCATACCTAAAATGCTGTCAGATGGTGGAGGAAGAACAGGCATCTATCAAGACCCTGCAAAGTGAAAAAGTGATAGAAGGATGCAATAAGGAATTGCCCCTCTCCCTGCCACCCTATCACACACACACATTGAAGTCTTACCTCATAGCCCAAGGTGGCTAGAACAAAACTAACCCTATCTCGAGCTAGTGACAGGGTGTGCGCATACAGGCAAAAATGATACATCAAGAAATACATCAATACACCACCACTCCTACTGCATGAAGCTTTAAGTGGCTGAATGAGATCTAGAACAATAGAAACTGATGTTGAGGAAAAGCAAGGGTGCTTGGGATGAAAAATTATTCCTGCCCATACACACAGCAGCTCAGGAGAAAGAGGAATACAGAAAACTTAACCGGAATGCCTGGGCCTAGACATAAAACAGCTGAAATGTATGATCCTAGGACATAAAGGAGTTGAATCAGTCATGTACACTGAGGTAAGCCCAACTTTTCTTGCTCGCAGTTCCTTAACTGACTACTCCTCGCTTCTCCTCCATGCAGGCAACTTAAAACAACAAACAAACAAACAAACAACCCCCCCCCCMACCCTCTAGGCCTACTATAGTACTTGGAAAGACATGGATCCACATGACCTTCATCCAGATCCCTGTTCACCCAAAGATGGTATGAACTTGGGCAGGATGCTCAGGGCCAAATCCACTGAGAGACTTAGCTGGATATTAATTCCAAGAGGGAGCTCCTCAAAAATCAAAGTCTAAATTTTCAGCAGAAAAAAAAAAAAAWYCYTTTTTTTTTTTTTTGTGTGTATGTGCCCAGATAACTAAAAAGGCCAAGCAATCTGGCATTTAATTCAAACCTAAATCTAGTACTGGATCAGAAATGAGATGCCTGCCTGCCTACCTACTCCCCTTGAGGGACTTTATCTTAAGTGCACCCTCTGAAGTTGTGGTTTGGCATTTATTTAAGCTGCACCAACTTGTTCCCATCCCCTAAAAGTCACTTGCCCTGCTCCACTACTGCCCCTCTGCCATGCTGGAACTAATATTCTTTGTGGCCAAGTGGGGAACTGAATGAAGGAACTGATACACCCGAAAAATAAATAAAAAAAGGAAAGAGTTAGCTTTCTAACATACCAATTCCTTGATCTGATTCACCATGCAACTACAAAAAACATTATGTTGGCAAAACTGGGGGGCATTCTCACAGAGCAAGTACTCAGGAAAGCAGTTCTTTACACCAGCAATCCTGCAAAAGAAACAGATGCGGAACAAACAGGGTGCTACTCCACAAGAAAATGCCTAGGAAATTCTTTTTCCCTACTACAATTTATCACATTCTCAACAGTGTTGATGTATGTTTTTGTTGTACCATATTTTAGTCCAGATTTCTCAAATTATCACCATTAATAATGTCCCAAAACAAAAAGATTTTTAATCCACATGATATCAGGGATCTGATTTACATTATAGTCGCACAAACAGTTGTGCAGATATAACTAGAAGAAGTAACAAAATGTCATATGGAGGAAGAAAAAGCTTTTTAAGTCAGCACTTTCCCAGACCACCCCTGACTCCAATTCTGCATAAAACTCGGCAGCAGCCACCATTTTCACTCAATAAGGAAAACAATTGCAGTGGTGCTATTTTTCATGAGCCTATAATAAAGCATCTAGTCAAGAAACTACAGAGCCAAATTCAGTTCTTCCCCTTACTTGAAGAAGTTCAGTCCTGTAACTGTCCTCTCTTCTAGCCACTAAGTTACAAACCATTTTTCTACTTGAGGGAGAGATATTAAGCTTCAATGGTCCATAAAGAGAACATGAAAGACACAGTCTAATAGTTGAGGTACTTGAACAGAAGGAAAGATGTAGATTTGAGGGTTATTCATGCATATTACCCAATGACTGCTTAATGCAAAATTCAGATCCCCTCCTCTTCCCAGACTGTCGTATGAATTTCTGCGTTCAGTTCAGCAGAGCCACAGACAGGAGAGCTTGGGAGAATACACAAGCAGGGCAAGAACAGAGGAAGGGAAGGACTGGCTTTCCCTCTCCCAGCAGTAGTACTGAAATGCATGAATAATTTCTTGGCCTACATCTCTCCTATCTAGAGGAAAGAAACATAGATATCTAACACTGAACTTTAATTCCACACTCAGAACAAACATCTAGGTTTTAGGTACTGCAGCACTGAGAATCCCAATGATTCTTCTCCTTTTGGATTTTGAATCCTGACTCAGATTTCTTTAAATATCACATAAATGTTCCCTCCTGCAGAGTGGACGTACTGTTACTTTTATATTCCTCACATGTGTTACTAAGATAATTACATTAAAGATTGAGGCTGTCAGGGCATGGAATAGGTAAGTGTATCAAAGAACCCTTTCTGCATATTCCTTTAAGAAAGAAAATAGAAGAAAAAGTAGATATGCAGTATTTTTAACATATTCAGAGGAAATACTTCTATTACATAAAAATGTAACAGTTACTCTGAGGACAAGATCTTTCCCACACTAGCTATGTATTTTACTATCCTGGTACGTATTTTACTATACTGGTGACAAACTTATTAATACACTAAAGATGCTAGCTTTCTTTAACTTTGCTGTCTAATAAGGAATTTATATATGAATAGACCTTTTTGAAACCAAAACTATGCACAACGCATGCTATAAAATCATTCATTTTTTAAAGGTTTTTATTTCTGGAAGTAGGATGTTTGGAGCGAAGAGTTTCTGCCCAATAAAACAGTTCATTGCAAAGCAATGAAGCAATTAACTGGCTGGTAGTAAAATGGTCATAAATGTGTTTCAAAAGTAAATAGCATACATGATGACTGGAGAGCTGAATTCACATCTCTGTTCTGTTGTTTCAGGATTCATTGTTGTAGCAATGCCACAGCACAGTTTTCAAAGTAAAAAAAACCAAAAAACCAAAAAACCTAACCCCCTCACCCCTCAAAATAAAACACACACAAGCCTTCTTTCCCCCCCCCCACCTTTACTAAACTCTCTTCTACAAGAAGAGAAGCATCAGTGTTTCTCAGATTTCGTGGGGGATAAACACAATCTGTTCCTGTTAACAGGATTTGTGCTGTTCTTTTAGTTACTTGGAAGTATTGAGATTCATTTTAAAGGAGTTACAATGGTTATTTTACAGCAATCACACATATTAGTTACAACCTATGAATTTCAACAAGTACTAACCAAGGTTATAAAAAAGGTTGCAAAACACTTTCTTCAAGCATTTTATTTCATGCTCTGCATTTTAAATTGTCTTAGGAAGGTATCTTTTAGATTAAATGACTCCATGTTGATCTTTGAAATAAAACTCAAGCTAGAAAGACAAAAAAAAAAATCATTTTGGAACAGCGCTTCAAGAACAAAATCTGAAATGAATTTTAAAACCAATTTCTGTCTGAAAAACAATTATGTGTGAATTTACTTTTATTTAAAACTGCCCTATTGTTAAAATCAGTTCACCTGATTTAACTGTAACCTTCTCTGCACTTCCAAAAGAGATCAGCATCTTCACAAGGCAATATGCATGAGCTATCCTGTTCTAAAATCCTATGAAGCTGCCAAAATGTAATTTTACTGCAAGATAAAGGTGACATGGTTAGATTGCAGGTATGTAGTACAGATGTTGACCTTACATAAGTACCACCTCAACTCTCCTAGGATGTCATGGCAAGTTACAAGTGAAAACTTACTATAGTGCATTAAAAAGTCACATTTCTTTCTGAAAGAGGCAACACTTTAGAATTGCAGCTGGATAGCAGAGCCTTGACTGGAAAAAGGAGTCAAGCAGTATTACAATGGGATTTCTATCTACAAAATCATGATGGAGAAAATGCCCCAGATATACTTCTACTGCATTCACTAAAATTGCTGTTTTATGCAATCAACAAATGAAGTCTGTTTTTCAAAAGATCTGTATCCTCTGTCCCCTTGCTCCACTCCATTCACCACCATGACAACCCTAGCTCTTCTTCTTTTCTCTCTGTTCCTTAAGGCATCTCCTAACTAGGCAAGAGATGATAAATGTTGTGACTAAAAGGAAGACAAACACCGTGATGAACAGCCAGCTTTACAACAGGTAAATTCTGCCATTTCTTCAGTGGAGGCAGTAAGCTGGGTCTCTCTCTGTTAACTAGTTGTCACTTGCATGGAGTTGAATCATCTTTGAGACTCCTGCATACTCTCAAATTGGACTGAAAATGGTCCATGGGTTCTAATGTTACCAAGGAAAGGGCAGAAGCGATGAAGAACAACTGCATAAACTCAGTCCCTTCAGGAAACCAGAGTAGAAGTGAATGCTCTGCCTATCCTACTGAAATTTGCTGGGGCACTGTACCCCAACCCCAATGACTGTTGCCAGTATACTTCAAGTCGTGCACAATGGGGGTTGCAGCAGTAATAACCTGTACATAGAAGTGGTGCAAGCCCTATTTTACAAATGCGAATTTCTGTAACACAAACTGGGTTTAAATGAGGCATTAAAAGCAATAAACACTTGTAAAACTGTAAAGATGGGGAAAAAAAACACTTCTCCAATCTCCTCACCACTACGTTTCCTGTGAACACAACGTTGTTTCTCAATGAACAAAGTAACTGCCCTCAACATTTTAAATCTGAATTCATGCAGTAAGAATATTACCTTTAAAAGTATGACATTTAAATAAACAGAAAATCAACAAACAAATATGGACGGCTCAAAATGTATAGACAGTAAAAACGCAAGTATCATGAGGTTTCAAAGAAGCAAATAGTAAAAATGAGTTACTTTTGTTTACACATCTCCAAAGAAGGTTTGCAAAAAATAAGAGGTTTAGAGACAAGCAGTAAAAATGATTAAGGCAAAAAAAAAAAAAAAAAAAGTATGTGCAGGAAACTGAGTATGTGTGACTGACTCCAGTTTAGAAGAAACAATAGAAGGAAGAGAAACAATGAATATTATATCMGTGTCTATAACTTAGATGCCATTTACATTCTTATCATGCAAAAGCAATAATACACTCAAAAATCAAAAGACTGTGTTTGACTAATAAAGCAGAACTCTGAAATCATAAATAAAGTGCATGGAACTTACTGCAATGCATTATCAATGAGCCATGAGTTTCACTACTGTTCAAAACACAGTTAAGCATTTATCTTATTATTAGAACAGACAAATCTCCAGTAGATGGACATCCTAACTAGGAGGATAACATTGCCAAAAGATGGGCTAACTGCTTACTCTGAGACAATAGATTTGCTATTCTTTATCATGAACCCATGCACTCAAGGCACTTTTTCAAAATATTATTATTAGAAGCTCTGTTACAACTTGAAGTCATCTTCAGGTTAGGTTAGCCATTGTATAGGTCATACACATTATAAAAGATGGGGCCTGTCTAACCTTAGGACAAGTCAGCATATATATTAAGATACATCTTTTGTACTTCTAAAGAAATTTTAATTTTGCTAATTTACTGCTGCATTATGATGGCTTTCTGCACTGAAGTTTTTATGTACAGCATTTCAAAATAATGTTAAAAATAATTTGTCAACAATTTGGTTGTTTACACTACTGTCTCTAAGCTAGCTGACATTTTATTGTATATGAAGACCAGAACACTAGGATAATAATACCACAGCTTTTATACCAGCTTCTATGATTTTATATAACACTTTGAAAAAGTGAATATTTGACTCCATATAAAGTTAGGAATATAAGAATCCAAGCTGCAGAGAATGGAGTTTGTTGAAAAGAAGGATGCTGGAAGGATTCCTGGAAAAAGCAAACAAGAGTTAAAAAAACAAACAAACAAAAAAACCCAGCAGAGTATTCCAAAGGTTGGGAAAAGCATAAGTAAAAGGAAGATGTCATACATGGTAATGACAAAGGTTGCTAAAATCCACAGAGTATTAGAATTTATGATCAGAAAAATCAGTAAAAGGAGGACAAAGGTGACTGTGGAGGGAGTGAAGGAACTTGAGGACTAGGGATTTACTCTATGCTAAAGAAAAGAATTATAGCGAAAGACATAAAACTATAGTTTTGGCTATCTTGCAGTCAAAAGGTGCATTTGCAGTAAACACAAATATATCTGCATTAATTTAAATCTAACCAACAGAAGCCATAAGAAGTTGAAGCACAGACTTCAGCGTTACCTATCAAAGCCCAGAGACGCGTACACAAAAACTGCTAAGAAAATACTACTTGCATCTTTACTAGTTTTTAATTTTGGTAAGAAATAATGTAGGCATGTTTCACTGCAGCTAGACCTTTGATTACAGCATAGATGTTTTCTGTCTTACCTCTAAGAGGTCTCCTAGATTTACTACAATAAATTTGTGTGCACACAAATATCCCCTGTAACATATGTTCTGTCTGGAAAATGTAACTACGTTGATTACCTCATGTTACATCTACATTTCAGTATGAGGCAAGTGTAATAATACAATATACTTGAGATAGCTTTAATCTGGATAGGGCATGCAACAATCACACACAAAAAAAAGCAAACAAAAATACAAAAATATCAAAGGTCAGTATGACTGAGGTGGGAGAAAAGACATTACAATGTACCAAGGGTTTTTGTAGATGGAAATTGCTAAGGGGACAGACTTAGGAATTTACAATGTAGTAACTCCAAGATTGTTCATACAGAACATTAATGCAGAGCAGTTATTGCTCTGTGAATTCAGACCTTGTCTTAACATCAGTTGCAAACATCTTATTAAACTGTTCAAGGTTAGGACACAACTGAAGAATTCTAAAATACTGCTTGCATTTCATGTTCAAATATACATTTTAATATTATATTTGAATACAAATATATTTCTGTAGTTATATCTATAGTAAAGTAATTCCAATACTTTAATGCATGTCTGGGAGAAATGAACCAGATACAACACTTCACGTATTAGGCGTGCCCTACAGCAGTGATTTTTTTTTTTTCCCAGCTTGCACCTGGGAAAATTGTCATTTGACATAGGTTTGGAACTAAACTTGGAATTTGCTTACCCCTTCTGCCATAGCACCCTGCAGTAACAAAAGAAATGCTACATTGTCTCCCTTCTAAATGAATCACATAATGATTTAAAGCTTTCATAACAAGAGACCTGGTCTACAGCCTCTTCTTTCTATGCCATACGACATGGCAAAGCAGAAGACTGATGCACACAAAACAGTGCAGCTGCTTCTGTCACTGAAGCTTGTGTGCTACAGCCCATGCTGTTAGGGCTTGTATCCGGGCAGTACACACAGAGGCTAAAGAAGCAAGATAATTCCATGCCTTCTATGTGAAGTTTAACTTAAAAAACAAAACAAAAAACACACACACACAAACCCCCACCCTTCATATACACAACTTATTTCTAATGAAGGAAACACAGGGTACTCATATGGGAAAGAGACCCTCTGAGAACAACATAGGCCATGGGGTTGGGTGGTTTTTATGTTTGTTTGTTTTTTGTTACTCAAGTCAACAGATAAACTATATTTTAGAATAATAAACAGAAAAAACTGACCATTCAATCCAGTTCTGAACATTAGAAAAATTCCAGCTGTAGGATAGACTTATATAGGTTATAAAGTCTTGATAAAGGAAGTAGACAAGGCATGGTTTAAGTACAACCTTCCCTAGATGAAAAAAAAACCAGCTAACAAACAAAGCAAGTTCTTATGTTACCATTAGTTATATGTTAACTTGTACAGATACTGAACCAAAATTTATCTAAAAATGTTTATTTTGAAGAATGAAATTAAAACACTAGTAAGAGTTACAAATAGAAGTTACAAATAACTCTGGATGCTATACTTGATTAAACACGTAATTAAAAAGATACTTCAAATTTAGTAAATAGAAGTTCAAATCCTATGTGCATTTCCTGTAGTACACAACTCCCTCCCTCCAAAAAAACTCACAAATAAAATACCAGTGCTATACAGACTTCCCACACACCCTAAATATGTATTTGAAGTACTTCACTTCCATATTAAGTAACAAATTAGTTTTGTCATATGTAAGTTGTTCTCCTACAGTTAAAAACAAATTCGTAGTATTTTGAAGCTACACATCAATCTCTTAGAATTACATTTTTTTCTACATTGATTGCCTTCCTATAATGAGGACATCCTATTGGGGTAATTATGTACATAAAAATTTTGCAGCACAAATAGATATTTCTGAAATGGAAGGTGATGTGGTACCTATTATCATATATAACACCCAGTGAGTGGCACAGCTATTTAAAAGAAATACCTAAAAATCACTTAAAATAGGAGCTCTGCTGATATATGTTATTTATAGCAGTATATTTGTTGTAGCATGCTAAGACCGCTGTTATGAAGTATCAGTATGCAGGTTGCCTTTCCCTATAACTCTAATACTTCTGCAATACAGTCAGTATGCAGGTTGCCTTTCCCTATAATTCTAATACTTCTGCAATACAGTGATAAAAGCAAATATACCATGCTGACTCCTAAGAATTTTTACTCTCCTTTCTTTTCTCAAATCTTAAAAGGTTATACAAACCATAAACAGCTAGTGCTTTCATTCTTGACTGCTTTGCCCTTGCACCAAATGAATTTTTCTCCTAGGGAATGCAAAACACTAAAACTGTTCTAACTAGATTGATCTGTCCCTAATAGGCTTTATTAATAAACAGTGTATCCTTTTAAATAGAGTCATACTTTCTGAAATGTCATATCATTGCAAAATTATCTGAAAAGCTAGAAAACAAATATAAAAATTTGAAATAGTAAGTTAACTAATATGCACTACATACACTATAAAAAGGAGGAAAAAACACTTTCAGTGAAGGATGGCTGACTTATGCAGTAAAAGGAGCTAAGTGAAAAACAGGTATTTAACAAGAAAGATGATTAATTTGCCTAATTTTCCAACAACTGGTAAACACCTTTCACTTGAAAACAAATTTTATAGTTTAATCTTTAGCAATGTAAGAGAAGAACACCAAAACATCTCTATAGATGCAATAAATCCATTTCTTATTTTTAATCTAGGTGTACAGTTTAACACACTTGAAAGGAAAATTGCAATCATTTTAAAGCAATCTTTTGATACTAGTTTACAGCACAAACTGGTTGACAGTGTTTCACTTTTTGCAGATGAATTTTTTTTTTCCTTGAAGTTGCATATGCACAGGCAAAAAAAGATTTATAGCCTTAATATTTTTTTTAAACCATTTTCATCTCCCTCATCTGTAAAAACCACTTTGAAACATCAGAAATAAGAGTCAAAGACACTTACATTTTTTTATTTTCTCCTAATTTGCATGGAACTAATTCTCAGCATAACTAGACAATCAGTATCATTTCAAAATAATTTTAAAAACATCCCGTAACATTATAATGTAATGAATATTATCTTGTTCACAGCAGCATGTGCTTGGTATACCATTTAAAACAAGTGAGTGCATGCACATACACATATGCAGATAAAGAGCATCATTTTCATTTAGCTTTTAAAAACAATTGTCATAGGTTATCCACACTGACAAAATAAAGTTATCTTTTGAAGAGGTCCTAGTAAACATACAGAACTTTGATAATCAATGTTTTTATATTTCTGATGCACAGCAATTGCTAGATTTCTGAAACATTTTAATCTAGAATAAAGGATTCCTTATACATGGATGGTATCTGTAAATATGAAAACACAGTTCTTTAAACAGAAAAGTAATAGTTAACCTGCACGAACTGCTGTCTGATTCATTTTCTTCTTCACTTGCTCTATCATCTGTTTCTTGTTTGTCAAACCAACGTGCACCTCCACAATCTTCTGTTGAGAATTCAAATGTAGGGACTTCTGAGGTGGATGCCATTGGCCAAGGAGGTGAATTCTGGAAATCCTGTTGGCTGGACCTTCTGTAACCAACTGATGTTAAAGGTAGGTTACCTGAATCTACAAACTTTGTGCCACCAGTTGTTACATTGTGTCCTCTSTTCCAGAAGTCTCCCTGGTTATCAATTGCAGAAATGGGAGCTGACGCCTGATGACCAAACCACCTCCATCTGATTTTTAAAATCTGCTTCACGTCAAACTCTTTACGAGAACCAGACATCCTTAGTGAAAGCAAGCGATCGTCTAGGCAACAAGGTAAGAAGCAGCGCACATAAAAGAAGATTTGTGCACCCAACCAAGACAAGAGAAACACATGCTCTCCCCGTCTGTGGCAAGCAGATTTTCTATGGGAAAAGGGGGGGGAGGGGGAGATTGCATTCACATAAAAAAGGCTTCTTTACCGCTGTCATTTGAATAAAAACAAAAGGCAAAGGATGATGAAAAATCTTGAGATAAAAAACAATCACCTCAATCAGGAAAAATGCTAATCAGTTTACCCTAAAAGGGTCCAAGGCTGTTTCTATTGCTCTCCTCTGACCATTAGCTTTTAAAAGCACCAAACAGTATTCATTAAAGCCCTTTCAAGAGCTGAATACCACCCCCTTTTCTTAAACCACAAATGACAGAGAACGTAATTCCTGTACAGCATCTCAGAATCTCTGCTTCTTATTCTGTTAACTCTTGCTTTACACAGGGGAAAACAAATTACACAAAAAGCAAATGAAATTCTTTCTGCACTGCTAGAGAATAATCTACAGAGAAGACTGAAACCAATCCAAAGATCACTGATTGTACTGAGGGGAAACTGAACTGGAAATTATTTTTTCCATTAACAGGACATGCATTAAAAAAAAAAAAAAAAAAAGCCTGGCAGGCTCAAGGGACTAGTAATGGGTTATACAGTCTTTCATCTTGATGTGCTTTGATTCAAATCTAGGTCTGCAGTAACTGAAAATTTCTAACAGTGGTTGCTTAATAGTCTATCTGAAATGAGCTAGTGGTTTCCATTCATTTATACATCACTAAAATCATAAGCAACAAAAGCTAACTGGTCACTATCCAAAGACATCCCCTAAAAAATGGGCAACAAAAGACCTTTGCTTCTTTTTCATAAACTGGAATCAGCTGTTCCAGATCAAGTTAAAGACATTGTGATGGAACAATGTGGAAAAAGCTGTATATTTTTGAGTCAGAATTCCCTCTAGATATGTGGTTTATGTAATTAGAATTAGATGTAATAGATGCATTTGAACACCCAGCAAAAGTCTTTACCTGAATGAGGAAAAGAAAGTCAAAAGGACAAAATACACAACAACCAACTTATATTTCCTATTAAAAATAGTCTATTTCCTCTATGATATATGAAGCTAGTGAGGTCTAAATTGCTGAGATTCATTCCAATCAAATGGAAATAGTAGCAATGATGTTAGAAGAACAACAAGGAGACACTGGATTTTATCAGCCCTTGAGAACCAGATCTACATTTTCAGCCTTCCACAGTTCAGTTAGTCTGTTCAACTCTCTAGGATAGAAATGCAGTAACTTTCATAAAAAGTGCCTCATTTCTACCTACAGGTTCCATCAAAAGTGAAAGTTACTATCTCTCATGTGAATGTTACAAACTACAAACCACGCTTCTGTGATCTTGTAATTAAGGTATGGTAATATTGCTTAGAATGGGCTATGTGAAGAGTCCATATGAAAATTTAAATAGAGCTGAACTTTACCACTCAAAAAGCAACTGCTCAGTTTCATGTCATGAATAAATCATGCTATTTTCTTAGGAACTAAAATGCTGAAAAGGCAAGCTTTAACTGGAAAAGCTCACCTGCCATTGCTCAGGACATAGTTACTTATGGAAGTGCTTCTCATATATGCTGTCAAAGATCATTTATAGAGAAATGGTATCTCAGTCAGTTGCTCTCTGCAAAGAGATTCTACACTTCAGAATTTGCATCTTCCTAGCTTCCTGGTCTACCAAAAACTATATAGGATGGCCTTTGAAGCATGTCCAGAAAACACTTAAGGATATTTGGGAAGTGAGAAGATTAAGTAGGTGAGTATACAGAGTTGTTACCATCTTTACTGGGGATTTCATTTAAGTGCTGTCATGCATGGAAATACTTAAGAAGGATAATGATTTAATGTATCAGCATAAAAATTGTATGGATGTTTAACTGAAGAGATATGAAATCCAGTCCCTACTCATCTTGTGCATATTTAACTATCTAATTTTCAGAAAGCCTAACTACTGCACTGAAACATCATCCTTTGTACTATAGTTTTACAAAACTTGCAGTTACACAACTCAAGAAGAAGTAACAAAATGGCATTTTTTTTTATTTATCCTCTTGTTATGTTTTGTGTTGCTGTCTGGTGTTCAACAAAGGTGGATGAGGCAGGACAAGGAATGATGTTTTGTATTCATTAACATTCACCACAGCTGTAGTATTTTAATTACCTGTTTACTATAGCCTTGAAAAATAAGTTTTAAATATTTTTACTTCTGTTGGTATAGTAAATCCATTATACTTCAGGATTGACCTAGATCCCGTTTCTTGTATAACGAAATCATTTAGAATTCAAAGTGCCCTGTACAAATTTACTAAGACAACGGCAGATTTGCCAGCACTTCCTCATGACTTATGGGAAATTCAGCCTATTTACTGCTTTTTCTGTTGCAAAGCTATAGGCTCAGTCAGAAAACAAAGTGTACTGTAGTTCTCAAAATACAGAAGTATTTTCTATTTTCTCTCATCTTTCTAAATTATACAAACTCTGACTCCTCTACACTCTCCCATATTACAGTTCTAATGCAAATTTTTAAGCAGACTGCAGCCTAAAATATTTCACAGTTTCATATAATTTAAACACAAAGTTTGTGTTACAAATGACAAGACAAGTGCTGCTTAATTCTTCAGTTTATATTGAAAAGATTGCTCAGAAATAATTGAGGGCTTCTTGTTCTGGACAATCTTTATTATTCTGAATAGTGTGGCAGATCTTGTCAGGCTCCCCCTGCTGGGAGTCAACAGACTTTTGAGCAGATTTCAAATGATGAATTATTTAGGACCTCTGCTTACTAGAACCACTCAGACTTCATCTTTGACGTCTCTTCTGCCAGTGGGTGTTCCCAGACCAAATACCCACACCAGTAGAAAATAAAAGTCTTTCCAATGCATGTACACTTTTCTGAGAAACATGCTAAAATAAGTAATTTGGAAGGTACTGTCTACCTCAATGAAAATGTGTCAGGTGGAACCCAGCATACACAGACATTAAGGTTTCTAAATTATTTTTCCATTTACTAAGGGAATAGGTACACTGATCTAAACTAGAACAAAGACACCTTATGCACATTTTCCCTGACATTTGCCAGTGTTGCAGCTGAATAACCATTTCCTATTTTATAATGAATCACAACAACATTTTAAAGACACGTACACTGTCCCCTTTACGAACATAAGGTTCTTTAAGCTTATTGTGCAGATAGTTTTGAAAACTGTCTTTAACTGAATGCCTTTTTTATGGTGCACCTGACCATTCAAGTACATACCTTCTCTCATATGAATAGTCCCACAAAATAATAAATAAATTCCCACAGATACTTGGCTCTGGGGGACAGTTTGCCAAATTCTGCCTTCTGAACAAAAGGAAAATATTTAAATCCATACTGTATGTTAAATTTGCAGCAGTGCAGACAGTTAATGCCAAGAACAGGATATAATAGCTTTATACATTGCTCATTTCAAGATCTTCTGAACAGTTTATTAACACAGAGATATAAAAAATATTTTTTTCTCTACTAGTCAAGAATTTTACTACACTGGGGTTCTTATATATTACATATAGTCTGTTTATTCATACAAGTGTAAAAGAAAGGTTGCAGTCCAGCATAACAGTTCAAATTTAGACAACGTTTTTACTCTTGTGATACTTCTATTGCATAAATTGAGGGTAGATACATTTTAAATAAGCAAATATATTAAGTGCATTATTAGAAAACATGGAAAAATTATTCTTTAAATAAGCAGATCTAAAGTCTTTTATTCATTATGACTTAAATTTTCAGTAGGAAATCATTAAATTTCCAAATATATCTATTGAAGATACAGAGGTATTTTTAAGATTTGAATCTCAACATCACCTTTCATGGTAACACTTTTTCCTGGCATTGCTATGTTTTGGCTTTAAAAAGCTATCACCATCCAACTTCAGGGCAATTCAAATATAATATTTTCAAAGTAATCATTCTGTCAAATGAATTCAAAAATTATCCATTTTTAAATTTAAGATCTAGGGGCACAAAAGCTCAGCTAGTTCTTAGATGATATTAATGATCATTTTAAGTGCCAATTAAGAATGAAAACAGAATAATTAGATACAGTTCTTGTTTTGACTGGAAGGGAGTTGTTTCTCTTCTGAAAAAACACTTTTTCATTTAAATATAAAAAGATACATTTTAGACATAAACAAACTCATTAAGATGTGATGAGGTAGTGTACTACTGCCAGGGTTTACATACCCTGGATACCTATTCTGGAACATAAGAAAGGTTAAAGGACTGCAAGGTTTTTGTTGACTGATCAAATGCATAGTTACACTATTAAAAGGTATGCAAATATTTTACACTTCTATAAAAAAGGGCATTTAACTTAAAAATATTAATTTGAAACATTAAAATAATTGTCCAAAGAAAACTGCTATAGACAAAACTCCAAATGTGCAATCCTCCTTGCATCTATGTTTATGATATCAGAAAAAAAATTTTACCATATTTTTTTCTTCCCTATTCCTATGTTTCAGCCCAAGAATCATGGAGACAGCTTAAGACTTCAGAAAGATAGCTATGTTCATGCTCTGGGATCCTATAAAACAGCAATCGCATCTTATGCAGAAGTGTTTTTGTTAAAACAACAAAAAACCCCACACTTCYGGTTCATGTTGGTGAAAAGTCCCTTGCAGCAACCATGGTATAGTTCATCCAAGACAAGAAGGGAAAAACAAGTACAGTTACTAACTATATGTATTTAAACTTGTTGTTCTGACTGGAGAAAAAAAAGCTGCTGTCGAATTAGGGGGACTGCATTGCAACTTTTTGCGACTTGGCGCTGCCCATTCCCCTTGGGGGGGTGTGAGCTTTATGTTGAGAAACACTGACTTCAGAGCACTCAGCTCAAAAGACATGCAGAGCAACAGCCTGGTTTGCTCTTATTTTATTCAGATAAGAAAAGAAAAGCTTTTATGGACAAAGAATTCCATATACAGCAAAAGACTATACTGCCATTCCAGATTTTTTAGCTCAGGCATCACAGCAGCTCACACAGAGAATAGAAGTCGTGATCTAGGACATTTACATTTCTTTAATGTTAAATCCACCCCAGTGATAACCAAACATTATCAAGAATTGCATCATCTACATGTAAAATTGTAAATCAGAGCCATTCCTGACTAAACAGTGCAGTAAGTCCCCTGAAACTGAATATTCACCTTCAAAAATCTTTGACTCTTGAGTCCATCAGATCAGCTGTGCTTTTCAGTTAAAATTCAGTTATAATATCAAATGGACAATCTTGTGACATGTCAATCAAAAAAAAAATCAAAAAATCATTTTTCTGTACCAAAAGGCTCTAATAGCCACACAAAGATTAAGGCAAGCAACTCACATGCCAGACACCTGCACTGACAATTCTAATGAAAAAAGGGTAAAATGTATCAATCTAGAGACAGTTGCAGTCCAGCACAAATCATCTCCTCTAAAAATTTCCCTGCTAGGGAAGGATGATAACCAAAACACTGTTCTGCGGTAATTTAAAGAGGTCCTACCAAAAGTAAGCCATTATTTAGAACTAGTTTAGGATGGTATTGCCTAATCAAGCAACAAAAGGTCATATACCACACCTTAAAGGACTGTGGCAACTTCAAACAAAATAACATGGGGATAGTTTCCTATTACCAATATAATAAAAACACGGCCTAAGTCAGCTTGTGCAATGAATATTCCAATTTGCAGGTAAACTGAAAAAGATATTTTGACATTTTTCCAAGACAGCAGCAGCTTTATTTCACCATGATATCTTCAGTTTTCCTCAAAAAGCCATAGAAGAATAGATGAAAAATAACTCAATATTACCATCATTGTCAATAACAGAATCAATGCTTGTTTGGTAACATCACCTACAGGTTAACTCACAGTTCTGCATTAGGTATCTCATGGAGAATTACAGATTATGATACATTAAAAGAACAGTGAAGAAGTAAATTTGCAAGTGGTTAGGTAATACAGGATAGCTTTCCATGCTTGAATACGCAAACTTCCAAGAGAACTACATAGAGGTTTGTGGGCAAAAAGTTTAAACTAAATTTAAATGTCAAGCTGTGCAAAGCAACAGCTACTGAAGCAAACTATTTCAACACATAGGTGTTCTAAATCAACRATTTAACACCAAAAGACACATCAAGAGACTCATTATACATCTCTCAATAAGGACCTCTGCTTAAATAGCACCTTCAGTTCACAAAAAGAAACACACACACATAATAAGACTTTAGGCTGCCCAAGGGATGATAAATGATACATAATAAAATATGACATACTCATATAAAAGAAATGGTGTGATCTCATCTGGAATTCTTTACGTACTATTGATCACTGTAGCTTAAGAACAGTATTTAAAAATAGAGGGCTTAGAGGAAGGCAACATGAATGATCAAAGTTTAAAACAAAGAATCATCACACTTTAAGACAGAATGTTTATGAGAATCATTACTATCTCTCATTGATATGAATAGAGCTATTATTTAGTCTTAAGAATTAGTCTTATAACTACATAAGATATGCAATTATGACATTTTAGGAACCCTACTGGGCACTAAGTCACACATATCAAGCAAAAACTCACAGATAAATCCTTGCAATTAAAAAAATTTTTTAAAAAATCAATTTTACTGCTATATTAAAACATGTAATCTTCAAAAGCCAATTAATCTGCACATTTCTACTTCACAAAAGTTGAACTACATTTAAAAAATGGGATCAATCTCTCATATGAAAAAAGCTTCTTAATTTCATCATTTTCTAATTCTACTAATTCTCTTAAGCACTCTGAATTCACTTTTCCAGTGTAGCTAGAGGCAGATGGAGACCAATGAAGTGCTGACTGATCCATTTGTAGGGTAGCAAAAGGAAAATCAAGCATCTAATTAACCCTCATCTCCTTATCCCATGGACCTCAAACTATTCCCCTTAGGTCCCTTCCCCACACTGACTTTTCTGGGATAGCTGCCATGCCAAGGAAAGACTCCTCTTTTTTTTTTTTTTTTAAATAAGAACCTGCACTTATGTATTATGAATGCAACATACCCTATCAACCATAATACATGAAAAGAGAAGTAATGAATGCCTTACTTTTTAAAGAAATACTTTAAAACTGTTTTGTTAGAACATTACCAAAAGGATACTGTACAACACACATTCTTCCCCCTCCAGGACAGTATGAGATTTTCTATGCCAACTCTAAATATGTATGATTTATTTTAATTTAAAAGTATGTGCAAAATAGCAGTTCTCCAGTTAAGCTTCAGTCAATGACTATTGCTCTTTACACAATTTATTGAACACAGATGAAGAAACGACCATGCAAGAAATGCCACAAGTTATCTCAATTCCTTTCAAAATAAATGTTTTACAAAAAAGATATATTTATAATCTAAGATTTTTTTTATTTTTAATAAGAGCATTTAAGTGTGCAGTAATTCCAGTTAAGGACTAGCATGATGAATCAACACCAATCTCTACCAAAAAATCTTTTGTTGTAATTAGACATACTAGTAGTTGACAGGTGTGTGTTACTAGGAAGTATTAGTATGGAGACTGCAAAACCTTACCCTTTAATGTTATTTTTCCATAAAAAATGACATTTACCACAGTAACTTTCAAATTTAAAGTTAAGCATTGAAATGAGAAATCAGTACCAGATAGCAGTATTCATAATCAAATAGTCCCAGAGATGTTTAAACTGGATCATACATGTATGTTTATAAGTACACAGTAACAAAATGCTTCATAATACTTACTTTAATTACAAGCATAATATCTTGACAACAGGCTTTTCATGTTACAATAAGCTTCATGAAGTCGTAAAAGCAACATGATTAAATTAGAGATGTTAATTAAAGGTTTCCATTGATTTTACCCAGGATTTGGCTCAAGGAAACATTGCTTTGGAAAAAAAACATACAGAGCAAATCACAGTACCATTATCCTCTTCTCTCTAAAACAGAACTGGTTCTCTGCTTTGAGTCAATGCTGCTTAAAATAGTATGCATCTGAGGCACATAAGGCAAAATATCCTGTATTTGGATTCTATTAAATCTCAAATTAAGTCATGTATCAAGTCACCATGTATTCCTAAACATAATCAATGATCCTTCATAGAATCACATGAAGATATATTTGAAGAGCAGCAATGGCACTTAACTTTCATGCCAATAATTCCTTACTCTGATTTGAAAACCCCCTCCTTTTTTATTAAATGACTAGAAAGCAAATCCTATACTATAAATAAATATTATAAGTGAAGAGAAATAATTATAATCAGAGCAATGCTCATTAAACATACTTTTATTTGACTCAATGTCAGTAAATAAACTGAACCGTGAGTTGCAGAACTAATGAAGACTGATTTCTTAGATTCTCCATTCTGTCTTGGCAGTTTCACACTAAAACAATCTCCCATTCCCCACCTTCATTTATTCTACAAGCTACTCTAACACTCCAGTTCTCCTGCATGCCTCATCTCACATTTCTCCTTATGCACTATCCGCATGTACAAGCCTCACTGCTAAGTGCCAGACAGGCAGGACAAGCAAATCCTGTGGCCTATTCAGACTCAGAAGCAGAGAGGCTGACCAGTTCAGACATCAAGTAGCGTAAGTAACCAAATACTTATTTGGCTTTTCTATCTAACCATATATTTTCAAACTTAAACATATTAACAGCTCCATTTTGTCAGTTTGTTTGAAATTGGCTAGTGGACACAGAAGTTATTAAGGAGGGACTGATAATGCAAAGGACATAAATCTATCTCCTTATCTTTTGCTTTTGGGTATGCACAACAGCTTTAGCTTGAGTGGCTATATATTACCGAAGCCAGGACTCAGAAACAAAGTGGAACAGTAATCAAATCATCAGAGTATCTGACTGACACAGTCTTCAAACACAGTTATGACCTCGTATCTTCCCACAACTGTATACAACTGGAATGACCTTGAGAAAGAAGGCAGCAATCTCGACCACCTATTAAAATTTTACATCATTCAAGCACTTGCCGAGTTAAAAATTCGGGTATCTTAAGAAGCATATTGACCCATCATCTCTGCTACCTCATTCCTGTTTTTACCAAATTCCTAAAGCATTTTCTATTCTCCACTGGGAGTGAGAGCTGGACAATGGCAATATATATATGAACTGCCAGAGGGAACACGGGACACAGATCTGAACTATAAGAGTACAACAATTGTTGCATTCCTAGAGGAATGAGGTCCACTACCACTACCAAGGTAGCACGCTCAAAAAAGAGAAAACCCTTGAAGCCACCTGGCTAAGCTATCAGAAGGAAAAGGCATAATTAAGAAAAGGCTTTTATTATTTGCTTACCAAATRTTTTTTCTCCATCTACCGAGCCTAAGTCTTAAGGGAAAAGCAAAACTAAGATACTGTAACTACTGAATTTGGCTCTATAAGTTTGCAATCATTTCCATTTATCCTCCCCATTAGCCCAAGTTTATAAAAATGCTTTATCTGGCTTTCAGTATTTATAAAAACTATTCTCATATCCATTCATCTTGTAAATTCTCTAAAAATAATCTTTGAACTTTTACTGAAATTATCACTTAATCTAAGTATGATTATTCTTTGGTCAAAAAGCCAGTTCAATTCTTATGCAAAAGAACAACTGAAATTTATATTTGTTAATGAAAAAAATCTATCAAGAAATGAGGGCACGTACAAAATAGTGAAGTTCTGTTACTTATCACTTGATCTTCCCACATTTTCTTAAGCTCATGGATTAGTTTTAGTTAACTACTTTTATTTGCTTAGAGAATATTTCCAAGCTTAAAATGCTAGATTCTTGGTGAAAAGCTTGCCAAGCCTCATCAAGTTATGATAACATGATTAAATGCTCTACTTTTTTAATGCTTTAATTATAATTTGAATGCACAAGCTTGTGATTACATGCAGAAAGGGACACCATATTTTTGGATGTAAATGTAAAGGAGCAAGATTTAAACTTTTACTTCATCTCTGGCAATCACCAAGTGCTTATTTAAGTAAATATTCAAAAGCAGCTGCTTTTAGCACATTATTTAGAATATATTTTAAAATATCTACCAGACAAACGCATATTAGAATACATTTTACTTATACTGGATATAATGAATAATCAATGTAGAATGTTTTATTTATCTGAAGTGGCAACTGTTAGGCTAATAGCTTATTTTTTCAAAAGATGACATAAAATGTCAACTCTGATAACAAAAAATTGCTTGCAAAAAACCCAGTTACCAAAACCACTGACAAAAAAAACCCCTATCTTCCTGTGACCTTCTTCCATTTCTTCTCCTCACCGCATACACACTACATGTAAATGTAGCCCTAATTGGGTAACTCAGTCATATTACTATCTGCATTCTTTACAGCTCAGGTTAGCAAACCTCTCTGGACTTGATTCTTGTCCCATACATTATGAATACGTACCATATTACCTAGTCAGGTACTGCAAATATTTCAACTGTTCTAGGGGTATACTTTAGTTTCATTTTGACAGGTCCGGTTGGCTTTGAAATAGAGGGTGCAATAAGTATAGGAATGGTGCACACTTTTTTTTTTTTTTTTTTTAATAATGAATGATACTCTTTCCACCAAAATAAACTCGAATTTTTACTGGACAGGTTATGTTATCTTCATCATCTTGCCTGCATAGCACATATCAGAACATTAGCAGTATTTTCTCTTACCACTTCACAYCATAGTGGGGGAGGGAGGGAAGGAGTAGAGAGGAGACCAAAGACCCATCAGAAAAAAATGTCAGAATTTAAAAAATAATCTCAGAGAGGCTTGAGGTAATGTAGTTCTCTCCTTATTTCTATTTTGAATAGAGCTATGATTACATGATAACCTAGCATACTTTCAAAAAAATTTTTTTGAGAGCAGGATGGTAAAAAGAGTAAAGAAAGTTTTGAATGTGGGTTTTCTTTCTCTGTTTCTCTCCTTCATTGCTCTTTCCTTTTTATGAATAATGTATACATAAAATGGATTCAAGAGTGACAGAAAAAGAACGGAAGTTTTTAAAAAGCAAAACAGCTTATAGTACAACAGGCTGCAAGCAAATCTTCCTGTTCAAAGCCAATAATCAAAAAGATGTGTTAATAGTTCCTGCAACTGAGAATGTGGCTGCAGATAAGTAACACTGAGCATTAAAGTGTTACAAAACCGTAAGCAGATTATAGTACAACATCCTTCATTTATTCTGAAAATTGTATGAAACATGTGGAAGGAAGAATAGGAAACACATTTTGTTCCATCTAAATCCAGCTTTTAAAATACATTGCCTTTGAAAAATTAATTCATTTTGTGAAACGCTGGCCATTAGGAGACCAGAACCATGATCATTTCTTTCATCACTCTTTGCTTTGTGATTATAGTGTTCTGGATGGGGTGCCTGATAACCAGCCCCCTTTAGCCCCCAAATCTCACTTCTGATTAGAATTTGCACCTTTAAGAAGAGAGACTAATACCTGAGGTACTAATCTGAGAGTATCTGAGGTATCCAAGAGTAATATCTGTTTTCTCTGAAATGCTGTATTAATAGTAATTAAGCACTGCAAACTTTTGAAAAGCTAAACACAAAACAAGCAAAAAAAAAAAGTTCAACTTTGCAATTTTAAATTTTCAGATGAATGAAATGTCTCATTCTTAAACCCCTTCTGCTCTATCTGCATCCTACTAGTTTCCTTGAAGTTACCACTTTTCAATTTAATGTTGTCCTTTCCAATGGTACTGGTGTAATTGGCCTTGCCAATGTGAGAATGGCTGCATCAAGGGAGACCAAAAGTCCATCTAGCTGAACAAGAAGTATTCAGCTCTCAGTATTCAGAGATATTTAAGGAAAGATTATCAGAAATGGGATTGAAAACATGAAGTTGTACACAGAACTCTGTTAGTTATTTAGGCTTTCATTATTTTTAGACAAAAGCACATCTCCTTCCCCCTCCCCCCAATAAAGGGCAGTAAAACTGTAGCCATGAGAAACACCTTACATTTTCCAGATATTTTAAAGAGGCTCAAAGGCTGTAATTATGCAAAACACTTACACAAGATGTGGCATTTTAGAACTGCAACACATGTTATTTCTTATAGTTAAAAAGGTAATTATTTCCTAAGCAGAGCACTTAGAACATAGCTAAGACATCCAGAACAACTGATACACACTTTCAAGCAGGAAAAAAAACCCCAACCACCGAACACACAATATAAGACCATAGGAGTTTTCACAGAATAAAAGTAGAATGCTTATTTCAGTGGCAATTTTTTAAGTGGAAAGCACTGCAAATTTCAAGCAAGTTAGTAAAAAAATTCACATTTTCAGTAAAAATAAACAAAAAGTATATTGACTACTTTGACAGGAGTATCAGCCAAGGCAGTGGGACAAGTCTATCCAGGCATATTTTATATGGGAAGAGGGAACCAAAACTCTATCTTGAGTTTCACTGTTTACAAAAAAGATCTCGTGCAAATTTATAAAGAGTTTTCCATGAATTCTGAAAATCTGATGGATATTCTTCAAAAAGTCCATGTTACTGATCAGAAATTCTTCTATAATGTAAATCCTGATGTCATGGCAGACATCAGGATTTCAGCATCAGTAGTACTTATGGTTGCTTGGAGGGGTAATTAATTGCCAAAACATCCCTCTTAAGAGACAGAATTGAACTCAATTCCTCTCTCAACTTTACAGAAATTTGTCTTCTGGAAAAATGCCACTATAGTTCATAAGGTACAGGCCAAGTCTAAAAATTCTGACACCCTGGAGGATGTTTGCTATTTTGGTAAGTGAAGCTACTGTATTTTGGACAGCTGGCTGCAAGATACTGAAAACAAAGTTTCTCTGTTCTGTTCTCATAATCATTTCTGGGAACCTTAAAAGTTTCAGTCATTTTTAAAGCTCTGAAAGATTTCGAAGTCGTCTATAGTGGAAGATGCCAACAATGAAATAGATTCACCTGGGGAAAATGAAAGAGAGAGAACCAGGAAAATAAGAAAAAACACAGAATGGAGGTCAGTCCTCTTCGATTTTTGTCTGCTATTTGTTCCAATGACATTACTCCTCTAAAGTGGATCACTGACAAGTCAGGAGCTCTAGTGAGCCTTAATCCCAGATTAATCCCCAGGAATGTTTAAGAAGTGGGTGCCAAGATAATCAGTAACGCCAAGGTATATACCCAGAAATTAAATAAAACCTACCAATTTCCAGAAAATAGGGCAGCCAAGAAGGAGTGGTTTCCCCAATTGCTTGATGTGACACATATGCTTTATAATGTGTTTTATAATATATCTTTTCTGATGCTGGGTTAACAGGTTGTCCTGGAAAGGCTTCTAAACAGACATGGGAGAGGATAAATAAAAAAGACAGTAATATTATTGTAGTCAGAGCTGAATCTTCAGGCATTTTAAAGAAGACAGACTGATGTGTGTTTGAGACAGTTTCACTCTCGTGTTCTTTACAACCCTATGCTTTTAATTTACCAGACCTGAATAAAGTCAGAGGAAGACACCAAGCCACAAGCAGATACCTCCTAACCTCTGTCTGTGCATTAAATTTGCAGCAACAGGTACCAAAAGCATGATTCAGCTTTGCAATACCAAGAGTTTTGATACTGATGACAGCAACACAGAGCGAGAAATAGGTTCTTGTTTGGCCATATGAGCCTGCACTGAAGGAAAAAACACAGCAGACCGATATAACACTGAATACTCTCCTGCTGTTGGTATTGATGATTGCCATAGCTAGTACCAGTGGTTTGACTGCCGCTTATATGCCAATGTCCATACCACTTTGGCAATCACAAGCTTGGAACAAGGTTCTTAAATGCCTTATGAGCATTTTCTTTGGGATCTGGAGAAACAGGAGTGCAAAAGTGCTATTTTAATATATGTTTCAAAGTACAATAGACTTTAAGAATGAATTTCATTTAGCTGATATACTTACTATTTACCCTATACTAACTAAAACCATGTTAGCTGTTTTCGGTGCACCAACAGGCTAGAAGTGAACATTTGAAATAGAAAATGATAATTAATCTATACATAAGAAAATATTATTCTAGCATAAGAATGCTGAAATTTCCCCAGCTGTTTATCAAGGAGCAATACAAAGAAATGAGTGAATGTCTGGGCTGCTCATCACATTCTTGGGAAGGGACAGAGGATGGCAATGGACTCAAACTGAAAACTTCCCAGACTCATGATGTCCTCACTCACAAGTGTGATGGCCATATGTAGACATACCCAAGGCAAAACAAGACCTTGTAATAACTATACCCATAACTTTCAAGCATGTTTTCACCACCTTAATGAAAATTTTGTCTTGAGAGTTGCATGGACTTCTAGGCTAGAACTGTTCCAGCAGAGAGGCACGAATGACTTTGCATTTGATGCTCAGCAATCACTCTAGGCTAAAGGTATTGGAAACAGACTTCCTGTTATTCCAGCATATGGAACTGCAACAAGACTTCCTGCTGCTGGAAGGCTAGGTAGTCAAAGATTACAGTTCCCCAAACTACAATATGCTGTGACAAAGGTTTATCAAGAATCAGATAGACAGAAAACTACACAGCAGAACAAATCAAAGCATCTACTGTTAAAGATGTTCATGTATATGGTAAATTCCCAGTAATGTGAAAGATGATAAAACAGACAATGAGAAGGACAGTCTCTCTTCTATACTAGTATCCAACATGTATGAATTCCAGACAATAGATGGATACACTGTTATTCCCCAAATGCTTCTTTATCTACATTCCCAAAGTGGAAATATCTCACAGTGAAGACAGCAAGTTTTTCATTTTAGTACAATCTAGTACCGCTRAATTAACTGGCTCACCTTTCTCACCCACATCACTGTTTTTGCAGCAGTATTTTACTTTGCAGACACTTCAGATAAAGCTAGATTCTTGCATGAATTCATGTCTTCAACATTCTTTTATCCCTTTGCTTTGTAAAGATGTCACAGCTATTCCTTTTGAAAATGATTTCAGCTTAGAAGAGTCTTACTACTTTCTGGTTAAAAAAAGAAAGAAAGCTAAAGCCTGTCAGTATTATTGGAGTAATGAGATTTGATTGAGCAGTTGGTGGGCTTTTATTGTAAGCATTTCTGTAAGGCAACATTTTCTCTTAAAGATTCAGTGTGAATATTTCCTGTTTCTCCTATGCTGACTAAAGGATTCTAAGTTAGAGGTGTCTCACGTTTTGAAAAAAAGATTAAAATCAAACTTTAGAGCAATACAGACAATCTCCTATAAAGCACGTTTTGATAAAGAGCAGAAGTGGGGAAATTACACAAAACTGCTCTAAACACTGGGATCTGACCACAAAAGCAAATTAATTCCTGCTTGTGTACACTCATCAGAAAGAAGTCCTCACAAGATGTATAACACACACACACACACAAAAAAATTATGAAATTTCACATGGAACTTGGAAAAGCCCATAGCTTTGCGGGCTAAAATCAAGTTCCTTATAGCATAATTTATGTTAGAGTGAGCAAGTACAATAATTACCTAAAACAACACAATGATCTCTAGGTGTTCATAAAATCATGGAGCTCCATTTGTCGTCTTCTTTCCAAAAATATGAGGTAGGCAGGAAAATCTGCAGACAGATTAAAAAACACAACAAATGAACATGAACAAGCAGTTGAAACAAATCTTGAAAGTCGACTGCCTCAGATTCAGATACAACTTCTTTCTGTTTGTCTTGTGATTCCTAAACTTTCCGAGAGAAAGGAGATAAAAGTGTGCCACTGYGGAACTGTCACCTCAGTTCTTTTCACAACTTCAAGTCACATATACAATGACAAAGATTCCAAAAAAGGAGGGGAAATGAGTATGAAATTTGAATATGTAGTTTCAAAGAACACTGGGCTGCAAGAAAGCAATAAACTTTTATTTTTATTTATTTTTAATATCCTTAGCACATTCTCACTCTTATGTTTGTCTAGCTGTAATTCCATGAAAGATATAGCAGCAGAGTCCTCATTAAAGAGCAATGAAGAATTGTTCTGCCAAATGAAGTGCTTAACCTGAAAACTGTTGCCAAAGAGTAACATTTACTGCATCAGCAAATAAAGCCAAGTATCACCCCTAAACATACTTCAGTAGATGAAGAAGCTCTGTAAAAAGCCACAAACACCACAGTTACAGTGGTTCTCAACCCTTTTAAATTTGCAGGCCACTAAAAATTTTCCAGCCAAAGATCTCTGCTCAGAGAATCCAGCCTGCTGAGATAATGTGTCTACCTTTCCTTGTTACTGTTTCCAGGCCTTTCACAAATAATCCAAGGTATGCAAACAAACCCCAAACTTAAAGAAATATATATTTTAGTAGTTTTGCAACCACACAAATTGACCACAGCTAATTTCAGTAGAAAGAAAACAGAGCCCTGCAAGACACCTGCATGCATAATGTGACATCCAATATTTGAGCCTTGAGGCTTGATCTTTTCTACTACCTGCAAAAACCTTCTAGCTGTCTGAATAGTAATATCACCTCATTCGTGCATCTGGAGCATATAACCTCATCACTCCTATATGATTATGTTTTCTAGTGCTATACAGCCAATTAACAAACATACGGATCTGCAGTTACTTCATTGGCAATTCCGAATGACAGTTTAACAATGAGTTTGTTCTCATGAAAGAAAACAAATGTTGGATAATTAGGTTTATTATTAATGCATTCTTCTACTTTATATGATTGTACAATAAAAGGCAATTTAATTGATAGGTGAGAAGACAAATTTTCTCCTTATAAGTGTTTTGTAAGGGAGATGCAAAATCACATTGTGGTTTCTCAAAAGTTGCAGAACTCTTCATGTTACGTCCATTTAAGTAATTTTTCTTATTGCATAATGAAAGATGATGTGGTACTGACTTACACCAATGAAAATGTAGAAGGCTAGCATAACCAAAGGACGATTTTTTTAAAACCACTGATGATAGAAAAGTCCACAGAATTGGAACAGGTATATCACTGTGAAATACCACTGTTAGTGACAGTTTGTAAATACTGTTTGACCATAACGGTTTAATGTAAGAATTTCATCTTCACGCAAATTCTTTCTTATTGTTAAATTAACACTTACTGCATTTCTATGAAACACAAAGTTTTGAAATTTGCTGCTACAGACTAAACATGCTGGCTTTGGTAGCAGACCTGCCCTTTCTGTTGTATCAGAGGACATACTCGGGAGATGGTTCCATGAAGCTGAAGGTGAAGCAGGGTGAAGGAAAATACTATCTGACTCAGATTAGGATTGTTATTGTTATTGTTTTGGTTCTGTCCTGTTTTGTCTTCCTTAATACTGTTCAGCAAGTGGAAAAAAGGAAAAGCATAAGATAGGAGCACAATCTCCACTATCAGGAATGCACCTATGAAGTTCAAAAACAAAGCTTTTTTTTTTTTTTTAATCTTAGTCCACATACTCATTTGTAAATTCTCCAGGAAAAATATCATTATGAGAAAGGATCAGAGATTGTTTCAGGCAAAATTAATCAATTACTCATGAAAAATAAAAAAAAGTTGTAAGATGTGTTTAAAAGCAGGACCCATCGTTATAACGGGTTTGTCTGTATATAAAAGCTACACCAACATAATGATGAGTTCCCATTTTTAATCCTACTCATGCTAGTAAGAAAACCTGCATAATTTTTATTTGAAAATAAGAGCAAGATTTCAGTTTATTTTATGTCACTTCATATTGAAGTTTTTAAGTAAAAACAACAAACAAAAACTCCTCCTTTTATTATTCTGACATCACTGGCTAAAAACAGACGTTACTGCTAAAACACCCAGGTAACGAGCCACAGACGGCTTGTCTTCAGCTGGACCACTAAGCCACATCATTGTTTACACAGCTAAAAGAGCACGATTTCAAAGCTAAAAGCCACAAAATGATGGTAACAAAAAACAGGAACCAGTAATACATATAAACAGCTGTTTTCGATGTTCAACTTTAGCATTTCTTTTCTCTCGTGTAACACTACTCCCTATTTTGGTGACTCGGCCGCTGCTCTACTCTGTTCGACCGGTCTCAAAAAAAACTTTAAACTTTTAATGACATTTCTCACGATGATCGGGTAGGTCAACGGAAAAACGAATAGGCAAGTACCTGAAAGCCTAGTGTGTTAAGTGCACTTTTATCAGGTCTTCGCTCTGAACGCTCCGAGTCAGCGGCCGGACGCGGGCGCCACCCAGCGCGGCGGGCCGCAGGCCTCGGGGGCCTCCATGGGCGCCTGCGCTCCGGCCTGCAGGGCGAATCCCCGCTCCGGCCCCCCCGGACGCCCCTCGCCGCGGGCAGGCGGGCGGACAGCGCGGAGGGAGGGCGGGAGCCCGCCCCCGGCAGCCCTCCTCCTCGCTTTCTCCTCCCCCTCCCCGCCACCGCCCGGCAGCCCCGCGCCCCTTCCTCTCGCTGCCAAGCCCCGGCCGCCCTTCTCACCTCTCCGGGTCCGGGAAGGGGGCGAGACTGGGAGGGGGAGGAAAACCGCCAGGGAGGCCCCGACCCCCCCCCTTCCTCTCCCCTGCCCTCCCGCTCCGCTCCGGCCCGGCGGCAGCCGGCACTCGCGCCTCGCCGGGCAAGGCTGCGGGCACCGGGCGGCCCCTCCCCAGCGCACTCGGGCGGCTCCGGCCCCAGCGCCAGCCGGGCACACGGCGGGGGGGGACGAGGGAGGGGAGGGGAGGGGGAGGGGAGGCCCCACGGGCAGGGGCGGGCCGCCTTGGCCACGCCCCCCACCCTGCCGAGCCGCCGCGCCACCTCCTGCCCGGGGGCGGGAAGCGCGCGCCGCCGCCGGCCGCCACCCGCCGGCCGTTGGCTTCCGCGCGCCCGCGGGCAGGGGAGCGCGGCGCCGTATGCAAAGCAGGGGCGGGGCCGGGGCCGGGGCCGCGCCGCTCGGCGCCCGGCGGCGCAGCGGCAAGGACGAGGGAGGCAGTTCGCGCTTTGAGGGGTCTCTCTCGATTAAACCTGCGAAAGGCCTCGTCGCATACCTTGGGTTGCTTTGCCCGTCTTTGAGAAACACACCAAGATAGATGAGCGTTTCTGTAATTTTCCCCCATTTAAATGAAATAAATCAGCAGAGGCACAAAATGCAACCTTCTCTCGGGACACCAGCTACGGCCCATACTTACCTTAAAAAAGCACGTTGGCCCCTTCCACGCCTCCAAGGCTGCCTCCTCATGTCACGCAATACCTTACCAGTGACTTCTGCCACCCAAAGGCAGAATACTTTTCCAAATTAATAGACTGTGTGACAGTCAGATGTGCTTCCTAGTGGTAACACTGATTTAAGGGTGTACAGGTTAATTGCTGAGGCACGGCAGTGGGAGTTTGATGTAGTAATGATGTATAGCGCTTTCTTTGCCTCATGCCATAAAGAAGCCATAAAGAAGCCTATGCGATCGCATGGTTTGCAGTGACCTGCCAGCCTTCTTCCCGGTCAACTTTAAATGACTCAGCCAACTGTAGCGAAATTTGATTGAAGGGTAGTGACTTCAACGATACTAATTCTTTCAAGTTTTGTAACAATTATTATCTAGGGTGAGGAAGTGTGTCCCTAAGGAGGAAGACCTCAGCTTTTCCCTGCGGCTGGCTAGTCAGGCCACGCGCGACTGTGAATCAGCTGGTTACCACACGCGTGGCCCCACGTCCGGCACAGCCCAGGCCGCCTCTTGCTCCGCTGACGGGTGCGAGGCGCTGCCGGCCTTGCGGGGGCAGTCAGCGCCATCTGTCGGAAATGGATGTGAGGAAAATGGTGTCTGTGTCCCGACCTACTAGCAAGGTACAAATCAGGAATTTCTTTTCTCCTTAGGTTTATTAAGCTTGGTGTTTTGAGCTTTAAATCAGTGTCTAAGCCTTAGGATGTGCTGGTGGTGGGGTGAGGGAAGGTCATGTGGGGCCTAATGTGCCATGACAAGAGCTGTAAAACAGATATTCCCCATCCGCTTATTCGAGTCCTTGGAAATCTTTCTCTGAAGTATCTGAAACTCGCCACGTTCAATAGGCTGTTGTATTAGGCTGAACTTGGGTGTAATCGTATAGGGCAATTTCTGTTCTGACTTTTAGCACTACGAACAGTGATGAAAATCTGTATACATTAGAACGGGATACATATACATAGATATGTGTATTACTTGCCTGAGTTGTCCTGCTATTTCTAAGAGATTTTTCTCCATTCCTTCTGAACAGAAAGGATGGGTGAACACCATGCAAGCTTCAAAGCAGGAAAATATAAACATGGAAGATACTTAAGGAGCAACACTGTCTCTCACAAAGTAGAACTAATTTGCTAACAAATAACAAATATAAATAGTGCAGTGGGTGTGTTTTGCTTTCTAGAGTCATACCTATCACTTCTTGTGTCCTTACTACTTCTATGGCACCAGACTTCAAAAAAATATTAGTTCATTGTGCTTTGGTTTCATTGCTTGCATTGCATGAAATTGCTACATGATTGAAATATTATATTAACAAATTTATATTCACTAAAGCACTATTAAGAGAAATCTTCCTGTAGAGTGAATATTATATTTGCCTCCACCTGGCTTGCTCGTCTTCTGAGATAGCTAGATGATAAGACGGGCATTTCAGGTTTGTAGGACATTTATTCTAACTTCAGTGGCATTGCTTCATTTTGGTAGTATTCAATATTTAATTAGTTGTGGGAAAAAGTTCTGTATCAGGATAGCTTTCTGAATTAATTAAATGCCTCATACTGTATGTACTCTATATTTGAGTCATATTGTTTGTTTTTACATATACATTATTCAGAGTACTTTTATACAGAACATTTCAGAAATGTTCTTTGCAGTCTCATCTATAAGAAGAAATTATGGAATATCATTGTGGTTGTCAGAATGGAAGACTTAACTTTTCAGTTTGGAAAGGAAAGTTTAGCTGTAAAATGATCACCACAATGTATAGAAGTATTAATGGCTCTTTCAGGTCTTCTTGTAATGTTTAGGGCAGTAAAATACATATCAAAGACATGGTACAGGTTGGCAACACATCTGTTGTCCTTTAAGAGTACGGCAGCAATGATATGCTCATCTCATACTTTGTTCATTGTATGTAGTACATCACTTATTTGCCAGATCAGGAACTTAAAGTTGTAATGATCACGTTAATAGTCTATTAAAGTCTTAAAGATACTGTATTACATACAATTATCTTCCCTCTAGCCACAATATATATGTATATAAATAAAACAATAAAACCTCCATATTTGACTCATCTGGGGCTGACTCATTTTAAAAAAATCTTCTCGGCCGAATGAGAACAAGACTCCTTCACAGAGATGATTCATTTACTGTTTAGAAGGTATATGAAAGTGGCCATTAGAGGGTGATGTTCCTAAAAGAAAAGTACCCCAAATGAATAAAATAGTTTCTAAGCATGATTCTTCTCTTATTTTCATCATGGTACATTAGTTTTATCTTCATTATATTCATTTGAGTCATCCTCATCTATGCCAATGYAAGAAGAGAACTTGGCTCTCTATTACTTAAGGTAACACGAAGTAGAAAGAAAAGCCATATTAGAGAAAGGAAATGAATAGGAGTTGTTTTGCATAAAGCCCACACTAAGTCTGAAGCTAAACCAGGAAGGAACTCACCATCACTATGCTTGATGGGACTGCTTCAGTGACATGTGCTTGGTTTTGAGAAAATCAGAACTCTTCAGATTAGCAATAGGAATAATTACCATGTTTATTTTATGTTTACCTGAATTTTTCAAAGTCCATGAAGGTGAGTGATCAGTTTTTAAAATAGCCTTTTCTTTATTCTAAGGTCTGGTTACAATTGAAAAGTTAGCATATACTTTCTTAAAACGGATGGTTATGATGCTATAGTCATATGAACTTTGTAAAACATATGTATTATTTTCTTCCGATTTTTAACTAACGAAGTTAATTATATGTGGTAATTTGAAAGAAGTTTGTCATTCATTTATGTGCACTGCAAAATTTTTTGTAACTATTTTTGTAACTGTTCTTTTATGATCTTCATTGTAAAGAGAGTAATTAAAATATTTATGTTTTTCTGTAGCAGGTACTTGTGTCTTAAAAGATAACTTTTTTGAAGTCCCTGTACTGAAATGCCTGTAAATATTTGTACAGTTACTATTTGGTATGAGATCATGTCTGAGAAAGAGATATGCAGTAGTAACCTGATAAAAAATAGAGCAGAATGTGTATAACAGAGTGAAACAAATCTTTTAACAAGAATTCCAAATACATCTTAGTAATCCTAAAGGTCAGTACTGGATTTAGGATGAATGCAAAATATATGTGTATGAGTCATGCATTCAGTGCTTTATTAAAAATCCATAAATAAATTAATATTTAAATAGTTTTGTCACAGACATTTCTAAGCAAGCTTTTGAACAGATCAATGTCATATTAAAAAGCATCCCTTTGACAAATGGTGTGTGTTCCCAGACATCATTAAATTATTTATGGAGCATAGTTTCTCTGCAGAAATTTAGTATTAAAATATACCAAATTAGGTTATTTATATTTACATTTTTATTTTCATTCACCAAGAAGAATAACCATAATACTAACTTGAATATAATAAATTGGTTTTTACAGATTATAAAACAACAAACTTGATAAACTGTTGTAAGCTTCAAATATTGTAGAAATAAGCCAATTTAAGATGTTGGAGTAATTAATGTTTTACTGCCATGCAGAAGTGGCTAAGGCAGTAGTCAGATTCTTTGCTAGCACAGACTACACAAATAAACAATGGCATGAATATTGCCAGAAGAAAACATATTGACATTATTGTCAATCATCAAAGAATAATTGCATTTTTCTATGATCAGTTGCCTAGATTGCTCTTCTTGGAGGTGCTTTATCCTGTAATAGCATGTTCATTGCAATTCTGATATCTACATGCGAACTTAATCACCACAGCATGTCTAAAGAAGAAGGTCCAGTTCTTTGTGCATGTAAAGTGAAATATCTAAGCAGAATGCAGCATAGAATTTTGTTAGGGAATTTAGAATCATTATCCTGTTTTGGATGTTCTGAAAACTACATAACAATGTCTAAATTAAGATAAGAGAGAATAAATATGCTGAACAACTTACTTCGAAAATTCCAAGGAATCTGGGTCGCTGTGCTTCATTGAAAATCTTATGGTGGAAACTGGTTTTATTTCAGATTTTGTATCAAACTTAAGATGTACAGAATTACTTTACTGCAGATKTTCCAAATTGCTGGCTGCCACGTGAGGCTGTGGACAATACTTACGCATACAAATTTATTGTTGGAAATCTTTGAGATGTGAAACAGTCTCTGGGTATCTTCCTCTGAACCCTAAATGAGTGGTTGAGACCTCCTAACTCCACATACTTTTCTAAGATCACATTAAGGCTGTGGGTATTTCAGGTTTTTAATATAACCCCTAAAGTGGCAGGTGAGCAAAAAGTACAGAGAGGAGTAAGTGAAACATGGTGGGAATAAAACTGGAAATTTCTCATTGAACAGCAATTTTAGGGAAAATCAAATTTGCAATAAACCAAGCCTTTAAAAATCTATAATACAGTTCAGCATTACCAAAAGTGAAATGTTGCCTTTACATTTGTAAAGCAAATGTTTGTTTACAAGTCATTGCAGCTTCAGACTACATTGCTTTAGAACAGGAAGTTGTAGATTTAGAGTCTGACGTACTCAATCCCAGTCCTCTCCTCTCGGTCCAGCTTGATGGACTGTATCTCACATAATCCATCAGTCATGTATTCCCCAAGTTGTACCAAGCTGTATCACTGCAATATTATATGACTTTACTGCTATCATTTCCATAAGGCAATGATAAAAATGCAATTTAATATATTGCTGAATTGATTCAAAACAGAATATGACAGATGAAATGATGAAAGGTCAAGCCAATCCAAAATTAATTATTTATGATTTTCTTAATGGGAAGCAATTTTTTTACAAATTCAGATTTTCCCTGTGGATAATTTCATTTTAATGGAATTGGATTTTCTATAGAAAAAAACTGTAAATAGAGGCTTATCAAAGGAATTTCATAATCTCAGAACTTCTTAACATTAAGCACTTGAGTTACAGATTTTTGAAAATAAAACAAAGTTTCTTAGAGACACTTTGCATGGTTTGGTCTCACCGATCCTTATAACTGTAAAGTTTGTCCGCATTCAGATTTCCCAGAACCTTTACCCATTTCCAGCAATGCTTACATTTGGGAGGGAACGTTTCCCAGTCCTGCACTAAGCAGCAAGCCTTTTGTGGGTAGGGCTCTGTCTGTCTGCCATGGAATCCACTGAGAAATCTCGTCCTTTTCCAGTCATGCTTACAGTGTTCAGCCATATATATCCTTCCCTACAAAATCCACAGTCCCATGAGTTGAAAGAAAATACATTTTGTTGACACTAGATTATAATTTGGATGGCTTCTCAGTAAAGCTCTTCAAGAGGATGGTAAGCACCCTCCCTAATAGGACAGCATACAAAATTTCTAATCAGATGTGCTTTATACCTATCTATAACATGGCTAAAAGGTGGCACCAGAGCTGGCTTGGCCATGTGGAACACATAGTGCAGAATGGAGTTCACGGTGCTGTGCACGGATGTATGCTACTGTCACAGCACAGCCAGCAGATCTGCAAGTTGTGTACAAATTTCTGTGTGAAACAGGTATAGTAGAGAATTGCCATTAGTTGACCCTGAAAGTTGTAGCAGTGGTTTTAGGCTAGTTGCCCGGATGCACATATGCCTTGCATGAGATTAGATAAGAATTTAATTTTTACTCCTGGCTCATTTCCACATAGACTCTCTGCACAAAACTCTTCCTACTCAGGCTGAAAGAATTTCTTTTCAAGAGCTTGCTCCTCTTCAGGTTGTGGGGGTCAGATCATGAGCATTTTGTGGAAAATCTTTGACCTATATAAGGGAAAGATCAAGCCCTAAATTTTGCCTGACATTTTTCTTTTTGTAGTAAAACAAATTATCTTCTTATCTGCATATGATATATACTTTACATGTCAATTTATTATCTGTTTTATGAGGAGTTTATGACTCTCTGATGTAGGGTTAGTAAAGTGAAGGTAAGATTGACTTTGGCATTTGATTTTGGATTTTATTTCTGTATCCTGCCTGAAGTCCTTCACTGAACTGACTTTGAGGTTAGTCCCCCTGGATGCAGGCGCAGATGGCCTGTTGAAACTGTCAGATTGCAGTTGAGTACTGGAGCAATTAAAGGCCGTGTTTTCTTCTCTATACATAATGATTTATGACCATACAACTCCAATTACTCATAATGGGAGTTAGATGCATAAATTCATCTTCACAGAGATGAAAGGGTACCACTAGAACTGGAAGTGGAACTACAAAACTATGGGTTAGTACTGCATAATCTCCAAACAGAGAGAGAGTGATTATTTGTATTCATAAAGACACATTTCGTGTTGGGTCCCAGTAATTTTTTACTTTTAAATTGTTTTCATATTGAAAAAATAGTTCAATGTTAACTCAAGTGAAAATATAAATGATTCATAGAATAAAGCCCTAGTTTAATGTGAAAGGCAGCTAAAAAACCCACTCACTAATAATTAATACTATGTATTTTTTGTTATTTGCCAGAATTGCATAAATGTACTCCAGCTACAGTAATCTGATATTGAAATTTGACTAAGAATGGCAAAAAAGTTGGTCATAGTTAGGATTTCATGTTTGGTGATTCATTTTTATGAGTATAAGAGGTCATAAAAGCTGTGTCAGAATTTGGGTGCATTTCTATGTAGTTTCCCTGTACAGTTCCACTGTCATTGGAGGGAAAGTTTTCATTGTGATTATAGCTATTTTACACTGTAATCATACTAGTATATTGTAGCCGTATGGTTCCAGGGCTAAATTCCCTCTCTGAATATGAGAGGCTTCATCTTCTTTTCAAACACAATCAGATCTGAACAGCTTTGAAACAGGAATATGACTAGATACCACCACAAATGCAAGTTATTATTAGAAGAGATTTAGCATAATTCAGCCCTAAAATCCAGCATGTAGGTTGTGGGAATATTCTGTGCTTGCTTTCTCCCACTTGATGATGTATTCAATATGCTGCCAAAATCCTCAAGAAAGAAACCTTGTGCTTTATTGTATGATGGTTAAAAGTATCTTACATGATACATGCACATATTTGTCCATGTGTCCTATATGATTGTCTTGCTAATACAGTACTCTTTGTTTTACAGCTAACACTGTAATTATATCATGCAGGGATACCTGTTCATTAAATAATACTACTTTTCCACTATGCACTTTTAACAATTCTTGCAAAAACTCCTGGCAACAAAGAAGAAAGAACCAGACTATTTTACTGAAGGCCATTGTAAATCATCTCAATTTCCAAAATATTCCGTGTATTTGCCAATCCTCCAGCAAAGAACAACAGTCACATATTATGTACTCAGAGTGTGAATCCAAGAGAGAGAGAAATGTTGTTCCCCAAGGACCAAGATCAGTAGTTAAAAAAAGTAAGTAAGAGAAAAAGAACTCTTAATTTGCAAGTAGATAATTGCAACAAAAGATATATGTTTTTATTTGGTAGTTAAATATTACTATACATGACTATAATATGAATATTGTTTTTTGGCCTTAATAGCTTATCTTTGTGTTGCTACAAAATGCAGGTTTTATGCCAGATTCTAAGTGGCATTCTTTCCTGTCCGTGAGTGAAAAAATTGGATAGCAAAATGCTGATTTCTTTTGGGGGTGGATCTTGTGCAAAATCTAGTGGGGTGATTCCCATTGTCATTAAGGGGCTTTGTATTGGTCTGCAAAAGAGATGGCTGTGAGAAAAGAGTGGAAAGAGTGTCCCCTACCTCTTCCAGCAACCACTAGGAATATTTCTGCTGAAAATGTCACCTCAGCCATGTGAGTTTTATGAATGCTCTTCTGTTTCCATCTTTGTTCCTTTATTCATGCTGTGTTTTCTAAAATCCTTAATTTGTTTTTAAAGAGTTGGGGTTTCTGATCAGTTGTCATGCAGAGTTTGATTTTAAATGTCATTGACGAGTTGGTATCAATATCACGTTGATATCTGATATAATATGATGAAAAGTTGAGAAAAGTATTTGAAGAACTAATTCAAAGATGGCAACTACTTAGATGGCGACTATACAACAGAGAGAGCCAAATAACCATTAAAAGAGCCAAAATAACCACTTTTGTGCTTCTAGTCTATGCTATGTACAACTGTGTAGTATCAGAAATGGCCTTTTATAGAAGGCAACACTGAATAAGGACGGGTCCAGCATTCCAGAGAAGAGTTCAGCAACATCGACATCTTTTCAGAGCAGTAGCATCGTATTCCTTCTTTGCCTTGTACTCTTGCAAAGTGTCTGGAAACTTTTGGGGGAGAGGATGCTTCCAAATTTTGTTTTTCTGACATACATTGCTAGCAACAGGGGCAATAGGCCAAGTACTAAGTAGAAGAAATTCATTTCTTTTGAAACTACGTCATTTTTTTCTTACAAAATAGTTGTCTTTACAAGTATGGAAAATAAATAAGCAAAAAATATGTGACAAATTCTATTCTCAGTTATACCTATACAACTCTAACAAAATCTCAAATACATATTTGTTGTTAGCATGGTGCAAGTCTTACAGCTTGTGTGGTTTGAAGTGAAATTTTCAAAACTTTCTGCAACAGAGAGCAGACAGACTAGATTACACTTCAAATAACTATCATCATATGGCTTTCACTTATTTTTTATTTTTTTCATAGTCCAATCTTCTATTATCTTTGTCAACAGAAGACCAAACAACAAAAAGAACTGAATAGCTTTGAAGCTGATAGTAAAGCAAAAAAGGGCTATTATGGTAGAGGAAATGTGTTTTGATTAGCTAATCAATACTCTTAAGATCTCTTCAGAATAATTTTACATATTATCCTTTTGTCCATTTTATCATAGTCAGTAAAATCATACTATTTGTTTTCACAAATGAGACAAAGAGCTTATTTTATCATTCTTTATGAAAGTTCTCTCTCTCTCTCTCCACTGTATGTTATATAACAGTTTTGTTTTAATTTGTAGATCCAAAAACAAAAGGCTCTTTTGAAGTGAAAACAGAAGATCTCATATATTTTTATAAATATTTCAATTTCACTATGCTTCCTGAGAATGAAGAAGAAGAGCATAAAACTTACTACATGCTGGAAGTCCACATCAACAATTCTATAGTCAGAGGAAGAAATGCAGCTGAAGAATACCTAAATCACTCCTGTCTAGTGGCAATGATGGAAGACCAAAATGACTGTATAAATATTTCACTGCAGCTGAAGTCTTATGTGGAATGTAAGTTACAAAGGAGAGTCAGAAGGGGAATCAAACTCAGAAACAATGGGAATCTTGCAAAAAGTCTCCAATAGGTAATGCTCTGCTTTCAGCAACCGTTTTAAAGTATTCCCCAAGAAAAAAATGCATTTTTGATCATCCCTTATTAAAAGACCATCCTTGGTAGGCAAATGACATTCTTTATAGAGTGATTTAAAGCAAGTTTTGCTGTATTTTCTTCCTAGAAGCAACATGGAAAAATAAGTGTCTGTAAATTCACTTAGCTTTTTTTTGCTTAATGTTGGCAGACTTCCAACATTCATGTATGACAAAAACTGGAATTGCCTTTCCCCCTACCTTTGTCCATAGTGCCATAATCATATTGTCTTGGAGGTTAATTGAAAAATTCCTATCAATTTCAACGATAGGAGAATCAGGGGACAGATCTGACTTTTCTTAATGTCCTGCTGCAATATCCTACTTTCAGCCTTACTACAGTATACTTAAAAGAGAAATCTTCAGCTGAGCTAGGTTTTGTTTTCCCAGAGGACAGCCAGTCAGATTTTTAAATTTCTTTGTGCTGCAGGTGTTTTTTGGCTGATCGCCTGAGCATGGTCAGGGCTTCTAGCCCGTGTATGGAGCATTTGCTATCAGGGAACTGGTGAATTATTACATTCCTTTAGTTTTGTATGGCAAATATATTTTATGCTGTGGCCTTGCTGGAAAAAATGAGTCTTTTTGAGTTGGCTAAACCTGAGTTAAACAATCTTAGGTAAAATCTACTGAAGGCAGTTTAGGTTTTTTAAGCAAGAGTACTTTAGCTATGAGTACAGTTTTTAACTTGCCCTACTAACTTGTGTCAAAACTGTGAATTAACCATCCTTCACTAATGGTGATCAACCTTGGAAGTGGTTATCTCAAATCAACATTAAGAATTGAGAGCACACCTTTTTTTCTAGTTACTTCAAAACAAAGCTAGAGAGGTGCTCAGAGCTCTGACTAGGCAATGCTGATTTATAAGTCATTACAAGTCACTGCAAGATGGGGTAGAGTACTCTCTTTGTAAGCAGAAGGCATAAATGACTGTATAGAAGATGTTTTTGCTTCTGAATTAGGAGGGATAAACTGTGCTTCATCAAAGAGCCATGGGGTTATTGGTAGTTACCTTAGGACTTCTCAATGGAGAAGAAACAAAGGAAGTTAAGATAGATATAATCATAATATTCTAAGTCAAGGGTAGGAAAACAGTGGTTTGGATATAGTCTGTAATTTGACTTTATATGAGTCATACTCACATTTTTTTATTATTACTATTTGACAATGCTAAGGTGTATATTAATATGCAGCTGCCAAAGAGGTTTGAAAGGACTTTTAAACTCTTGGGGAGGAAAGTTCCCCCACATCCTTTCTCTGTGCTATATAGTTCTGACTTGTACTAGTTACTGAACTAATTCCATGGGGAATGTGGGTGTATTTCTGCAGTAGCTGTTGACCAAAAGAACAGCCTTCCTCCTATGCTTACCCAGTCCCAAACAGCTTTGGTTAAAAGAATTCTGCAGAGGGTTCTTGTAGGTAGTATTTCTTCACCATTTGATAATGATATTTTTCTATATGTAGTATCTACCATCTCCCATGTATGAAGATGGACCAGGAGGCTGAGAATGCCAGTACAGGTGTATGTTGGACAGTGGGCTGATTCCTTTGGTGTCCCATCAAAACACAAACAGAAAGGGGGATATACATTACCTTTGTCTTGCCTTTAATGTAAAAGCTCATCTTTGAAGCATATTCTTCCTGTCAGAATCACATATAACAGTTTACACAAATAGAAAAGTTTTCATTCACTTAGCTACCTATAACTATTTTAGACACAAAGAGAGATGCAGATTAAAATGAAGCTAAATTCCAGATAGTAAACTTAATTGCAAATAACACTGAAGGCTAAAAGAGAAAGGCACAATTTTATCTTTTGTTTTAAATTTCCATCCATCAGGAATAGTCATGATCCAAAAACCTACCAAGATAGCCACGATAGATTGTTCTGCTTTCTTCTGCCAGTCATTTCCTGCTTCATTTTCTCTCTTCTACATTTTATGGACAGATCCCATGTGTATGATGAAGATCATATGGCTCAGCATGATTCCATTAGTTTTTGTGTTCACTGTTTCAATTGTCGTCTACAAAATCATCCAAGAAAATGAACGAAACTGTAAGTAATAAAAAGTCAATCTATATGAATTTAAATTCATGTCTATACAATGTCTATACAATGTAAATGTATTGATTTACAGTAACAAAGCTGTTGATTATTAATGTGGTTCAGACAATAACATTTTAGTTGTAATATGGTAAAAGTTTCATTTAAAGGGACTGGAATACACAGATTGTTGGTATTATCACCCTTCACCTCTGAATTGCCAATGCAAATCCAGACTTGGTGGTGGTGAATGAAATATGTTTGTATCTGACAGACCCTTGACAGCCTATGGTCCTTGGTGTAATGAACCTCTGGTTTCAGACTGATTCCAATAGATAAAAAGATCACAGTTGAACCTTGTTGAAGGTCTCAGCAGAAATGCCAATTACCAAACAGAAGCAGAGACTGAAATACCCTTTCCTTCCGTGATTATGATTCATCCAGATCAGGGTCAAGGCAAATTATGGGATAGGTATGAGGAAATATACACTCAGCTGTCTGTCCTAAAAACTGCTCATCTAAATTCAATGGTGGTGCAGTGCCACAGAGGTCAACCAGGCTGTGCCCTCTTAACTCCAGAGCTGAAGTAAGCCCAGGTAACATTTCTTCTCTTTACTGTGATTTCAGCAAAGAAAATAATACTGTGATTTCTGAGGTCAGCACTCATGCCTGTTCCAAGTAATTAAAAAAAATCACTTTACTAGGAGAGAACTTGTCCTTAGTTCAGAGACTGAAACAATTATTTCTACATAATGACTTCACCAGCTAAGACAGGCTCCTCCCATGCATTTCACTTCAGACAGAGGCTGAATAGGGATTTACAGTATTTCTTCTAGCAATATACCCAAGAGAAAGCAAGAGTAAAAGTGTAGCATTCCCCTGAGCGTGAGACCTTTGAGCAACCAACATAATGTTCTCTGTGCAAAAGCAGCACAGAATACTGACTTCTTGTCAGCTGCTGGTTTTTGCTTTTCATCAGAAGTCAGAGGTAGGTGGTAAAGAGGCCACACTGTTTTATCAGTGTGAAAAGAGTGTTACTTAACATGTTACTTGAGGTAAGAGCACTTAGTGCTATCCACAGCAATTTCCTGAGACTTTCTGCCTGTGTCAGCCCGGAGTGGGCAGAATGCCTCCAGAGAATCAGCATTTAGCTGCTATTACCAGACAGCTTTCCATTCCCCTTGTAGTCCAGAGCTGCAGGGTGGAGATCTTGGTCACAGCGGTAATGAAAAAATGATAAGCTATATCCATTCTCTTGATCATCCTTACTGTATTCACAGGCAGTTTTGTAGCAAAAGAGCAGTAGGAATTTAGCTTTAATCCTAACTGAACAGCAGGAAGAAGAGTGCCTACACACAAAATGTTTCTGTGAAAAATTTTTGCATAAAGTAAATATTTTATGTATATATTTTTAATGAATAAGCAAAATAGTTGCTTAAAATGGCAAATCTGCAGCATTTGCCTCTCCCCCTATCCAAAAATGACAAAAGAAACTCTTTTTCATATTATCTTGGTTAAAATATATTATTTTTTACTTATTGCCAGAACCAAAGTCAAAGTCCTATTTTATGTATATAAAAATCCCACAAACCGTAAATTAGGTCTTTACAAGTTGGTTGTTAAATGCTCTAGTTTGAAGGACTTTTATCTGTAATTTAAAAGCTACCTATAAATTTCATGAGTATGATTCATAACATCCCATTTCTAATGCAGAACTCCTATTAGTAGCCATGATTAACAATTTACTGTCTTTATTCTTTTAGACATCAGTTCTCTGTTAAATACAGGTTTCTCAGAACTGTGGTGGAATGCCCTTCCACAGCAAAGGAAAAGATGTCCTAATTGGGCAATTACTGATTGTCTTCTAGATTGCCTTTTCTGTTAATACAGGAATAATATTTTTTATTTGTTAAATTTACAATATATAATATTATAAACAACATCAAAATGTTACTGATGAAAAGATAAGCACATAAAAATTATGTTTAACTGTCATATTCCTTATACGTATATATTATGATACCATCTGTAATTACAAGTCTACATACTGTTTTTTTTCTGTCGTGCCTCTGCCTGAAGAATCAGGCATTATTATATGTCTAAAACAACTGCTAAGAATTTTTACAGTCACAATTCAGTTGGTAGCTTTTTTCTTAATTTCTGAAGACTACTGAACGCTCGTAAGAAATATGAAGTGATTCATTTCCTCTTGAGATCTTCCAAGAAATTCTGCAAGGCTCTGAGACCCTCTGAAATATTAATGAGGTTATTTCCATGAGTACATAAAATAAAATACCCAGATGATAGACTTGGTGGAAGTTACAGCTGATCTATGCATGACAAAGGAGTTAAATTAGAAGTCAGCCCTTATGCCTTTACCCTTCCACTCTTGTCTTTCAGCCACTTCCAGAGTGTCCTTTGACACTAACTGTTACAGTGCCTGCTTAGGGCTACAGCATATTAAATCTCAGCTGGGTATTTAGAAAAAAATCATGATCTAAATAATGCTAATTTAATGAATTTCTTTAGCATGAAATTTTCTAGGGTTTTTAAAAGAAAAAGATGAAAATCAATTCTGTTATGTAGAATTGGAGCAAGCCTGTTGTCAGAAGCTGAGTCCTGAATGGCTGTCATCATTGTAGAACAGTGTTAAGTGTAACAGCTGCACAGTCATCAACCACAATAACCCTACCAAGAGCATGCTGTTAAGAAAGCAGCAGAAGGATACAAAGACTGAGGAGTTTGTGAACTGGCTGCTAAGGACAGTCAGGGGTGTCCAGCCCAGCTCTATCTTTCTGTCTCTGGGAGGGGTAGAGCTTTTTCTCATCCACTTCCCCCAAAGATGAAATCCCCACACTTGCAAGGAAGCTGGCAGCTTCCCACGATCTCAGGACACCCAGTTCTTGCTATTCCTCTGTCAGCAGTGTGGATCTGAACCTATACAGGAACAGGTATGGCCACTTTTTTCATAACCTTCCAAAAATTATTCAAGGCACACAGTATAGAGAAGGGAAAGAATAATTTGAAAAGGGCAAACCTGAAAGGAATTTTCAGAAAATTTTGTTCAGGAAAATGAAAAACATCTGTCCCTAAAGTTCCCTCTTCACTTTGTTTCAAAACCTTCCTGTAAGCCTGTTGGTGTCAGTGATTTTTTAGGATAAATCAATTCAATTATAAAAGCCACTGAAATCTTTTCTCAGGTGAGGTGTTGAACAATTTAAACATAAGGGGTTTTGCCAGTTTTCCTTCTAATGAGTGCTGTATGTAATTCCATAGCTGAAGACAATTAATTCTGTTTGAAATAGATCGTAAACACAGAGTAGCAGCAGCAGTTTCAAGCATTCTAAGAAAAAGAGGTTCCAGATATGCAAGAAGAACTATATCTGCTACTAAAACTCGTCTTTTTCCTGGTAAGTGATATAAAAGTAAAATATAAACCTAACAAAGCCTTAGGCATGAGGAGGTCAAGAAAGACCTTTCCTTTCACGGGATGCTTCAGTTTAGTTACAGAGTTACCTTGATTCTACACAAATTTAGTATGATCTGGCTTCATTATTGAAACACATTTATATCAGAAATAAATAACCCTGACAGTGAAACTACAAGAAGGCTTATGTATACTGTGCTTCCTTCAGTCTTCTATATGTCTTGCATTAATGCCTTTGTTGTTTTGTTTTGTTTTTTATCTCATTTTAATTTTGGTCATGTGCCACATTTGGGGGTTGGTGTGAGTGGTGTGTGTGTGTGTGTGTGTGTGTGTGTGGTGTGTGTGAAAAGTATACACAAATGTACTGACATGTATGTAAGCTCTATGCATTTATGACTCTTGACAAAATTTTCTATCAAAGGATGGAACGAACAGCTGTAGTAGGACTCACAGAATGGCTTTACTGCCACTCTGTAGCCTATTTGTGGGAAAAATTTCCACAATGTGTAACTTCAGAGTTTCAGATAGTTATTAAAATTTGGTCTTCTGAGAATATATTGTTTAGCACAGATAAATTAAGTGGCATGGCTAAACTCAAAGTTTTTCTTCCCAAAATTACAGTTTGGTAAAAAAAACCCTTCTCTATGTGAAGGGAAATTCGGTCTGAGTTTTACTGATATTGCTGGAAGTGTCATATTCTTTAATAAAACCCATGAATTCTAGTTTCATGAAAGGAGCCCTATCTTTTCAAAGATTAACATGAACATATAAAATAATAGCTTTGAACAGCAGAACATCCTCCCTCCGAAACAAAAACACATAGGAAGCCRGCAAATGAAAAAAGTAGTTTTAAAGTTATCTAGGCTTGGGTACATTGCCTTTTGTATTGTCAATTCTTCAGGAGTTAGAAAAGACTCAATAATTTCTCTCTACAATGCAGTAACTTGTGGCATTTCAATTTTACCTAGAAAAGAGTGAATAGCTGCCTGTCTGTCTGAACTCTCCTGGGAGTACAATTTATGTTCCCCAGTTTTAGTGTTGGCTACCTCTAAGATGTATTTATGAGCTCATTATTTTCATCCCCCAGGAAAGGAATCTGTCTCTGCCATCTTTTGTCTTTAGTAGCTTCACTAATACCATTCCTGTTTTATCAGCATGTTCACAATGACATTTTTAGTGTTGTATATCCAAAGGCATTTTTGGTGATGGAATTTTATGGAAATTCAAATCTAGTTTACTATACTGAAGGGAATAGGAGCCCAGTATTGGTCTGTTTTTCTTACTTCTATGTTCCTGCCACTTCAATCTATCCATTTAACCAAGAAAGATGCTTAGCTATATGAACTGCCATAATGGGTTTTATTATATTCTGAATTTCATTGATTTCACACACCATAATTCCAGTCAATTCAGTAAACTTTTTCTGATTTACACTACTATAATTTAAAGTAGAATCAAGACTATACGAAAAGTATTTATTTTTTTCTACCGTTTCCAACTTTAAGACTTTCTACTGGATTATAAATAGCTATGGGTTGCTTCTTCAACAGTCCTTGATAACAGTCCAACTGTCCTTCAACAGTCCTAGGTTCCTGTTCTGGAACCTAGAAACAAAACATTGAGATCCATAGAAGAAGACAGTACAACCATCCTGGAAACACTGGAATGAGAATAAGTAACTGTAGCTCTGAGAGGATGTGTCAGTATCTCATGTAGATGAAAAGACATATAGGTGCTACTAAAAGGTTATTCAAAGTTCATAAAGGATAATGGAGGAAAAAGAAGAAATCTTACGCTTTGTGAATGAGAATGATTTCTTAGGCAGGCTCAGGAAATTAGTGGCTGTGGTCCTACAAATGTTTGAGCTCGTGCTTCCCCAAATAGGTAATTTACACCATGTATGCTAGTCTGGTGAAACTGTTAGTGCTTCTGTGTCCATAAATCGTACCATTAAGTCTGGTAGCCACAGGAAGGGAAGAAATAGTATGTAGTACTACAAGGGATTAAATACATACGGAGAGGAGAGGAGAGTTTTAAAGCATTCTGGTTATAAATGTTGACAGAGTATGTTTTCTAGACTTTGGTTCGTTCATGTCATTGCATTTATGTTAAACAGTCCCTTGAATGGTTTGAATTGACAAAATACAGTTGCCCTTAAATGCAGCCACAAGAGAAGGGGGAGAGCATGGGATGCTTTTTCTCCAGTGCAGGAAGTAAATATTCTTTAAGTGACTAACCTGTATTTCCGTGCACACAGCACTTTCATATCAAGTAGGACTTGATAGTAGTAGTACCTGGGAAACGAACTGCAGAAGAAAAGCCTGTTCCTTGCTCCATGTTCATGGTAGAGAATCTTAGGGAGATTCCCACATCAGAGCCTTTCTTTGCAAGGCTTTCTTTGAGGAGCTATCTAAAATTGAAGAGGCAGTATAAAAGGTTTTAGAACAACTTAATGAATTATTAATAGTGTTTATGAGGACTGGATAGTATTCCCCATAGCGTATTAAAAGAACTCAGATAGAAACTGCTAAACTGTCATGTGCAGCCTACTGCTTAAATCAGCTTCAGTTCCAGAGAAATGGAAGGTAGCTTTTCTGATGCTGCTGTTATACCTTTTTCTTAAACCACTTTCCCTAAACCAGTTAAGTACCTTTTCCACTACTGGCAACTGATTAAGTAGGACTATTCTCATATGGCTGTATCCTAAAAAATTTAAGCCTGGAGGCATGGCACAGAATTACTATTGAGAGCAGGCCAGTATGTATGAACTGCACTTCAAAAAGAAAAGTTGCACAAGAAACACAGACTATATAAATCAGGGCTTTTGGTACCTAGAGTGAATCTGCCTAACAGGGCTTTTTAATTTTGGAAGTTATGTTAATATAAGTATATGGGTTATAAGCTAAAGGGTGAATTTGTATTACTGGAAGTTTACCACTATAATTTCTCATTCAGACCTTCTTTTTCTTGTATAAGAATGACATTTCTTATTTATTTTTATCCTATTGTGAAAGCAGCATAGGGTCTACTGGAAAAAAAAAAAAGCTCCTATTTCTATTCTAGAAAGGGATTGTCCAGACAGGAATCATGTTGTTCATATCAGCATATTATTACTCTACAATCTATGAGAACAACCAAACATATCTGTGGACAGTTTGAACATAAAGCCTTCTGCCACAGTGCTCAAATGGTATATATCTTCTCCTCTCATTTTCAGTGATACTCCATTGGCTCACAGAGCCACAGTTTGGTTCATTACATTTTAGGATACAAATATAGGATTCCCTGATTCACTTGTCTGGCTCATAATAATGCAAAGTTAATTCTAATGTATTTCAGTATGTTTTCTTTTTATTATATGATGATGCTCTTGGCTTTCAATGTTATCAAATCAATATTCATATTCTATCTGTTGAAAGAGATTTTGAGTATGTCCCAGTCATGTCACTGAGTATTGCAAAGACTGTGTTTGTAGAAACAGTAATGTATTTAATTGAGAATTCAATAGCCTGTGAATAACAAGTTGTATTATTGCAGTCCTTATACTGTCATATCTATGCTACTTATCTGGAACCTTAGACTTATTCATATAATTTCTCTTCTGAAAATGAGGGTAGCCCAGAGTCAGCAAATGTGTACAGTACCTAGCTAACCTGTGATCAGCTGCGTTCAGTATCAGCAATGACCTGTGTCTAGGTTTTGGCCTCAACACCCAGCAGCACTTGAAATTCCTCCCATGCACTTGCAGCTGTTTCCAGTGCAAAAGCTTCAGCAGAAGCCGCCCATCTCTGTGGGTCAGGTTGTGGCTGGCAGTCAGCAGTTTGGGCCTCTTTGCTTACTAACACAGACATTTCCTGTTTCTCCTAGGGGAAAGATGGTGAGCCTGAAGAAAGGCGGCCACCAATGAGGTGATGCAGAGCTAAGTCATTGCAGTCTTAGCATTTAAAGGGTAAAAGGTGAAACTATCCTATGAAATAGGGACATCAATATATCAACATTTATCCTTACATTTGAAATGGAAAAATAAAAAATTTCCAAAGTTTGGTGTCAATAACAAGAAAAAGAAAGACAGTATCTTAGTGAATGTGTGGTTTGGCTCTCTTGGTTCAGGCAAGAGGAAATGCAAAAGTAAATGTGTAGCATAGATTTTGGAGGGAAAGGGAAATATTTACACTTCTTAGGTATAGCAATTTTGTAGTCTGTAGTAACATGGGAAATGGGGTGGCTTGTTTAAAATGCATGTTTTAAATTGATAAAGACCCTCAGCCACTAAGCAGTTGGATGGTAATCTAATAACTTTGCATGAAAGAGGGACATTGTAGGATCGGGGTGGCAACCAGGTCTCAAATAATAAAACCTCAAGATTTCTGGCCTGCAGTTGTTCTCTGGACTGTTCAGACTTTGTATCATGCACAACATTTGAAATATAGCTTGACAGCTATAATATGCATGTAAGAAACAAAAAGACAAATTTCCCCTCAGTCATTATAATTCCTATATCGTTTTCCTTGCTATTCTATGAAAATAATACTTTGTCACCCATGAGATTAGAGAGCACGGGCCAAATTCTGCTGTCTCTCATATGCATTGCTACAGCTTCAGTTTAGTTTATGGGTTGTAAATGAAAGCAAACTCTGTCCCTGTAGTGTCAGGGCTGGCATTCCAGTGAATTCAAGCTCACCTTTCCTGTATTTAGCAAGGAGAACAGGCAGAATACATCTTCTGCAGCATCAAGTAGATGGAAGCCAAGAAAGGAGAAATTTGTTTAATCTTGGCCAAGTGGAGCATCACATATTTGATTCCGATCCTCCTCAGTTAATTCTTGACATAGCTGAACAGTTGTCTTTTCCTCTGCAGCTTAGAGGAATAATGTGGGGAAAAGGAAAGCTTGTCACAGTATTCAACATTTATCACAGACTTACATGTTTCTAAAGCATGATGTTTCCAGAATAAAACATGAAGCCTAATTACCACTTTGAGTCTTTTGCTATGTTTCAGAAAAGAGGATAAAATCTGTAGGGCCTGAGTAATTTTAGGGAGCTTTTTATAGCACACTGATACACAAGGGGCCATTTCTCTATTGAATATGCATGTGCGCAGAACAGTGTTACACACTGGCTCTGAAGGGAGTATCAGCCTACATTCCCATTTTATCCAGGTTTGTCCTGAGGTTGAAATAAGATCCATTGCTATTTTTATTACTTCCCCGGTTTTATTTTAACTTTGCTTTTCATATTCAGTTACTTAATTACCAAGATCCAAACTCTACTTTGTAATTGTATTTGTAAAGGAGAGAAACCCAAATGAGATAGTAAGTGGAGAAGGGATGTAGCTAGTGTCATAGCCCATCCTCTCACTATGAACTCAGTAGAAACTCAGAAACTCATTAGCAGGTTTAGAGAAGTTATAGGTGGTCTGAGACAGGATGGACCTGGAGTTAAGATATTATGTGTTCTACTGTAGTTCTTTGAAAAATGTTTTTTATCAATAACTCTGACTTCATTAGCCTGACACTACTAATTCTGCATTCCTTTATCTGTATCCCAGTAAGATATCATATCAGTGACTGTGTTGTCAGTGTGCTAAAGGTGTTATTATGGCTTTACCTGTTTCTGAGATGTGTGGTGATATCTGTGTCAGCAACTGTATGATTCCCACTCTCCATGTCCCTGTGCATATGGCAGGGAAGTTATCTGAGGCTGTATCACATGCTCATGAGCGACAATCCAGGCCACCCATATGGGAGAATGAATTGGAAAGTTCACAGGCTCCAAATTGCACAGTTTCTGCCTAACTGGCCAACTGTAGGCTTTTGTATTTTGGGAGACTTTTCCTTAACCCCAAATTTGCATGACTACTAGTAAACTTTTCAAGAGCAATTGAGGTGCCTACCTTCAAGTTGCTTTCCAAGAAGACGTAGGATCCTTTTATGGGGCTTTTCAACATGTTAAAGTCCCACTAGATCCAAGAGGAAGTTAAATACCAAAATATAGTGAGTGCTTTCAGGGGTTCCAAACAAGTATCTGCATCTCTAGGCACTGAACTTCCACTGAAAAGCTGGCTCTGTACATCTATCTTGCATTTATAATAGGTCTCAATATTTTAAATTTTCATATTCAAAGTTTAACACTCTGCAGATATATTTGCTATTTCATAATTTGGATAAAAATTATTATAACCTTCAGTAGTGGAGAACAACAAACAACAGACTCCACTTACTGCACAGACCACAGAGATACTGCCTGTAATTCCTGAACAAGAGCATTGCCATGTGGGTGCGTCAAGTGTATAAGGTAAGCAAATATCTTACAACTTTTGGATTATTCTGTTTTGCCTTGTATTTTTTAAATTAATAGTAGGCAATATCTGCTCAAAATAAATGACTGAAAGAGATGACAAACTTGAAAATGTGTTTGTAAAAGCTAGACGGCAAGAAAACAAAATCAGTTTTCCTTCTGGTACCAAGAGTGATCAATAAACTAATCTGTTAGTCTGATAAACCCCATGTGTCCCTGAAGACAGTGCAAATTCTGGCACTTTTTCATGTGTCTTGGAGTTCAGTATTACACTGACATTTGTTTCTGACAAGAACAGAGGAAAAGCAATTTGCACATGATCTCTAAAAAGAATTCTGTGTTTGAAATAAATAGTTTGCTGATCAAATTCACAAAACAAACAAAAAAGAGAGTCCACCCTGTCCTTATTAAACCAATCAGGAGAGGTGGCTAGAAGTTGGTTTCAGCTTGGAACTAAAACTAGTCTCCCACTTCTAACTCTCTGCAGCCCTTGGGCTCCAGTAGTTGTTTCAGAAGGTCCAGATATAATGAAAGAAATCTGAAAAGAAACAGGTAGTAATGGATACCTCTTCTAGGCAATACCTCTTCTAAGCAATACTTTTAAYGCCTAGAAATGGAACAGATGCCACTTGAATAAGTAATAGAAGCAGACTAATATATCAGTTGCATAAATGAGGTTATGCCTATTTGCACAGATTTATATTACTGCACATGGAAAATATTTTAGGTTAAAAGCTTAAGAAGATCCTTCTTTATTTACATATATTTAAATTGGATGGAGTTCTAGTGAAAACTCAATATGATGTCCTGCTGTCTTTTTAATGCCTCAGAAAAAATGATGTACTAAAGTGCTGTTTGATTTCTGTGCTTCATGTAGAACTATAAAAAATGAAGTTTTATGTTGAAATGCACAGCTGAAGAATGAATTTTGAACAGCATTGCGTGGAAAAGATGAACTACTTCCATAATAAATTAATAATACAGCTAGATTATGGTTTTGCTTCTGAGAGATACTAGCTGGGTTACAGGCTAGTGTAGTATAATAATTAAAAATAATGACCACTTTTTAAATGGTTCCCATCCATAAATCTTATGAGGACTTATAAAGATGAAAAGGTGCCATTATTACCATTTTAAAATAATAATAGAAATAGAGAAAGATAACATCACTTGGGAAGTCATTGACATAGTTGAGAGCAGTCTTCAGATGATCTGAGTTCAGCTCTTTGCCATTCGGATGCCACGAGCTTTCGCTGGGTGAACAAGCCCTTCCTCAGACCTCCGCTAGCCTTTCCTTAGGGCGGCCTCTTCCTTTGTCCAGGGACTCCTCCCAGCTACTGCAGTATTCAGGTACTTCAGACCTCTTCTTTCAGATACCTGTCAACTATCTCTTCAGGTAAACCTTTATCTTCCCATGCCCCTACCTCCCATATAACTGCCCATTTTAATTGTTTCCTGTAGTAAAAGCCAGCATTTAGTCTCAGGTTAGAAACAGGTATTTCTGAGTTTGTAATAGCATATGTTACTGAGGGGTGCTTACTAATCAGTGCCTTCATTATACAGCACTGCAGTTGAGCAGCAGTATCCTATGTCCTTCCAGGATATTGGGTTCAGCAGAGAGAATTTTTTAGATGCTGGAAACAGAATGTCATGGTCCATTCCCATCCAAACTTAACTTTTGTCATCCTGGAGTAACCACTGGGCTTGACCTGCCAGCACTCCTGTTGCTTTGATTATGTTAGGTGTTATGTCTTAAAGAATAGAAAGAGAAGATGAAACAGCTTGGCAGACCTTTGATTGGGAATAAATTCAGCTAATAAAAAATTCATCAACTTCTGTACCCGTACCTTTGCCAAAGGAGAACGTTTTCATCATTGGTCACTTAATCTCTCTGTGTATTTTCAGAGTATCTATTATCATAGCATTTGAATGCTGAAATTAAGGATCCTTCTCTATTTCTGCCATCTTTTGTTAAATGATCGCATTAGCAACTGTCCTGGAAAAATGCATGAATCAAGTCTCTCAAGTGCTTTAAGATAGTTCTCTGCTTACGTGTGACAGCTGTAAAGGTATTTCCTTAGTGCTGTCAAAAGGTGCAAGTTATGAGGCTCCTGTTTATTTGGTTAGAAAGCATGAACATTTCATTCAGGAAGGCAAATATTTGCTTTAGGACCAGTGCTGTTCGGGGGACAGCATGTTAGAATAAGGCTCTGGGGAACTAGCTTATTTTTTTTGTCTCTACCAATGGCTCTTCATTACCTCAGTCAGCTTTATCCCCAGCTAAAATAGAGATTGTGTAGTACTTTTAATTTGTAAAGCACTACTTGCATCAGCTATTATTTTTAGATGTTCTAAAATGCCTCTTCTGTGATAAATGAAAAGAGAGAAACAAGAAGCTGGACTGATAACAAGAAATCTGGGAGAACATCAGATCTTAGAGCAGATCAGAAGGATAAATACTGAATTTATATATCAAAGTTAGACTACTAGCTTCCTTTACTTAAAAAAATGCAGCACGTGAAACCATAAGACAACTAATGTTTCTGAATGCACTTGATTCAACAGCAGTTCCCTAAAACAGTGGAAGAATTACTGGAGTAAGAAATAAAAGGGAACAAGTAAGAGTCAAATCACCATGCCCATTAAAAACTCCCTACATATGGTGAACTGTCTATCTGAAGGCACTAGAGCATTCAGCAAGACGATTTTGCTGATGGTTAGCCCTGATATCATTGTTCTGTAGGGAAGATTTCAGCTAAACTTGTCTTTTGAGGCTTAAGAAAACATGTCCCAAGGAATGACTTTTCTCCAGCTTGGTCTCTGTCCTGCCCTTATGGTGGACCATCTTTTCCCTGGCAGCCTGGGCTGTGTGAAATCCAGGCAGACTGGCTATGCAGACGATCTCTTCCATACCAAAGAGGCACTCTAATCTTACAGTGATCAGAGCAGAATAATAATCACGTGTATAGCATGAAGAGTAATTGGGAGCCCTCTCTTACAGTATTTCTGTCCTCTGCCCATTTAAGAGGAAGCAGCATTATATTCTCACAGTCAAAAGGAGCATTAAGAAATTTCAGAACTTCAGAGATGACTAAGGACATAACAACATTTTACCTTATTTGGGGCAACTGATGACAGATACAGAACTGATTGTTCCAGGAAGAAAGAAAGAAAACTCGATGTCTTATGGCCAACTGTTGTAGAGATTTTTTTTGTAAAAAATGTCCAATGTCATGCTCTTAGCTGTTGTTATGTCATGTCTTAGCTGTTATTCACACAAATCGGTCAATATTACCCCAAATACTTTATTTACTACAACATTCTCTTTGGCAGTCAATGCCCCAAGGACAAGATGAAATAATATTAGTGTCCTGCCTCCCATTAATTCTCTTAATGAAACAGGTTGAAGTGTCAAAGGCTGCATAAAGGCTAATGAAAGTTCCATATCAGCAAGTGCCAATGATTTTTAGTAAGCTTCCTTTGGCCATCAGCACTTCATCTCTCTTTGTAAAAAGCTTTGAGATTCTTGAATATGTAAGGTGCTTCATGTCTCTATGTTATTTCCTGAGTGACAGTGTAGCTTTACAGTTAAATGTACAAGACAGTCTCCCAATGAATGCGTAATTTAAGAACTAATCTTACCTTCCAGTGAGATGGATTATAAGACAAAAGCATGAGGTAAATAAAGAACTGAGAGGGAGGATGCACGGGGAGAGAATGTGTATGGCTAAAAAGATGAAAACTTCTTTCACAGACACTGTAAAATAAGAGAAGTTGATTCTTCCCTTTCCTCTCTTACAGTCTAAAAGCACGTGGGCACAAACCCTCCCATGTGAGGTGGCACAGAGATCAGTAAGTAACAAGTGTATGAGAGTCTGATTCCTATCCAGCTGCATTCAGAGTATTATCACTACTGTCATTTTTTAAGGACACCCTTCCCTAGAAATTTACTGTACAGAGCATGATCTAAGACCAGGAAAATTCAGTGCTAGTCCATCTAGGGTATTACACAGGCTTTGGCCCAGACCCCTCCTTCTTTCTGAAAGAGGTCTTTCAACACCACGATTACAAAACTTATTAGCACAAACAGAAAAAGCAACTAAAAAATATTTTTTGTTTGCTTTTCCCTTTGTGATTGCAGCTTTACAAAAATATTTTCACATTTAAAAGAATGCCTCTTTCATGTGTCTCTTTGAGCAAGACACCCACACAAACAACATAAGATACAAATTATTCAGGGGAAACAGTGAAACTTGCAGTTCAAAACATTCTGGCAAAGGCACATACCAAATGTACTCAGGAACGAGAGGAAGATTACAGTTAAGCTTTGTTTTTAGAAATCATACATGTATTTGTAAAGAACAGTAAGTGTAATTTTAAATTGATGAGATACCTTTAATTATCCTTTTGACACTCTCTCTGAAAAGCATCATTTCAGTGCTCAGAAGTGATAGGTGTGCTGTGGTTAATGTCATGATTAGACTGAGTGTGATGTGGCTGAAGGCAGCAGTTTGTACAAGCACCGACATATTGGATTTGCCAGGTAGCCATTTTTGCAAGATGTCATTTGTTATGCTTTCATGAATCCCTATAGATAACTCTATGAATGAAGATTTAGATCCACATGCAGCTTTAAATGTTGTAAGGAGTGCATGCAGTCACTGAATTACATATTTAATTTTTAAATATCATGCAAGATAATTTCTCTACTATTTCTGCTTCCAGAATAGATTCAGGTCTTATTCACACATTAAAACTAAAACTCCTCTTAGTACCAGACAGCTCACAGAATCAGACTGCTGAGTACATTCCTGGGTTCTTGGCACAATTATTGGGCCCTGCTTAAAATGCATACCAGGATGTGTTTCTCTCCAAAACAGAGACACAGAGGTTTTTGAAGGGAAGCACTCATGTTTGCTTGCAGAACAGGACTGTAATGAGCACTGTGTAGACTGTTTAAAACTTCTATTCCATTAGCTGGCATCAATTTTTGATACATTATATCCTGCCTACATTTGTCATTTTCTAGCTCACTTCAGCAGCTGCTGCCTCCAGTATGAGTTCACAGGCAAAGAAACACTTCTCATCCCTGCTCTTATGATGTAAAGGGAAAGGGAGACAGATGTTGTTACTGGGCCCCCAATTACATGAACTACCAGAATAGGTAGCAAGCTACATTTGCTTTGTCACTCAGTGTGAGAACAGGAAGTGCAGAAATCTTGCACTTCTCCCTCATACATTGTATAGTTCCCTAAAAACTAACGAGCCTGATTTGGAGCTGGGCATTTTCATATTTCAAGGTTGCTCATCACGTGCAACTTCAGCAGCTGCAGTCCAGCTTTCCAAAGCCTCATTGATGGTTACTGATGAGTATTTTTCATTTTAGAAAGTGAAAAAAGCTGCACTTATTTCATTATTGCCAAATTTGTCCCACCAAATACCAGCATACTACAGGAAGTGAGGGCGGGCACACGTTTGCAAATTCTTCCTTCCAGCTGGTGGCTCAGATTCTTCTAAAGTGATTTTATTCTCATTAGGATACTTTAGCTTATTTTGGCTAGGCTGCAGTAGGACCCTTTTAATACTCAAAATTTACTTCTGAACACTCTGCTGCAGAGGGAGGAGTTCATAAAGACATGGCCCAGGAGCTGACGCAGAGTGAGAAGTTGTGGAATGGAGGCAGATATCACACACGACTTTTCTCCCTCCTCTAGCTACCAGAAGGGGGAAGAGAGCTTGAAGCCTGCTCAGTTATTTGAAGGAAAGAGAACAATCACCCCCAACTTCAAAAGAGAGTTCCAGACCGAACTCTGCATAGATGGAGATAATCTGTGGAAACCAAATTTGATGCACCTGGGGATTGCTTTCTAGGCCAGCTTCTGGCTCTGCCCTCTGGTTGTTTAGATAATCTTAAATTGCTGAGCTTCCCTCAGCAGTGAATAAGGATGAGTGCTTCTCACTCAGGTTTTTGCATTATACTCTGTGGAGCAGGTACTTAAAATGTCATCTTATAGGCAGATACCTTATTTGGGTCTTTTGCTCCAATCTAATGTATGATGTCCTCTATTTTGCTTGTCTCTTAGTTATAATCTTTTTTTCATTTGTAATAAAGAGGAAAATTCATTACTGTGAAGTTAAAAGAAATCTAAAGTTGTGGAGTACATTACAATGACATTAAATCGAAAGTAAATTAGAAAAGACTGCTTTTTTTAACCTCATCTTTTTGTGCAATAATACTATTTTCTTTTGTTTCAGATGTCACTGTATGAAATATGATCAATATTGCATGAAAGAAGAAACATAATACACCACAGAAGAAAGCATCTTCATTTCCAGTACAGTTGGGGAGCTATGTTATTCATCTTCTCACGAGAATGCCAACTCTGTATTTTAGAAGCTACATTTAAGAAGCTACTTTATGCATCTGAACTATTTGTTATTAAGAAAATATGAATGATGGACAAACTGATGTTTTGCTGTACAATCAACTTCAGCAAGAGATTATAGGTTTCACATCTATTTTCAATTATTTCCAGATTTATACTTAATCATAAGGTTGCAAGATAATCCTTCCAATAATTTCTTTTTCTAGCTGAGAAGAAATTCATTTTGTGTTCTCCATAGGATAAAAAGACTGTATAAAGATAAAAATGAACCTATATGTTCATGGAACGAGCACAGCTTTCAGCTTATTTATTGCTCTAAGTGACTAAGATGCTTAAAAGTTATAATTTCTGGGTATTGAGGAAGGTGGCTGAAGCATCATAGAAAGAGACAATTCTGCAGTACATTTTCAATTCTGCAGTGAACAAAGAAGACATTCATAAATTCTGCAGCATCTTAGTGGGTAAAGAAAAAAATGTGGAAAAATAGGACATTTGGCTTCAAACCAGAAAATCATTATTATTATATTTTTATAACTCACTAAGACACCAAATGGACTTTGTACTCTTTGATAAATTGCATTCCTATCTTTTGTATTAGTTTAGGTCGTTAGTATTCAGACTCATTATCTCCTGGAACTTTTCCTTACTTTCCATTTATTACTGCTCCACTGAGTGTAATGGAGCTGTTTGGGCTGAGCAGGGTTCCAAACTCATTCTGTGCTAACACATTATTTGTGGGTACAATTTAACCATAAATTACTAGCAAGAGACAGAAATTGCAGAGCCAGGACTTCAGACTCCCTTGTGCTAAATCCATCAGGATGAACAGATTGTAAACTGCCCATTGCAAATATGATATACAGCAATTTAGCATCATGTTAATACTTCATAACTTTCATCCCTTACATTTATATAGCTTTTCCCCCTGAAGCTTTCTGAAATTGCTTCTCCAGCCATTATACTGCACAAAGCAGTTCAGAGTTAATAGAAATAGTTGTGAACATTAGATTCTGAATGATTTGAGCCCATATGAAGTTTTTTTTATATTTAGCTGGATAAGTCTGAATCATTTGTTTCTGTTGTTTGTTACCATCTTACAAAAGAATCCATGAAGAATACTGACTTCCTTGATTTGGGGGCTTTTGAGGCTTTATTGCTCATCTGTGGTACTAACTTAAAGCTTCTTGGAAATGTATTTTTTAATACAGTATGGAATATAAACGTCTCACAATTTTTTTGGTTTTCTTTATTGTAGAACAGCAGAACTTACAAATGGAAGAAGAGACATATCTATTTCAAATCACTGCAGAACTGCTAAGGCTGTTTTAGTCAGTGTTTAAATGATTCAAATGATGGCACTATCTATCACTGTTCCCTTTCAGTAATCCGGAGATCTTGTTGATAGGGACAGCCCTGCTCTTTGTGACCCCAATTTAATTTCATTCCCCTGAAATTTAATTTTATTATTCTTGCTGCCTATAACCTCCCTCTTTCTTTTCCTTGGATGGCCAAACTGTGAGTTATTATTTTATTACTTCCCCTTAAAGCCATCCATCACATTTGTTGTTCTCTCCCAATTTTTCTTAATATTGTCTCTTTCTGGTTTTGAAATACCCGTATCTGAGAACATCTATATAAGAATGCTGTCATTTGACAAGTTGTGAGAATGACTTTACCACTGTTACCCCACAGCTTTCTAAGTGGTTGGTTTTACTACCTTGGAAGTTTGTATCTTCCAAGTTACCTTTACAAAACACCATGAACAAGTGAAATCAAGAGGTTCTTACAACCTTTCAGTCTCCCTTGAGTAGAGCTTACCTTGTCTCCTAAGTATGATCCAAACTATAGAAAAGGAAATAATGCGATAATGCAGAGACATTGATAAAAATGATCAGAAAAATATGTCATAAGATAATTGAGGTTAAGAGACCTCAGGAGGTCTCTAGTCCAACTTCCTGCTCAAAGCGGTGCCAGCTGTGAGATCAGATCAGGTTTCTCAGGGCTTGATTCAGTTTGGTCTTGAAAACCTCCAAAACTGCTCAACCTCTCTGGGACTGCTTGACTAACCTCAAAAAGTTTTTCCTTATCCAGTCTGAACCTCTCTTGTTCCAACTTTTGCCTATTGTTTCCTATCTTGCCACCATGTACCACTGTGAGGGGCCTGGCCCCATTGTCTTGGTGACCTCCCTGTAGGTGCTGGAGGCTGCTGTTAGGTCCCCTGAAGCTCTCTCTTCTCCAGGCTGAACAAGGCCAGCTCCCTCAGCCTTTCCTCACAGGACAAGTGCTCACAGAATTAGAATCACAGAATCACAGAAGGCTTGAGGATGGAAGGGACCTTGGGAGATCATCTAATCCAACCCCCCTGATCAAGCAGGGTCACCTAGAATACGTTTCCAAGGATTGTGTCCAGATGGCTTTTGAATATGTCCAAGGAAGGAGACTCCACAACATTTCTGGGTAACCTGTGCCAGTGCTCTGTTACCCTCACAGTAAAGAAGTTTTTTCTCATGTTCAGATGGAACTTCTTGAGTTTCAGTTTGTGCCCATTGCCTCTCATCCTATCGCTGGGCACCACTGAAAACAGTCTGGCCCCATCCTCTCTACACCCTCCCTTCAGATACTTATACGCATTGATGAGATCCCCTCTCTTCTCCTGGCTGAACAGTCCCAGCTCTTGCAGCCTTTTCTCATATTCAGTTCTTTCAATTCTTTCAGCTCCAGCCTTGACCAGCTTGGGGGCCCTCCGCTGAACTCACTCCAGTTTATCAATGTCTTTCCTGTATTGGAGCACCCCAGACTGGACACAGTACAGTCGATGTGGCCTCATGAGTGCCAACAGGGATAATCACTCCCCTCGACCTCCTGGCTGTGCTCCTGTTAGCACAGCCCAGGAGGCTCTCGGCCTTCCTTGCTGCCAGGGCACACTGCTGACTCATGCCCAGCCTGCTGTCCACCAGGACCTCCGGGGCCTCCTCAGCAGAGCTGCTCCCCAGCCAGTCTGTCTGTCTGTCTGAAGGGTGAGACAATTCTTTCAGCTCACTCAGGAAGAAGCACAAATCAGGGATGTGTGTATGTAACTTCTCTCTCCGCTGGTAAGGTCCTGCTGCTAACTCTCCCTTTTATGAGAGTCTGTCTTCTCTTTACTCTTTTTACTTCTGTATTTCAAAAGAAAAGCCATTCTGGGACATGGAAGTGTTTCGGGACCAGTATTTTTGCCATGGAGGTGCCTCTCTGTATGGCTCAGAAATAGCCAGAACTAGCTGTGAATGTTACCAATCCGGTCTGGGGCCGTGAGGGAGGTTCTGCCTGTTCCAGACCACAACTGGTGATGGAGCCGTCATGAATAAGGTCTGAGCTGGGTCACTGTGCAGGGGCAGGAGTGAGATGCTGCCCTGAAGGAAACACTCCTTTGGCCGACTGCTTACTTGCACTGAGGGAGGAAGGAGGATGCTAAAAAGCAACGAGCCTGTCAGTTTAGCTTCTTCCCACTCTCTCCTGAGATCCTCTTGGTTGGTTTCTCTCCTTGCATGTCCTCTTTAATCCTTTGTCTTCATCTCTAGCTTTTTAAAACTGAACATGTGCAGAGGGAAAGTGGGTCCTGGTGCAGCCTCTAAAGCACAGGAAGGCAGACAGGAGGGAAGACCCTCAGAAACTGCGGGGGAGAAGCAGAGGTGAAGCTGGAGTGGCATGGGGTGAACAAAACTGATGGGGAAGGCAGAACTGATGGTGTACAGGAATGTGCAAAATGGACATGGGGACAGAACTAATGAGGGCACTAGAGGAAAGACACAGACTGCTTTAAATATCGGCATCTTATAAGCTACTGAGACAGCGTCTGAGATGAGCAAGGGCAGGAATCACAGAATCACAGAATGGCTGAGGCTGGAAGACACCTCCAGAGATCGTCTAAGTCCAACCCCCCTGCTCAAGCAGGGTCACCTAGAGCACATTGCACAGGATCGCGTCCAGGCAGATTTTGAGTATCTCCAGAGAAGGAGACTCAAAGGAAGAACAGGATTGCATTTTTACAAGTCCAGTGAAGGGGCTGAGAGGCTTCTAAAGATGTTTAAAAACTGAACAACCAAGTATTCCAGCTTTCATTTCACAGAATCACAGAATCACAGAATCACTGAGGTTGGAAGGGACCTCTGGAGATCATCTAGTCCAACCCCCCTGCTCAAGCAGGGTCACCTAGAGCACATAAGGTGACACTGCCTGACCCCAGAACCGGCACCTTTCACTGAATGCTTTTTAGCCAAATATTCCTCAACCCTAGACTGCAAAAGACAAATAGCTCACATTTGTTTGACTAATGTCTTCATGCCTTCCTCTTTACAGCAGCAGCAAATTTATTTCACTAAGAATTACGATTAGTTCTTGCTCAAGTTTCTTTAGAATCCTGTGCACATTATTGTGGTGGTGCATGAGAAATATTTTTTCAGCTCCGTGGATAAAATATTTGAAAGGCAGAATAAATAGCTAGTGCTGTGCTTGGAGTCTATTAGAGCATCTACTCAAAAGATTGTAAGGGGAAGCTGTCAAAAGGAGATCAAAGTGGGGAGACCAATAAGAAGTTCTTAGCAGGTCTGAACTCAGGGACTTTTGGTATACATGCCAAAAAGGGGGAATGAGCACTGCAGATCTACAGTGATCACATTAGCTGTCTTCTTTCCTTTGAGCTTTACTTCTTTGAATGTTCTCACCTTTGCCTTCCTTCAAGCTCATGACTGATTTTTATTTCAGAAATGCTGTTATTCCGATTCTGCCGGAACTAATCAAATGTCATCTCGTTTACTTTGAACAATGTTGAAAAATTGTTTTAAAAAGTCCTTTCTCTAATCCAACCCTTGAAAATTGTTCCTTTTCACAAAACATGTCCTTTTTTTCCTTTGAATTTTTTCCCTCTCCCATCTTTTTAATATAGCTCAAATTTTGACATTTTATTTTCAATTTGTTAATTGCAATACTGCAYACACCAGCAATACATTTCTAGAAACACTGTGCATTAGGTATGCTGAGTTAGGTGTCAGAGCATGGAAAAGTACAGGTCACACAATAAAAGCAGCTCTTTATGTCCTTATATTCTCAGTGACAAAGGTTGACTTGAGGTAGAAAAAAATACTTGTTTAGAGTCCAGAGGGTTTTCCAGTCAGACTATAAGAATTTCAAAGTAGGTCAGATTAGCTGATGGTGTCACTTTAAACCTTGATCTGAGATGGTTTTAAGAAGAACTAAGGAAAGTCCTTTTCCACTCTACACATTCTTTTGAGACTAAGAGAAGAGACAGGGCTGTCATTTGAAATAGAAGTGGAATGTCTCAAAGATAATCCTATGAGTAGGGTGACTGTATGATAAAATTCACTTCTGTGAATCAGAAAAAAGGTAAAAATCTCTATTGTGTCACTCAAAATACTATGGCATTTCAGACTCATTAAAGTTATTATGAAGCCTGACCTGTGGGTGACACTAGAAAGAAACATCATTAAAAATCATCTCAACTTGTAAAGATTGCAATTAAGTATTAAAAGATAAAGGCACGTTTTAGAAAAAGATATTAATGACTTCAATGGATGATCTAAGCAGCATGAGAAAAAGTGAAAGAGACACTTGTTTTGTTTAGCTGTCTCAAGCAATGGATGCTGGAGTGCAAATCATGGAGAAGAGATGTTTACACTTGAAGAGACTATACCCTAAAAAGCAGAAAACAAATTACAGCTTTGTTTTCAGCGTGACAAAAACCAAAAACCAAAAAATATCTTTACTGTACAAATACAGTAGACAACCTCTCAAATAGTTTACTTCTACCTCATCCTTGGCTGATGACCTGTAATAGTGGAATATTTGCAAGCTTGTAAGTGTGCAGACATTCTTTTATGTTTCATCTTGACAAATTTTTCAGTACAGTGTGTACAAAAGACTACCTCAGCTGAAGCTTTCTGCTCTGCATACAAAGATGTGCTCACAAGTGAACTAAATGTCATGCTTTACAAAACTAAAAAATAAATCTGCTCAAGTGAACAGGTAATTTTCAAAACCAAGGTTTTCAATAAGAACCTAAAACCTCGTAGTTTGATAACTGCCAAAGCACACTAAATATACTGTCTGGAAAAAGGTGGTCATGAAAGAAAGAAAAGTCTCTATTAAAAGTGTAAGGCAAAGTGTAAAGTGTGTTTTTGTTAGACTCTCAATAAAATCACAGTCATCATTCCAAAGGTAAATCAGAGAATCAGAAAATGGAAGACTTTCACTGAGTACATCCTGCCATGCCATTATTCTTCAAAACATTATTTTTAGTATATTGTATATTATTCAATATCTCAAATGATTGATTTGGCTGATGGAAAAAATACAAATCACTATAAACAAAATATTCTGGTTACATTTATACTGAAGGCTAAATCACATCACATAATACTTTTCTACTGACATATGGACTATTTAAAGACTAAGCATTCAGTTTTCCATGGAAAAGATGATTGTAGCTGAGGTCAGATGGAGCATCCCTATGCTCATATTTTGCCCTGCCTATTCCCTTTCCTAAACTATATGGATGTTAATACGTTAAGTCCAAGTTTTTTATAATTTTTTTTACTTTAGGGTAAAGTACTTACATATTGTAAGCAAGATAGTGAAACCTCAGGTAAAGACTATCTCAGACAAGCAATATTTCTCTTAAGAATGTCCCTAAACAATTTGAAACAGTATTCCCCTGAGGCTTCTAATACTATATTGTTCAACCTCTGTTAAAAGCTGCCACTATTAGACAACWTATCTTCTTGACAGGTTTAAACCTATATATTCTGCATTGCATTTCAGAGAAAAACAAAGATCCATAGGAAATAGTAATTAAAATAATTTATGTCTAAAAACATTAACTCAGCATAGGAACAATCTGAAACTGCCACGGCTATGTTCTATGAATGATTCATTTGGCAATAATATCACATTTACAGATGTCTGATGCATAGCTCTACTCAGATGCGGACAGAAAGGCTTCTTGACTAAAATAAGTAATCAACTAAAGCAAAAAGAAATCCAAGATAAAGTGATTGACAGGTGAAAACACTAAGGTTTTCTTGACAGTCTTCATTTGAAAAATAAATTCTTTTTTTAACCAGATATTATATTCTGCTTGCCAGCATAGAAATAGAAAAACAACAACAGAAAAACTGCTTTAAATAAGTAGGCTTTTTTACAAGCTACTGAATGTTTTAACTGGTGTCCAGGCCTTTAAAATTGAAAACCGCTAATGATCAAGTTTATCATCTTCAGTAAATCATACTGAGGAGTTTTTCTTCTGGGTCAACGCATGTATACAAGAATGACTCCTGGTCAAGCAAGTTCACGTGTGTGCCTCTTTCAGTAGCCAGAATGGGCTACTAGGGAAGAGTATGTTCATTCCCCTCAAAATGTGGAAGCCAGAGAAGCACTAGATAAGATGCAGTATTTTTTAATCATCTAAACATAATTTTGTAATACACTTTTGAAAATAGGCTTTCAGAAATAAAGCAATACCAGATGGAAGCGTTGTGGATGTAATGGTCAGTGGGAGTTGTATTCTACCTCTGGGCTAGTGAGTCTGCTCACCAGTTGCATTTTCCAGTGGCCCTCTTTTCTCCACGTTGCACTAATGTTAGCTGTTTGATACGGCATAAATACCAATGAATGTCAAGCTTAGTTTGCCTTTTCAGCTGCTGAGTGGCTTTTTATTTTTGTTCCCAGTATTATGTTACAGTGTTTTTTTTACATTCTTTGCAAGTGGATTTGAAGACTGTATCCTTTCTACTTACCCAGAAAGATATCTCAAATCTGTTAAATTATGGGATGGCAAAATATAAATTTTGCATAATACATCTTATTGCATGGATAGCGAAATTTTCAATGCTAAATAACAGAAGATGGAAAAGCCATGATGCATGTGGCATCAGAACAGGGGCCACAGTCGTGTAAGATACAGAGAGACCTTTCTGTTGTCTCTTATTTGGACTTACAAAAGCTACCATGTGCAAGCAGATACATGATTTCTCATTTCTAACAAAAAGGACAATATTTCCTCGTGTTCTGTTTGATTATTTTTACCATGTATGAATTATGCTTCTACGATTAAACATATTCAGATCTTAGCTACAATTAAAGAGCATTTAAATAGAATTCATAAGTATATCAAGAGGAAAAAATACAAAATAGCTAAGAAAAATGTAATAAACTGAAAATCCAGGAGAATGAGCTACATAAAATATTGGTAGGTTTTTCCTGTCTATGAGGTAAACTAGACTAAAGAAACTCCGAGGTTCACAGCTGAAGATTTTAAGCTAAGAATATGGACAAATTATCATGATTGCTAGTGTTATTCTCAAACGTCATTCCTGATGCTCAAGTATACTATGTTACAGAGTGAATGAAGTTGGTTGCTTTGACATACGGCCTCCCCACCCAAAGCAATTCTCTCATAACTTCTCTTCACAAGCTCCTTTTTATGCCTGCAAACTGTATTTCCAACCTATCAGTATCAGTAATTCCATTTGATAAAAACCTTCATGATGTTTACACCCCAAATTTAAGTGGTAACCTGGGAACACATCTGAGAGGAGACTATTTTGGGGGTTTTTCATAAACAGGTCCCAAACAAAAGAAGGAAAATTGTCTATTCCACGCATATTCAAAAAATCGCCTACCATGTTGTTCAGCCAGTTGGAATCAAGAGATGGATATAAATGAATATAAAATTATGGGTCAGCAAAGGTACAGCTATACCCATACTCTAACTGGTCAAATTTCATTTCAGTATATGCATATCCTCCATAATTTAAAAGTTAAAGGTAAAGTTAATGCTTTTTACTGTACAGCTCTAAACACGAAATGTTATTTAAATGGTACAGATTATTACCAGATTATTATTTATTACTATAAATAACATTCAGCGAGCACAACACTAAGATAATTTGTTCATATTGACTGAAGTTAAATACTGAAACCAACTTTTGAAATAAACATTTTTAACTAAGAGTTAAGATTCAAATAACGGAAACGGGGCTAAAATGTTTAAAAAAGCATTACATTCTAATTTGCTTCATACATTGTTTACAGCTGAAAGGGTCAACATTTAGAATCTGTATTTAAGTCAATACTGATATCAATAAACCATTGCTTCAAATTAAATTAATGCAAAGGACATACTCTAATGGAAAAGAAATTACTCACAAACTACATCTAAAGTCTAAAAGTCTAAATGAGATTTAAAAAGTTATTCAATACTGTATGTGCAAAATTGCATTTACTGTCCTCAGAGGACTCTAAGTGGCCAGACATCTCTCATAGCATCTCTTCTATCTGCATACATTAAAGAGATTAGGTCTGTGGTTTCTGTTAAGCCCAGTGGTGACAACTGCTGGGAAACTGTCACTGATGTGTTTTCAGACAACTGGTCTGGATATGTGAAATTTGCAGAACTGGAAGCAATAGCTGGAAAGCATCCTGAATATAAGTAGTACTGTTGCAACCCTAATGGGAGAGAAAACGTGGTCATTAGTATAGTTGTCATATATCTCAGGAATTACATTTCACCTTTTAAATAAACTCCATCTTTCTTAGATCGGCATCATGCTATATTAGGATACATATTCACACAAGGTTTTAGAATCTGTAGATAAAACCCCCTATAATTTACAACAGTTTATAAACTAGCTAGTAAACACAGCTTGAATCAGTACATAGAAATCTGATCTCCCCTCCATTTGAATGTGAATCACCTCTGAGTTTTGCGTGTAATCTGAGTGGAATAAAATGCCAGAGTGTTCAGAAGGAGATATGACTTACTTAAAGCAAGCCAGCACGCCTTTCCATCAACAGAACTAATTTTGGATGTGGTATAGGTGAGAGAAGTGTCACTGAAATTAATGATTTAAATGATTATAGCAGTTTAAACACACTGTTGTACTACTTATGGAATTTCTAATACTGAATGGTACAGCAACTTGTAATACTCCACAAACGTGGGCTGTACTAATACATGTTTGTATGCAAATAATGGGGTTTAAGGAGTACAAAACAGCTTATTCCTAAGTTTTGGACATTCCTGGAGTTTGCAGTTCTTGGAGCTCAGAAAGGTATGTCAGCTATAATAGCAAATTTATCCTACAACAAAAGGAATTATATAATAAATAATAATCTTTGCCACACCTCTATTCAACTTTTCCTAATTTTCTTTGCAGCTATTTCTTTTTTCCTTAAAGTTATTGTTAATTCAGTGCAAAATTGTTTATTCTAAAACAACCTTTTCCTCATTTTTTAAGGAAACACAGCTGTTAGGAGGAAGGTACAGAATGACAATTTGTAATAAGTACTTCATTTTTTTTATGTTTAAAGGGAAGTGTGATCTAGTTAGTAGAGTTAAAAGAATGCAAGCTGCATATATATTTTGTTTTAGTACTTTATAAGCATATTACTGCCTCTTGATCTCTTCCCTCCTCAGGAAAACAGAGGCACATTTTACTCACTGTGCTTTTCTGATCAAAAACAGATCATGGTGTCTAACAGTAGTTCCTCATGAACATTTTTGTGATGTCTGACACATGGTTAACCATAGACTGAGCAAGCCTGCTTCTTTTTAGACAACTGTGAATCTTTGTAGAAATCTAAATGCCTGTGGGTGGAAAACATTGCAGCATTCCTGCAGCTCAGATTTTAAAGAAAAGCATAGGCTGAAACTATTTGTCAGTAAAAATTATTTTGCAAGATTAGAAATAGAAAACAGAGCAGTAAGGATAGGCTTATCCCTGGCAACTTGTGAATGGGTTAAAAAAAGGCTAAGCTTTTAAATAAACAGCATACTGCAAATTGTCTACTGTGCTCTGACAGACAGCAGAACTTGAAGAGCTAATCAGTCTCACTTTAGTCATATCATTGTTAAGAATCCTCAGAAAATGTCATATTACTACTGTGGTATTTGTGGGAGAGGCTGAACACAAAACTGAGGTTTATGAGCTGGCACTGAACAGCCAGAAGGATACTGATATTACTTTTTATGCAGTTCTTTATTGCAACATAAATGTGACTGTTTCATTTCAAAATCATCTTACTAGAATATTTCCTAATGTGAAAAAGGTGAAGGCTTACCTCTAATATCACGGAGTTGATGATGGGGTTAAGAACCTCTGCCTTCATACTGCTCTGTAAATCAGAAAATAGGGTGAAATGACAGGGCAAGAAATATATTTAACAGGAATATACTAATATCGGAGCAGTGGTTTCATGAATTCTAGAAAGGTCTTGTTTCAGCTTGATTCTTATTCAGACTATTTATTGTGGTATTCCTGATAATTGTCTCTACATTTCATACACACTTCAGTAGTATTTCTATTACTGAGTAAGAATAACTAAGATGGGCCCATGGTTTTATCTTCTGATTAATTCAAGAGCCACAGAGTTTCAAACTGCCTGATTTCCTATGGATGAGAGATTTATGTTGTCTATCCCACTGTCTGTTAGTCCCCTTTTCATCTCTCCTAATAATTTTTTAGTCCACTGCCTGATTTCAAGGAAACAAGATGGAGAAATAGAGGTCAGAAAGATAATTAAATTCTTAGAAGTTTCATGAAAATCAGTGGTTAGATATAAGTGAAATGCCCAACTTAGTTCCCCTACAGAGGGAAAAACACAGGTGAAACTCAGATCCTCAGACTGGCAGTAATGTATGTTGAGCTAGACAACACACACTGGCCAATGAGCACATGTGTGACTGGCCCAGCACACCTAACATTTTTCTCAACCACTAGATAGGAATAGAGATGGGTATAATAARTAGTGAAGTTACTAGAGGCTACAGAAACCAAATCCCTATGAAACCAAGCTTCATCAGTTCTGCTTTTTAAAATGGCAAAAAATTTTTTCCTTTTTTTCTTCTCACTGTTCTTTGCATTGTGCTTTTTGACAATGATAGTAATGCCCAGGAAGAGTTGCTTTCTTCTAATATTGAACAGTGAACTTTATTAGACTAAAAGAAATACAATACCAATTAATTTCACCAAAACAACCTTGTTACTTTTATATTACAGATTTAAAGAAACATGAAACACCTTAACTTTAGATTAAATTTAATTAGTATCTAAAAAAATTTGATACGAATGTGTGATATGATAAAATAGACATAATCTCTAATGGTACATGAAAGAAAGAAGACAAAAGTGTTTGGAGAAAGGTGGAGGAACAAAGGGAAGATGGTTAGAAAAAAGAAGAGCATTTTTACTGTCAGTTACTAGAAAATCCATTACATAGTGTACTGTTTAGTTGATTGTCAATAAACTGAAACATAAAGAAAGCAGTATCAATTAAGTACTATTGACTGTACGAATCAATGATAAGTTGAAGTTTGAAAGAGAACTTGTATAGCAAGCAAAGCTGTTATTTCTCACTTCTGCATTACTGCTTACTCTCAGAAACATGGCCAACATTATAAAACATGGGCACAGCCAGCACCACAACTAAATATCTGAACTACACAGATATAGATATAGTGATGGCACTGTCTTTGAAAAAAAGTATTTTGCATTCTAAGCCATTTCTCAGTTTCCCATGATTCAATGCACACTGCAGGATGCTGGAATGTGTTTGTGAATCCAAGTGCCATTGGCAGCTTAAGAAGGAAGTTGAACCACTGGGACATGCAAGAAGATGTAGAGTTAGTGCAGTCCTGTGTGATGGCTGCTCCCTGCTTTTCTGACTGATCATGGGGAGTAGAAGACTCACATCTTCCTCCAAAAACTTGCAGTGATGGGAAGCACTTAAAGCTCACCAGACAGTCCAACTAAAAATGTCTTCTGCAGAGAATATGTTGGCAGTGGGAAGTGTCTTTGTGCTCAATTTCTCATATGTCCTCACAAACATCCACAAAAACAATCTGGTCCTAAAAACCTAGTGTAACACTCATGAGAGCTTTAGTTTTCAATTTTCTGAGTCGGGGCAGCTTAGTATTTCATGGGCAATATATTTTTATGTGTCTGTACATCTATTTATTGCAAGTGTCAAACAAAGATATGCTAAAATACACTCCCAAAATGCAAAATAAGCAGATTCTTCCAGAGTAATGGGAAGGAAGGTAAATTATTCAGAATAGAAGCAATCCAGTAAATCATGTTCTTTTACAAATAACTCTGAAAATACTTGTTCAGAGATGTGCTGGAAGAGCTCATGGGAGAACAGGGGAAACTTCCTTTAATGTGCATTCACCTTCTCCTGAGGTAATCAGGAGAGACAGAGCTGGATCTTCTCTGACATTCACTGAACAACTTCAGCAATGACACAGTTTTTGTCTCTGAATCTTGCTAAAATGCTCAGGTGCCAGTTGTTTTTGAAGCATTTTGAAAATCAGAGTACCGCTTCTGCACTACAGGGCCCTGCAAAGGCCTTTGCTGCTCCCCTACACGTGAGTCTCCCCATCTGTCATCCTATCAATATCCTATCAATGTGAAGGGGAAGGGGAAGGAAATTATGTTTTTAGCAAGGAAGGTCACAGATAAATGGATGTTCCCAAATGGAATACCTTGAGATACAAGACAGTGATTTTTTAAGATAAAAGACCAAACACAGATTTTTTAATCTCTTAAATCTTTCACAAATGCAATGGCCCTAGCCCAGGGCATATAGCAAAGGCTAAGAAGACAGCTGGTGAAACCATCTTAAGGTATTCAAAGCATTATCGATGATTTTTACACAAATGCATTCTAAAGGGATAGGCTGAGTAGAAGAAGAAAATGTTCCCAGGTAGTGGGACTTTTGCCATTCTTGGCAACGTGGGCCCCTTTCAGTGGGAGCAAGTAAGGACTGCTGAGTGGAAATGAGGAAAAATGTGAAAATAGTCTCCAGAAAGAGAGATTTCAGAAGGCAGAGGACGCACTGCAGAGTCTATCCAAGCTCACAAACTTCCTCTACAGCAGGGAATCTGCTATAAAAGTGCTCTGTGTTCTTGAACTGAGGAAGGAAGCACCCTCTTTGCTGGTACCTCGTGTAAAGCCAGAGGATTTGGGTAATAATTTCTGTTTTAAGAAGTGAACTATATTTATAAAAACCCAAATGCAACAGAAGACAGTTATCTTACCCCAGCTGCTGTTAAAGAATCAGAAAACTTCTTTGATAAAGATGAAACTTCATTGCACATGGCACTTGTTAAGCTGGTTTTGAAAAAGAGAGACAAATATAAAAATACATCCTTGACCTGCCCAGGGGTAAAAAGCCTATGACWGTCCCAGGCACCAAACTTCATCTTGAAGGCCAAGAATATTCTTAAGGCAATTTTGCTTCTATTCATTTTATAAGTATCTTGAGGTAGATTTTGGTCATGATAAAAGTTTTATATTCCTCCACTGAAAAATTCAGTGCTGACCACAGCATCAAAATGATGCCATGTTAGCTCAGACACTAGTCTCTTTTGATATGGCAACTTTTCAATTTTTTAATTTCTAAACTTTTAGTTTAACTATTGTTTTTCTGATGATTGCAGCAAAACAACTCCTAGAAATACTGCTGGAAATAACTCAGACTTTAATGAGAATAGTAAGAAGTTTCCTCTCCAAGCACAGAAAACATTTACTCTATACTAAAAGAGGACATATTGTGGTTAAAGTACATGAGAACAAGGAGATCTAATTCTATTTCTAGATCTTTTACTGTTTGCTAGACCATCACAAGTTCATCATATAGCACTTGATCCTGCAAGCTACAGCATACTTTATCTCTAATTTTGCAAGGCACTTGAATAAGTGCTTTATTTTAGACTGAAGTGTTCCCATTCGCTTTGCCAGGGTTCTAACATTCCTAAAGATAAACACTTGCTTAAGTACTTTATTTACTCAGGATTCAAGTGCTTACAACATCTTAGGGTCAAATCTTAGGAGGTAAGCAAAACCCACTAAAATCAGTAGAATCTATTACTACAGAGAGCTTTTGATCTGAATTCTGAGTTCCATTAGGAAGACTGGCTTCTTAAAGTTACATATGTTCTGTTGTACATTAGCACAAAGTTGCTGACAAATGTCTTATTGTTTAGAACAACTGATTGACTTTTGTATTTTTGTGGCAGATAAGCACTAGATAAATGAGGCTCTACTGGCAGGTAATAAGACTGCCTTATGCATTGTAAAAGCAAATTCTGCACTTGCTGGCACAGTATCTTTTGCAGAGATGACAGGAAATGCATCCTACATGAACACATACGTTTATTTCCTGGAGCAGCAACAAATTTCAGCTTGTGAATAGGTCATGTTTTTCTAAACATACAGATGTTAGCCATGTCAAAAAATAACAGGCAGCCTATGTGATTTAATTACTTGAGAAAATACAGCCCTAAAGCCAATGCTATTTGTTGATCCATGGACTTTCCCTTCAGGTGCCATAAGCTCTTTGAGTTGCATGAGTTTTAAGCAAATGTTCTTATAAGAAATCAACAGTACTCACTTCGTCAGTACTTTGGCTTGATCTTGAGCTGTTTTTTCAACTTCTTGCCCATGTAGAATTAATTCTGCTACTTTATGAAGCTGCTCAATACACCGAGCTGTTACCTCTGCCAGACTTTCAATGGACAGCATGTAGATTTCCTTATATGAAATTAAAAACAGGGAACAATATCACCAACAATATCATCATCGATATATACACATGTATATATATATATATATATATAAATAAAATAATTTGAAACATAACCCCCCCCCCAAATTTGGAAATACCAGCATATACACAGTGAAATAATATCAGTCATAATGTCATCCTCATAAACAATACTGGAAAATGAAATATCCACTGATTATAAAATAAAGACCTTACACTCATTCTGGAAAATCAGTAAGAAGAAACTAACCATTTATTTCAATGGGAGCTAGGACAGGCTCTCAGATTTTCTAAGGTATCACTTTTGAGCCAGTCCTAATAAATACAAAAGTCTCTTAACTCTTGAATATAATGCATAATTATTTTCATTTGGAGCTGAAAGTACTGAGTCATTCCTCAGTAGCAAGAATGGATAACATTCCCAACAAAAAAGTATTTTTTAACAGCAACACTAAAAAATTCTACCTAGAACTCTGACATCACAACTTTCACAAGCTGGTGCCATCTGAAAAGCTGTAATTACATAAAAATTTGTAATATATACAGCACAACTCAGTTTACTCATTTGGATTTTTCTGCAAAGAAACATGGCAGATAATTTATTAGAATTCATTCAAAAAATCTTGACAAAGATCCCAACCACATTTAATAGTGCTATAACTTAGTGTAAGAAATTCAGTCACAGTTAACCACATCAACAGAAGGGAGTTGTTTAAGTGAACACAATACATTTAGTCTTAAGTAATATCATTCATAAAGAGACTTAACAATGGTGAATTGACTAAATAATACTTCTATTTTGTCCATTTGTGACAAATTATTCAAGAGTTCAAATAAAGTTTGAGGTCTTTTTCCATCTATTGTCACTGGGAGAAAGAGATGCTAAAGAATGTTGAGATATGACTTTCAATGAACTATAGACATTACGCCACAAAACCCCTCAGCTCCCTGTATTCTGTGCACATGCATGCAAACACGCACAGATATAAAGAAAAAACAAACTGTGTGATGAGCAGAGGGCCTGCTATATTGATATATACTCATGGGAAGAGACTAACAGTAAAAAAAAAATATGTAAGTTAGTTTTCTATTTGAATCTATTTCTTAATAGTTCCAGGAGTTTAAAAACAGTAAGAACAACATATAAAACCAACACACAAAGAAGTAATCTTATCTAACACGAGTAAGACAATTTGCTGCATGAAACTTATCTTCCAAAAGCTATTTTACCTCCACAGTCTTGTTTTTGTCTACTTCTGTTTTATCACTGCCAATTTTGTCTTCTCCTTTTTCAGTCTTTTCTTCAACGGGTTCTCCAGGTTTTTCTTTTAGCTTCTCTTCCATGTCTACTGTGGTGGAAAAATTGGCTTCTTCCAGCCACTCATGAGCTTTTTTCCTAGCCTGCCAAACAAAGAACCCAACCCCAAATTACTGTTTAAATAGAGAATATCAAATTATATTCCTGAACCATCTGTTAACAATATATTTATTTATTTTCATTTTCATTCAGAACTTTTATTTATATCAATCCTCTGGATGGCATTTAGTCAAGTGCACATTTAAGAAACTGAATGGAGAACTACGTCTGACTGCATAAAGATGGATCAACCAGAGATAATGCGGTATTTAGTATTTTTACAACAAGTATGATGTTCCTAGCCAGCACGTAGACTTAGCATTAATACCAAGTCACTGATACTTCAGCTCTATGTGGTGTTTTTTAAAGGAATTTACATGGAAATATTTCCCAAATTAAAAAATAAGAGAGTGGTATAAAGAAAGGAAAAAAAATTTTGGAGAGATAAATGTCCTAAATTCTTAAAGGAAAAGACAATCACTGTATCTTCATCTGTCTTCCCAGGCACAAAAGTAGATCAAAGTGGAAAACCCTTGAAGTTGTATATGGCTTCAGAGACTACTGTTATGGTTAGCAGGAAATTTATCATCTTTCTTTTTTAGTGTGAAGTTGAATTAAAATATGTTAGGACCTAAGCCTAAGCTAGCTATCTGTAGTCTATCTATGTATTTAGAGAGCACTAAACATTCATTTCAACCTAAGATCATCAGATGAATCACCTCTGAATGTTGCCTGACTACAAAAAGACCATGTGATTAGCTTTTAGCCATCTAACTTTTAGATGATTAAAGCTAGATGAGATAAATCCAGGACGTTGCTTCTAGCTGAGAAGGTCTGGAGAAGTCCCTCAGAAGAATAAACACGATGAGCAAGAAAAATAATTCTGAATCTGAACTTTGTCACTGTTCCTAATACGTTAGACCAAATCTGCCATGCTCACAACCTCTGTTTCGCTGTTTCAAAGCTTTCTAACATGGCCCATTGCTCTAGCTAGACACTGCACCTGTATTGACTATCTAATCTCACTTCTTCTAACAAAGATTTTCTGGTTTTGTCACATTAGTTCCACCCTCCTGTTCCTTGCTTTATGAACTGCCTGAACTGAGCTAGATACTGCTCTGGGTCAGACTTCAGAACAAAGCCCTCCTTCTTTGTCTTCATCCAAGAAACAGAGGGCAGCTCACTAATAGGCACTAACCTTATTAAGTTTGTCAGGAGTAGCAGCAACATGCAATTCAAACAGCAGTTCAGTGAGCATGCTGACAAACTCTTCTCCCATATCTGCTGCAACAAGAAACAAAATAATTTTTTTGTTACGGTATTATCACTATAATATTTTACACAATCAAATACATCCAGTTGAATTATATGCCCAAGTACTCTTGCACTTGAAAATAATTTTGATTACAAACTAATGACAGTGACCAAGAAAGAGGGGGAGATATGCTCAAAGAAAAAAAAGAGAAAAAGCAACTGAAATAACTATACAACAAGACATTCTAGCTTGACACTTTGACTATTCTTTCCACCTCATTCTAGATTCCACTGAGCTTCACTAAGGCAAATAGGTAAGAAGAAGTGGTATGCTCTCTAGTTACCTGACAGGAATACATGAGCTACAAAATAACCAAGGAAGAGATGTTGACCTCTTCTTTCAAGATAAGGAATAAAAATTGCAGCAGGGTGAGATACAAATATCGTTTCAGAGAAAACATACTGGAAAATATGTTCTCTACTTGTTCTCTCTGTAAACCACAGTTAAGAGGTGTGTTTCCTTTCTATTTTAAGGCTGAGCTTTGCTTAAGTGAAGAATGTTTTCTGTTCTGCTTTAAAGTAATAAGCCTTAAAGAATCTGCACTTCTATCACACAATATTTAATGAGCCAACATACATTTTCCTAGTATTTAAACTTCTTACTATACATATTCCTTCGTTTTACTGCAGTTGCTACCTTCTACCATTTTATCTTGTTCTAAGCTCTTAAAAATTGGTATTTTGGTTGGTTATGTTCATCCTCATTTACTGAGTTTGGAATCTTCATTCACATTTCCTGGTAGAATATGCAAAATCCATTTTTTTGAGCCTGACCATGCTTAAAGGTTAGTCCCCCAACTGAACCTGATAAAAGTTCACCTATTTCAAAAATGATTTTCATGTTTTGCTTTGTTCCTACTTCTGTTTGTTCATTTACTAGGCAGGCCAGTTTTTCCATTTTCACCCAAATTTTCACTACTGACCTTAAAAGTGGAGGTTCATTACTCTCTCTCCATTGAGCTTTGGGATTTTCGTAAAACTGTTTTCAGTCCACAGTACCTTGCAACATGTGGAAAGGTGGCAGAATCTGACACTCAGATTATAATCTTCTTGAGCCAATGATACCTCATCCTTACTTCTAAAGGGAGTGCATATCTTTGGTGCTATATAATAAATTGATATTTAATATCAAGAACTCTTCCGCTGCACTGACCAGGAGACTGAGCTTTCCTCTTAACAGGACGGGTAGTAGGTCAAGAAGAACTGGTTGGCCAAAGAGATGCACAGAGTTCATTTCATTGCTGCTCTCATCAGTGAGATTTTGCAATAGGTTTTTCAGGTTTCACTCATTCTTAAGACAATGCCAAATTGTTTTATAAAGTGCAGAATGCTGAAAACTGATAAGCAGTTCACTGGCTCAATGCAGTAGTACCAAAATTGGTGATAACTGGCATATTCGATTCAATACCCAGTTTGGTTACCTTCTTCCTTAACTCACATGATTGCATATGAATTTTTTTGTCTTAATGCCTTTTACAGTGTAGGTTGAGCTACTTCTTCAGCTATCTTCCTCTCTTTATTTCATAAACAACTGACAGGAAAAGAAACTGCTGTGAAAAACACATGAAAGGATTGCATAATCAAAGCTAGAGGAAACATTAGAGAGAAAGGTAAGCATTTGGCTTTCTCCTACTTGTGTCAGAAAATATCCTTCCCTTTTCTTTCTTTGGATATTGGTTTTGCACCTATCTGATTGATTTGAGCAAGGACAAAGGAGAAACTTTTGACTCCGGTTCCAAAGCTGCCAAGAACAAAGGCTAGCCCCTATCCTTTCCTAAAACAGTCCTCTAAAGATCATTTCTTCTTATATAGGGCCAAAAATGTTTACTGTAGAGACTAAAAGCAGCACTAACATCTCTGAATGAGATCTTGAGAGTTTAAGATAAGAATGGATCCTGAGAGTTTACATAAAACAAACCACCACCCTCTTCAAACACTTCAATGCAAAGTACTAGTTTTCCTCTCAACTAATCTCTTATTTTTGAGTATCAATACACCACTGATAAATGACACCATATAAATAACATGACCTAATCATAAAAAAAAGGTAACGAACTAGCCAGTAAGTGGTAATTAATTTGTTTTTAAATATTGCTCAGTGACTAGATAAGATTTAACATCTTCAAACACTATTAGTTAATCAATGCCTTCTGTAGGGGTATGCCTTCATTATGAAAAGAAAAAAAAAAGACATGTTTTATTGAGAGAGGAAGCAAAAGTTATAATCCTACTAAAGACATGGTAGTTGTAGTTTTAAACTATTTAGCAAGCAGAATTAAAACACAGACACCTCCACAGATTTTAACAGAACCTGCTACTTCTTACTAAAATGAGATCCATCTTTTAAGTCCAGCAGGACTCACATTTAGATCAGCTAGCTTGCGTAAAAATATATTTAAAAGATTATATAAAATAATAGAAAGAAATATGCCTTTAAAAGAGAACATAGCTTGCTGACTTGTTTTTATAAGTGTATATTCTATTAATGTGCTTAACAGGACCTTAACTTGCATTAACTAGCTTGAGCTAACAACATAAACTAGAAGGAAGTTGTCTCTTCAGAGCAAGACATGAACTGCATTTAACCCTGCTCAGCCAAACTGTTCTTAAATTAGACTGTCTTTTAGCTAAGCTGGATGCCAAATAATGTTTAAAACTTTTAACTAACATTACACACAGACCATTTTCTTAGTGTAATAGAGCTTATGCCACAGAAATATGCCTAAGGCCCAAGGAAGTCATTTCAGGTAAAGAGTTCTGGTTAAAAAAATCAGCAAATCTAAATCCTTAAAGATCAAGTGTACTCCCAGGAGGATACATATCAACGCAACCCAGAAAGCTAAACTTATTTGTAAAGTAAGACCAAAACACTAAGTGTAGTCAATAGAGAGTCACTGGACCCCATTTTAAATTATGTAAACATTAGCAAACCAAAGTCTGAATGAAAGATGAAAGAGTTTAATAAAACTGCGCTCTATTAGGACAAACAGACATGCAAATTGCATGTAGCATTACATGTAAAAGTGCTGAATATTGTATTTATTTAAAAATGACACACAATTGCCATTTAAAGGCCTGTCAATGGACTTCTTTAAGTTTTACAGGCTTTTATGCATTTGCTGCCTTAATAAAAACGCTTATACTGTGCATTAACAAATTCAGGAGAAGGCCTGTTTTCCTTGTCTCTGGTGATCTTACAGGAATCATAAGAAGCCTTCACTCACTCTGATATATTTTAGTGAAGTTAATACATTTTTTGTGACTGGGAAAGGTACCCACACTAGGACATTGTCTAGAGGGGACATGTCACAGCATTGTACAATGTTAAGAGCAGTCTCTCTGCAGTGACGCATGTACTGTAGGTTGTGCGTGAGAGGCAGAAGAAAGAAGTAAAGGCCACATGTCCCTGGTTAGAAGCCTCACCACAGAATTGTCAGCTCAGTCCTAACAGAAAACTACTTTGAAAAGTGATTAACCTTTCTAGTCTTTTTCTATCCTCCAGTGGAACCAAAATTAATCCAACAGAATTACTAACACATGAAATTTATCGGTAGTTCAAATACTGATAGATTTTGAGCCTGAACACACTAAAGGATATGAGTCACTTTGAACTGCAACCTAAAGTAACACCCATTCAACTGTAAGGTCAATAGAACTGATGTGTGGTTATTATTTCCACTGTCACAGAGAGGAGGATACATTTCAGTTCTGACTGATTTGCTTTTGCAGGGGAAAGCCTGCAGCACTCTGGTTTTGTCCTTTTCTTCAAGATGCTCATTGCCTTGGTCTCATCATATTTAAAAGACCAGTTAGTGTTTCAAGACAAGGACATCAGTTCTGCTTTACTGCACATCATTTGTGCAGGAAACAGAGCTTTTCTTGGGGGCTGGTTTCAAAGCAAAAAACTTTCCCATGTAAAGTAAGGAGTGACACACATTTCACCAATCTTCACTTCTAAATATACAGTACACTTTCTTGACTTCTGTTTCTTACAAAACCACAGTAGGATGTGGGCTTGTAAAGAGTAATGAGGGAAAAAAAAACAGCACAAAACCAAAACTCTACCATACTAAGACTTTACACTGAACACTTGCTGTCCCCAAGAAGAAACAACAAACCACCTCTGACAGACATAAGGCATACTCAGTAGATACTACTAGAAAGCACACAGTCTGAGTGGAAAAGAACTTCCAGTTAGAACATGTGGATGTTTACAAGAAAATTTCTCTAACTTTTCTGAAGGTTAGAGAAATCATACCTCACCATCTTGCAAGATGTAAGTTGTATGGACAAGCATCCCTGAGAACAGAGCAAGATGATGTGAAAGAAATACTTTTAAAGTTTCTGAGTATAGTGTTTAACAGCATGAGCCAATCCTCAGTCAAATCAAGGGGATTCTTTCTGCTAGCTAGAAGAGGTTGGTATAGGTCTCACAGGCCTAGAGAAATGGGTTATGGTAGCTTTAAGCTGATCCCAGCCTGTTCTGGGGATGACCAAAACCCTAAGTCTGTTGAAGAGACCTATTTTGCCGCTAATAAAAAAAGACCTTCCTATTTTACAGTAACTTTTGTGAGTTGATTTACTGACCACCACGCTGCTGCTGATCCCTTCAGTGATGTGCACTATGACCCAGTTATGCCATGTTTTTGCTATTTTAACCTCTTTCTCACTCTCCATATGCCATAATTTGACAAGCAATATCTAGAAGGCTGCTTTGCGACTGTGTTTCAAAGTGCCTTTCCTTCAAGAAGTTCAGGGTTTTTTAAGTCCCTTTACTATACTCTAACCTTTTAACGACCATAAAGGGGAGGATGCAATGTGAGGATCAAGGTGCTAAAACAGAAAAGCATTGCTAAACACTCCTAAACTTTCAGGTTACACARTTCTATAAATAGATTCTATAAGAAAACCTCAGTCATCCAAAAGGCTATTGTTTTTCCTTTTATTTTGTTTTGCTTTCACCGATGATATAGCAAACAATGCAACATTTTCTTACCCTATATTTTTTTATCCCACACTTCAATTGTGACACAAATCCAAAATTAAGCACTAACCAACTTCTAGAACTTCTAGAGTATTCATTTTAGTTACTTCTTTATGAAGAGTACTAGAATAATATAAATTAAAATGTAGTTTGGATTGTATTTTTTTGAATTACTATTTGCAGAATTAACAAGCCCTCAAATGGTTAAATCTATCTATTTCTAATTACCTTTTTGTTCCTTCACCACTTCATCATCTGACTCCTTTGGAACGAAAATCTCTTTTATATCAATTAACTCATTTTTCACAGTCTCCAACTGCTCTCCATCCAGTGTTGCTAAATATGACTGAATCTGTGAAGGAAAGCATAGTGAGCACTCCTAACCAAAACAGAGCCTTTCTTAAATTGCTGATTTTGAGCCTGTACCAAAATAGACCAAGAGATGGAAACTTCCATTAGATGCTCAAATCTTATTTCTAACCTTCCAACTCATGCTGTTGTGACATTTTTTTTAGCACTCAACAAAATTTGATGAGTATTGCAAAAATTACACAAGTCTTGCAAGCGCTTCAAGTCTCTATCTTCTCCCAGAACTCTAATTTTAGATTATAAATCTTGGGTCTCATTGTAAAACATAAGTATTTTGGGACTGCTTGAATGAGGACGGTAGGCAAGAAGAGCACAGGCAGAATTCATGCTTAGCTGGAGCAATCATGGAGGAGTTGGGACAATAAGCCTGTTTCTTCTCCCTTCAAAATCCCACCAAAATTATAGATAGCCTACTAGTCTCCCTGCTCTGAAGAATATACTGACAGATCTCTGAGACATCCTTGGGTGTCTCAGATATCTAGTATGAGTCCCTTCATATCTAATAGGATGGCATCCAGGGGGAATGGAAACAGATTCTTTGAATCACTGCTTGCATTCTCTGACTGCCCATGGAAGCCAAGAGAAATGTCTTTTTTCCGCTTAATACAAAATTTTACTTTTAGGTTTGTTCTGAGGTTTTTTTTTACTTTCCTTGGAAGAAGTGCAGACAGGCACAGTTAGAGACTAGAGAGAGACAAGATACTTTTTGTGACATCATATTCTCATATGTGCCTCCTTGGTGTGTCCAGCTCATATGCTCAGAGTTAAATGGCAAATTAGATTTGAGAGTCCCAACTCAGACTGAGAAGAACTACTGTGGGATTTTTTTTGCCCTCCTCTATAGCATTATCCATTTCATAGGATTAACTGGGAACTTTTAAAATGAAAATTTCTAAAATAAAAATTGTTTAAATTAAAAATAAAATAATTAATAAAAATAAAATAATTAATAAAACAATTTAAATAAAAAATAATTAAATAACCCATGCTATTAAAAAGACCTAGGACACTAGCAACCTCTTCAGTCTCTCTTGCTTTCCTCCTGTGGCACATCAGAGTGTGGCTTTTGGTCTGTTAGTATAGGTCTCAAGCTTATAGTACTAGGTGTATTTTGTGTATGTGGATGGTACTTGGAGTACATGTTCTGTGAGCCTTTTAGAACTATGTATCAATGCTACTACATGGAATTGGACTTGTTGACCCAGGTACTTGCATTCAGTCCTGTGTGCTTGTCTTCTTCTAGCCTGCTGATACTGCAGCACTATGAGCAAGTTACTTGGAGGTTATCTAGCACATAACATGTAGCACATCAGCAACCCTGTGCACAAAGTCTTACCCTGTGGTATCTCAGGGTAAAAGCAAAATAGTGTTGACAGATGCAATTAACCTGAACTAGCTTTTTCTATTTATTTCTTTCCTGTTTTGTGGGTTTCTTTCAAATTTCTTTCTTTTTTTTGGAAGGCAGGCCTTTGAACCTTACACGTAGGTTTTGAATTTATAATTTTGTACTTAGACATAACTGCAAAAAACAAAAATTACATGGACAGTAGGTACATACTTGATATCAAAACGAGTCTCTATTATTTGTGACAGATAACAAAACACTAAGAAAAATAAGGTGGTTATTTTTAATAAACCAGAGGACAAGGAGTGATAATTACAAAAAAAAAAAAAAGGAAGAAGAAAAATATAGTTCAAGAAATGTGTTTAGAAGAATGTTTCAGTATAAAATCCTGCTTCTGGGAATTTACAAAGGTTCTACTGACCTACTGTGTAGCACAGCCAGTAAGTTGATAGCTGAGATTAAAATATATACATATAATCGTATATAGTAACTTTAGCATGTTCTTCAGAGAGATGTATAGCATTTGTATACTTTCAGTAATTATGTCTTGGGGCAGTCTTATGTAAATTTAAAAACTACCCCAATAAAGAAGAGTTAGAAACTGAATAAGTAATCTGGAATCCATTTTAATTCACTAGCCTCCAGGTGTAGTAGGTCTGGAATTCCTGAATGTAAGTATTAGTGCCTTGTACAAAAAGAAAAGACTTGAACCTTCCTACAAATTCTGAAAAGACTTCTGCATTGTGTCATGAGCCAAAAAATACAGGATATATATGGTCTTAACAAAAATAACTTTTAATGGTGATTTTCTTTGTTTCTTTTGAGCTAATTTTTGAGTTAAATACTAGGTGTATCGAGATTGACTTCCTGAAGCCAAGGACTGGCCCTTGGGACCAACTGTCTCAGCTTTCTCTGATGTTGATGGAAAACCTTCTATTGGTTTCAAATGCAGTTGTGCAGGGAGATTAATGTTAAGAACAATTTTTTACCAAACATCATGATTTATGCCATCTATATACTGTACCTGGGCTTCACTTTCATTTGACAGGATTTCTAGAGCTTCAAGATGGGACAAACCTTGGAACTCATCAAAAAGCAGGCCATAATGTGCTGTCCTCTCAACTGTAACTTGCTGGGCCAGTCTCTGCTTCTCTTTTTCTTTAGCTTCTCGCAACAGCTGCAAAAATATACATCATTCCTGTTGTTTAACTGGTGGTGCTGTAGGCATGACAGATTTTATTACTCTCTGCTTCTCCTTGTTGAGAAAGCAGTAATAAAACTTGGGACTATATCACACTTGCAGAGCTGAAATTTTAGTCTCTCTGAAATACCTAATAATCTTTTGATGAACTTCTCTAATAAAATATTTAAGTAGCATTCTAAGCGTGTCTCTCCCAGTGGTAATTGCTATCTTTTTTAAAAAAACAATAAACCAACAAATATTCTTGCTTATATTCTCAAAAACAATGTCAGCTATGGAGAACATCTCATAAATTTAGCTACCAACTACAATGGAAGAAAATAAGAGGACAATTTCATACAAAGCCTTAAAGAATCATGCAATCCATTCCGCAGACCACAAAACTGGAAGAAAAAAATATTTTAGGAGTCATGGAAATAATAAACAGATAGTAAAACCAGTTTACATGATAGCAGGACTGACAAAAGAGATCTGCCTAATAAGGGTAGGTCTTTTACCAAAGATGGGTCAGAACTATACTCCATATAATTGGAGATATTTTGGAGTTATCTTATACAGCAGACTTCCCAGGAAGGAATGGCCTCTAGGACAAATTTGCTCTTGGCAGACTGGTAAATACATCCTGAACTGCACTTTAAGGTGCACATAAACCTCTGATAACAGGCAAGCTCTCACCACTTACACCATTCCCTCTTTCAAAATTTCTATGATATTATCTTTTTATTCATTTGATGCAAAAGACTTATGATGACGGATTTTTCTAAGTCTCCCATTTTCAAAGGAGCATTCAAAATGTTATGCATAAATCAGCTAAAAGGAAGGCACTATGTTAGGAGACCCATGAGAACCGATTTATGTCACTTCCTGCCACGTATTTTATATGTAGATTCAAGCACATCATTTAGGAAGGTATTTGCAAAGGTTCACTTTAATCCAGTGGTCTTAACTTCCCTAGGCTACCTATATGGTCAGTGGAATAGCTCAGACTGCTCTACAGGCCAGTTCAAAGCCAAAACCCAGTTTAGTCACTACAGTTATACAGCTACAGTAGCAAATTACAGAGCATTGGGCATAGCTAGGGTACTGGAACTTGATCATTTATACTGTTAAATTTTGTTGATTCTGAAAGTTTTGTCCCATATAGACAGTATCTTGCTTATTTTAATCATTCTTTATTTTAAATGATTCCACTTGTCTCTAATTTTTATGTGTTTACACCTTTTTAAATGTTGAAATTTAAAAGAATGCAGTCAGATCGCTGTCCCAATGAAGTCAACAATAAAATCTCAGTGATTTACACAGAGCCAGCATTTCACTTACAGTATTGCATATGCCTGCATAAACAGCTTTTTGTTTGAAGACATGAATCCTATAATCTGGATGGCTTTTTCCATGGTAAAAATGTTTAGATAGATCAAAATTTTGAGTCTCTGTTACCTGCAGCAGTCCCTTTCATTACTGCAAATCTAATGCTATTACAGTGTGAAGTGCCTTGGGATGCTTTCTCCAAAATACATTCCACAAGCTTAAGCCTTAGTACAATGGCTAACGCTGCAGCATGAGGCATGTACAGTCCGAACCACATCTCGGGGCAGACTTCAGCTGTGATACTGAGATTGTAGCGTGTTAAATCTGCATATATTCCCACTTTATCAGTGATGACTGTTTAAAATAGAGTGCTGCTGCAATAGACGTATATAAGTTGTACAGTTATATTAATATTCTTAGCAATAGTTACTTCGCTTTTGGCCTACTATATCAATCTGTTTCCACCTAAAATGACCAGTACTAAAGATGGAACACCTCATTAAAAAAGAAATACTTCACTCCTTTCTACAATGGGGTAAACACATAGCAGCATTGAAAATTTATTTCAATGTCTACCACTTTCCACAGCCTCCCTCCCACCTGTGTCTGGAGAGCTAAAGTAATTTTGTACTGGCAGCAATTATACTTCTGCTCTATTATTACCGTATCTCTGAACTTTTAAAGATGCGAGTCATGACTTGACTCCTATGTAAGGGTACCATTAGTTTAAGTGAACATAAGATATAACTTTTCAGAGCTTTAATTTCTAATGAAACATATGCCATATTCCAGTATTACTCATTCCCAAGGCAAGTACAGTGATGTTAGTGCCAGAGGATATCTATCTACAGCTGTTATGAAAACACTAACAATTTGACTGTCTCTCCAGAGTATAATGATTTATCACCACATGTACTATCTTATAAAAATCAGCTATTGTACATGGGATTATGCAGAAAGGATGATTTTGCAAAACATGGTATTTTGCGGTTCTGTGAAGAAAAAGAAAGTGGAGTAAATTTTACATAATATTTATTTCCAAATACCCAGCCATGATCTACTGCAATAAATTTAGTCTCTCCCTAAGGCAAATAAAATCCTGGAAAAAGAATTTGAACCTGCATTGACAGAATCATATTTAAATAAATCCAACCTGAGATAAGGAAACTGTTCTTGCCATCAGTGTTTTGGTTCTCTTAAATCCAGGATCGCTTTCTGCAAGGACATTCATGGTTGTCTTCCCGATAAATTCCAAAGCATCTAAGCCTCCAGATAATACACTTTTCCCCTGTATAAAATAATGCAATGTGGTTATTTCTTTTCTACTTTATGTTAATATGAAACTGTGAAGAGTATTGTTTTTGCTGACACTGTCTTTGAACATTCACCTCCTTATACTTTCTCTGCTTTAACTAACAATAGAATTTACGTGTTCATAAAATCATGTTATTTTGTTCTGAATACATTTTCAAAAAGAGGAAAATGAACTATACAAATATTTCTAATTAATAAAAAGACTTGCACTGGACCTGCACTTCTAAAATGTTGACACCTGTAATGACTCTGGAGCTGTCTATAGAAATGCGGTTCTTTGTTTTGTGTCTTCTTACTAGCATCACACACAATTCTTTAGCTATGCTGAAGAATAACTTTCACTGGCTAATGATTTCCATTCCAATCTGGATTCTGCATCTGGCAGATACTCACATGCCAATGTAATCTGATATATAATGGAAAATGCTTACAGAAGTCTCAGATGGCAATGCAGTTCTTAGGACTGAAGCATTACAGGAAACTTTTTAGTTAGCGGCAAGAGTTGCCACATAACCACTGAGACCCTAAGTTGTTCTTTGGTGACATTCAACACGTATAATAGTATAGTACAGTATAGCAATAGTATAGTAAAAGTATAATGGTATAATAGTCTCTCTAGGTCTGCATATGAGCAAATTTCTCTTATTTGAAAATCATACCTATACAATGGTCAGGTAATCTTGCTGATGCCCAGCTCTTGCAAGCCCTATGATCCTACAGATTCTGTAGCAACTCTCTGCTAGGGACTGTCTATAGGAGTCTTCCCCTGCTCCCAAAATGTTTGATATCAGAATGATGAGGTGCTCAGAGTGAACTGGATTTGCACTGAAAAAGAACTGCCATTTCATAAAACATGCTCAATGGGGACTTGGTTATCCCCTTTTTTAGCTGATGCTTAAAATCTTCCAGAATTTCATGCTAAATAGCATAGAAGCTCAGGAGAAAACATTTGCTATGATAATAATGTGCAAACACTGTTGGTGAACAAGATGACATGAAAATTGATTTGGAAACATAATGAAACAAATACAGGATTTTGCAAAAGCTGAAACACCGAAGAAGAGAAAAAGAATGAAATGCAACACAGAAAATATATGGAGAATATGTGGAGAATATACAGAAAATATAATAGGAAGGAAGGGTGGAGAAAAGATTTTACCTCATTGAGTCTGCAATCAGATGACTTTTTGGGAAAGCCAATATGAAATGAGAGACTAGAAAAAGACGTAAAGATAATGACTAGGGAACAACAATACAGAAGTGGGGTAGTTTAGTAAAAAACTTAAACAAATGGATTATCTTATTTTTTTTGTCTTCAAAAATAAGAACAGATCTTCCTATCATACTTTATCTGGAAGGACTTAACAGCAAAAATCAGATGATGATATCATGACTATAAAAAAGATTTCCCAAGAATCTACAGAATTGTATACAGTTTAGAAGACGACTGTATTTTTCAGCTAAAACTGCTGCCAAATGTTCATTTAAAATCAGTAACTCCTTACTTGTATTTGACTTTTTTTTAAATTTGAGCCAGTTATTTTAGCATGGAAAAGACACTTCAAACAGACCTACAACAGAACTGTTCTTACAAAGACCTACGATCCAACAAAGCTGACATGAAGTTGCACCTAAAAACAAAGAACTAGAGAAGAGAGGCCCACTGAAATGACTCACTGTGTTCTGCACAACATTACTGATTGCTGACAACATCCCACGAGATCCAGATGAAGGAGAAGAGGGAATATCCGCAGAAGTGCTTTGGTCTGGAGAATCTTCTGCTTCTGACAAGAAAGAGCAAGCTACAGTGTACTGTCACATCTACAAGTCACAAATTGCAGTAAGCTGGATTCTGTGATCGAAAACTTAGAATTTTGTAAATTGTATCAATTTGGCAGTGTCAAAGAGCTTTGTCCAATTTCAGTGAACTTGAACTTACGTATAACTGATGTTTCAGCTGCAGGAGGATCTGTTGCTTCTGAAGATGCTGAACTTGCATTATGAATTCTTAGGGTAGTTCCTGCTTTTTCCTTTACTGCTGTTATCCTATGACCTGCAGCAGAAACACATTTTAGATTACATGATTTGAAAATTTACTGCTAAGAGCGCATAGCTGTGCTCCACATATGATCACTTAAAAATAGCTGAAAATCAGAATTAGTATTAAACCTACCTCACTTGCTTAATTTGTTTTCTAGGTTATTAATTTGCTTGTACTACTACATTCAATATATTAACTGACCAGAAATATAAAGCTGAAATATAATACAAATGGCAATGGATGTGAAATACTGTAAATCTTGTTTCAGTGGTACAAATAAGTTTAGCTTCCTGCTTTTCAGGATGCTGAATATATTCTATTCCCATTAGTTTAAACAGAAATTAATGGTCCTCCTAATTCCATAGGGTTTGGCCTCATATACTTTTCAGAAGTTTAGAACAATTAACTTCATCCTGCCTTTTGGTGGACTATGGGTGACTGCAGGATTGAAGTAAAGAATCTATTCTTTAGTCTGCTGCATGGATGTTATGGCTGTAGGTATGTTCTTTAGGAATGCCGACCTGGATCATCAAAGATATTTCAGGACTTAAGTTCCTCAGTGGTGCATTCGAAGTCAAATTCTAAAATGCAAATCCTCAAAGCTGCTGCTTGAATATACTTCCTAAAGCCTGTAAGTGTCTGACGACACAGAAAGACTTACTGTTCCAGTGGTAGCTGATCTAGAGTAGATCTTCTACAGGGATTTTACCACCTTTATCTGATGTATATGTAGTGGCTCCCTAACTCTGTTCTGCTAAAATGGTCTAGTTTCATGTAAAGAATTTATATATGTCATTAGTGTTTTTATTTGAACCATTTTGACAGAACATGATTGCTTTGCTGCTTTTCTACACAGAGTTTACACCAGCAGATCACAAGGACTGGTAATATCTGGCTACAGGAAAGGGTGAGATTGGCTGTTAGTCAACAAATGGAGGTTGTAGGTACTTAATCTGGATCAGCTGTAGCTGAAAAACACTGTCCTCAAAAAAAGACTGCCCTCAAATTATGTTCATGATACGCTTATCCAATCACAAAAGATCCAGCCAGCATATTTGAAAGTTATCCACCCTCAGCTGGAAGCTGCTACACACAGCTGAGATGCAGTAAGTAACCAACTGACCAGGTGAGTTCTCGTATCTCATTCCAACACAAAATGAAAAGGCTTGAGTGACCTTATTTTAATTTTTCTTGTGTGTACACAGTTACTGCATCTCATGTAAGGCTGATCACTTCTAGCAGTAGGACAAGGCTGAGTAATTTATCTATCTGCCCTAACTATCCATAAGGAATATTAGTGATAATTTTGCACTTCTCCACTTCTCTACCTTAAGCTGAACTGTAAAGAAATAAATTACTTCAGTAAAGCCATTAGTACAGATGCTCAGGAAGATACCTAGGCATCTAGGGCATAAAGATTCATTAAATGTTGTCCATACTTTCCCACAATTATGTGAACTTTCTATTTAAAAAGTTAAAAACATCTTTTCTTAGTTATTTTAATTACAGTAAAATATCATTTGCTGGTATTCTGTACCTGGATATATGTATATAAACATATATATAGTCATTCATGTATGCCTCTTGAATATCTGATTAAGGGAAGGCGCAGCAAAACTATTTGGAATGGAATAAGAGAACGGAGAGTTTAGATTTATGATTCTGTGATTGTCAGATGGGTTGCACATCAGATGCTCTATGAATTCAATAATAAATACACTCTAGAAACCATATGTGAATCAGTACTTTGAAAGATCACATACAGGAAAAGCAGAGTATCTGGAGGAAACCACAAAGTAAAGAACAGATGTCCCTTAAGGAACAGACCAGCAAAAATAAGTGATTTTCTATATGATGGTGTAAACTGCATAGGATCCTGGTATTTTACACTGAAACAGGGACACTAGGCAGGTAAATGTTTTTACCTGTCTAAAGAAAATACAACCTTTGCCTATTCTATCTCATGTCTTACAAAATGAAGCATATGTCCAACTGTATAGGCTGTGCTAGGTTATCAGCCACAGAAATAGAAGTCATTGATGGGTAACTTCTTGTCTATTGCAAAACCTGTTTCAGCGCAGTTATAGAAGAGTGGAGTACTACTTTGTCTAGCCCTGGCCTCCTGCACGTTTTAATTGGTTCAACGAAAATATTAGCATGAATACATTCTGGAGTAATGATTTTTACCACACAAATTCCTTGGACTCACTTAAATAACTATTATTTGTTCTTTTAAACTAATGTAATAGATACTGTGTCATGTTCCTTTCCATTTCTCCTGCTCACAGCTTTTTAAATGACCAAAAAATCCATTCTTTCCATTGACATAAAATTTTCATAAGAACTTTGACTTCATAACAAAATATTACTGTCTTGTAATTACATTAAGATGTAACTAAGAATATTAAGCAAAAATTTCCTTTTAACAATTCATTAAAAAGTGATGGACTTTCAGACTAATTTTGCAATTTCTTTTTCCTGAATATAAACATAAAGAGTTTTTTTTTCACATTCTGTAATGTGATTCTCATAGTTTTGCAGATAAGCTTATATCTCTAAGAAAATTTGTATTCACACAGTTGCTGTACTGTATTTCAGAATTATGAGAAGCAGCATTTTTAGGGCTGTGGTTACATGCACTGGAATGATAAGAAAACCTTTCAGGGTAGCTAGGAGCGGTTTTGCTGAACTAAGCTATAGGGCAAGTATCTTTGACTACGACACAACCAGATGAGATCAGAACACCACAACTGAAACAGGTCAGCACTCTTAGAGATATACAAATGCATAAACACTGCAGAATTACATATTGCTTTGGAAACGAAAATCATTATTTGTTATTGTAAAAAGCAAAGAAATAAAACATTTGATGGGAGATGAGTCTGCATTTTAAGAGATAACGGTACGCTGATTTTGTTACACTGGGTGTGGTGACATAATTGAATTGATACTGTAAACTTGGAAACATCTCTGATACCTCCATCTACTGCTCCTCTGTAACAGCAGAGATAGAAGAGCTACAAGATAAGTTTTTTCAAGTGCTCACTTTTTGAAGAAAATATTCTTTTTTTTCTTGGTTGGTCTCCATTCACTTTAGGGCTTTAGCAAAATTGTCTTCCTTTTACTTAAAGAAACAACACAGGCTAGATTCTGATAGTAATTATGCCATTCAGACTGATTCAGGAATAATTCCAATTAAATCTGTAAATGAGACCAGTTTCAGACCGCCTTATTGCAACTGATATAAGGTTTTAATAATATAGCAATAGGCGTAAAGATTGTTACAATACATTTTTGGTTCTCAACCTCTTCTAAATCACAAGAAAGTAAATGGGACTGCAAACCCCCAAAGCACATCCACAATTCCTCCTGGCTGATAGTCTGTTACTTACATTCAATATATTCTTAAAAAGGAAGAACTGTGGAAAATAAGGGGGTATTTCTACAGCAGCTGTAATTTGTTATTTACAAAACAGCTGAGTGACCACCATGTGATTTTCAGCATAAATAGTTTCTCCTTAATCAGCTGTAATATATGCAGTGAAAGATACATCTTCTGAAGGGATTAACTGTCCTTTTTATGACCACATAAGGTATGAGCATAATATCCAGCTGTTGTTTTTTATCATTCTTTATTTCACAACAGGGGAATAATATTTGTAGGGAATGAAACAGATTTTCACATCATTTCAATGCTTTAATTTCACATTATCTCAAGCATTTTCATTCCACACAACCTTAAATTTAAGCTGTATAATGTTGATTACTGCATATATCCACGTGTAATAATATCCATGCTCATGAACAAAGAGACATGGAAAGTGGCATTTCATTCTGTCATACTGAGGGACAGGAAAACAAGGAGCATACAGCAGAGGTTTACGGTGTCTGATATTTCTGTACATCACTCTACTAGATGAAGAATGAAAAAACAGATGAATGTACATTAGATGTAAAATAATCAAGATAGCTAAACATTACTTATGACAATGTATGAAAGATGCATTGAGCGGCTTTACAGTATGAATTTCAAAGCCCATTTAAATAGCTGGGTTCTGTTTCTTCTTACTTTTATTGTATAAGGGATATTTACAGATGATAGTCTTATAAAGGGCACTTGAATTAAAAAAAAGAAAAAGAAAACAACAACCAAACATGCAAAGAGTGAAGCATATGTATACACCATGTTAAGAAATAGACTTTGCTTGGAAATGCAGCCTGTTGAGCATCATAACTTAGGCAAAAATATGAACTATATAATTCATCCATATAATTCATCCAACACTACAGCATTTGAAAGGTAAGGCTTGTGGGAAGAGGTAATAACTTTCACTAAGCTAGCTGATAGCTTAGCTGGAAAAAAAAAATCAGGCAAGCTCTCAAGCATATAAACTGTTGTTTTTTTTTAAACAGAAGTGTCAAGCTTCAAGTATGAGCTGAGAACACATTTTGCCTGACTTAAGCCTTGGGGTAAAAGGTTTGATGTTAGAGCTAAGGTGATCTAATGACTTCCTGGTGCTGGTAAGGAAGTTCCTGCTCCTCTTGTGTTGCCTATTTGTCCCTTCTGTTGGCACTGGCACTTATCTCATCCCACAGAGAGTTAGCTCAAGGAACTAAACAGGCAGAAAATGGATCTTTCTTTCCTTTAGGGTTATTCTTCTTCAGCTTAGCTTCCTGAACTGGTTTGCCAGAGGCTCAGGAGAACATGCGTGCTGACACAGGGAGGAGGAGGAAACATGCAAGGAGAAGAGAGGTGCAGGACTATTCATTTCAGTGGCTGCTAGCTATTAAATTGGCTTAGCTATAATGGTAACCCTGTGTCAGAGCAGAATTTTATCAACTCTACTACTGAAAGAATGGATTGTGTTATTTCTGATTTACTAAAAAATACAACTTAAATGAAAGAGGGTAAAATGATAGCAACAACTGTAACAACGGGGTTGTGTCTCCRAAGCACAGTGAGCTTAATTCTACCATCTTATCATCCCAATAACTATTTCAGTGGAGCTACTCCACTGTGGTTGCATAGGGCAGAAAACCAAACTTTTTGCGCACCTTTTAAAAACAAAATAAAACTTTTCACCTCATCAACGACAAAAATTCAATAACTTTCTTAGTGTGACATCTAGTGTCAGCCACTGAGCATGGCTGAGGCACTAACTAATCCAAAGGCATTATGGAACCTGTTGTGCAGAAGGATATCCTGCCTGCCTTTCACAGACAAAAATGTCATGGAGCTGGACCTCAATGATCCAAAAAAGGTCAAAGGCAGTTCAAAGACAGAAGATGTTTTCTTTAGAAGACAAAACAACCCCCAAAACAATCACTGGCTATATCTTCAAAGTTAGTTAAAGAGATAAGATATAAATTATATGGAAACAACTTTATTATTGGAAATGAAATAATTAGCAACACTAAGCATATTATAGCCATGCAAAAATGCTAATCTGTTTGGGAGCTCTAAATCAGGGCTTGAAGGATAATGAAATTGAGATACTTGAACAACCATTTCAGCTCAGTCTTAAAGAGAAAGGAATGTATTTGGTAAAAGCTGTATGTATCTGGTAAGCCCTTTAAAACGTTTAGTCAATCACAAACTATTTCTGGTATTTTTACGTTGTACAGTTTGTTTAAAAAAAAAAAAAAAAGCTTGACCAGAAAAACAGCTATGTTCTACAAATATAACGACAGAGAAACAGAAAAATCACATACTGAAGGTGCTGCTGGTAAGTCTAATTCCATAAAAGCAGCTTGATTTGTAACACTTGCTACAATGAATAAATAAGCAACATTCAAATGTCCTGGATCATGGCACATCCATTTTCTGATGAAAGGAGATGAAGTGTTGTTTGAATTGCTCAGATACTACACCAGGTAACTTTAAGGGGAAAAATAAATATTATTAAAAAGAAGAAAGCTTGCAAAGATTCCCAATAGCTTCTTTCTCTCTCTCTTGGAATTATCATACTGAATCAGATATATGTTAAACCCAGTCCCACATCCTGTCTATGACAGTGACAGGCAGTAAATGCTTCACAGGATCAAGCATGAATATCCATAATACACAAGAAGGAAATAACCCCTCTATATCAGGAATATAAACTATTACCTCCTTCAGTGATTTCTTAGACCAAATCTAAGATTATCTACATGGTCTTCAGAGTTAACTTGAGTTCAGTGAACTATATTATAATATTAGAGTCAGCATCACAAGTTAAAATGTCATGGAAAATAAATGTAAATGTTGTTAATCAAGATTCAAGGATCCAGTATCAGACTTGGACACCTTATAAAGGAAAAAACAATCAGGGTAAGGATGCAAAATGTAGTAAGTCTGACTATGGGAGATGAGAATGCAACCTTGACTTCTACTTTATTCAAAGTCTATTTTATTTAACAAATTCATTGGGCAAAATTAGACCCAGAATTATTACATAGGAATATGTGGATTCAACGCCAGGGTCAAGTATTCTCTAAGCTGCAGATTCCAAAAGATGGGAGCAGAAAACAGGGGAAAGGGCTTCTTTATATACATGTGGTTTTAGGCGATTTCCCAGTTGCTACTGGCCACTGCCAGAAACTAGACCTTCAGTGTGACTTCGTGCAACCACTCTCCTGTAAAATTAAAACAAATTAAAAATTTTTTCTGTTTGTGATTTTTTTTTGCTTATGCAGCTTCACCTGTTCCCACTGTGCTCTTTTTAAAAATAATAATCATGATACAAATATATACATGGGGATCATATTCCTATTTAAAATATGTATCATCACACCACCATATCAAGTCCGGCTGCATAGACAGCAAAATCACTGTATATTTACATATAATGAAGGTGGTAATGATGATGATACAGTCAGATGGTATGTTAAGAAGCCACTGTGAACTAAGCATGAATTTTTAATGTATATGAACCAAAATGTTATATGGCCTATATATTAAAAACAAGATCATATCGTAAGAAAGTCCACTGAATGTAACCCACAGAGATACAATGCTGGCAGCAGGTTTTATAGACTAAGTGGCCAAGAGCTTTGAAGGGGATCTTATTTACTTATTAGACTATAAGAAGGGATACAACACACATTCTGGTTAGAATCCCCAACCTTTACAATGGCACTCAAAACTTTCAGAAAAGTTCAAATCAGTTTTACAAAAAAATATCCAAGGCCATGCTGCCCCACAGAAAATGTATACTTTTCTTTGTGGTACTGAATTCAATCCTCCTGGAGGCCAAGACTTCAAAGCAAAAGAAGATTGTGAGCGAGATTGCCACTGCAAGCCTGCAAGAGCAATGTCTGCTTGGTAACAAATAATCTTGCTACTCACAAACAACATTAGCATGTCCATTTGATAAAATATTATCTGCTGCAAAAGCTAAACAGAATATAAATATGGCGATCTCACAGGCAAGACTGAATCACCTGAATGAGCTCTGTTCCAAGAAACTCATTGCTGCAATTGTAAAAATGAACTGAAATGTTTATCACCATTCCAATTCCAACTGATCAAGAGCAAAATTACTTTTATGCACATAACTTTTCCTGTTCGGTTACGTACACTAAGCCAAATTCTTTTCAGAATGCTGTTGTAGCTATGTAGTCATGATGGGCTGAGGGCATAAGAGAGGCAAGGCTTGTGAAGTCTGTGAAAGTAGTATCTCTTATTAGACCAGATAATATTGTTGGGGAAAAGATAAGCCAAATTTTAGACACCCAAGCTGTTCTACAGCTCTGAATGAGAAGCACTAAGCTTTACGGTTAAACACAGGTTGAGAACACTTAAGCGGTTCCACATTTAGCTAAGTTGTCCTTGTCCCTACCTGCATGTTCTGTAACTTCCCATCATTTTCCTCATTCCCTCACACCAGCAGTAGCAGTTACATGATCAAATAGGTGAGCCAGATTACAGAACTAATAAACCAATCCAGATGAAAACTCGTATTTCATTTGTACTTTTCAATGAAATCAGTCCAGTTTCCATAAACCAGCTCCCCACATCACTACACAAATGCTACTGTTGGCATAAGAAAGAAAAACGTTGCTGGGTCTGTCCTGCCCCTTTCAGCAGCAGTCTGCACTTGTCAGTTTAAAGAAATCTTAGAAACCCATTCTAAGTTTAATTAGGTATGTTAATTGGTTGGACTTCCTGAAAGAAAGGGTAGTTAAGACCTGTTGAGTGTGGGTGTAACTGAAAAAGGAGGTGATAGGGAAGTTCCCTCTTCTCTGAGAAACAGACAGAAATAATTTATTGCCCATGGTACAGAGGGTGGATAAGGAAGAGGATTATTTAGCCTTATATATAGGATCATGAAGCCAGTAATTAATTTTAATTCTTAGGTTCATCTTTTGAAGGTGTTCTGTGTATCTCTGATTAGAACTGAGAAGTTAGCAACTTAGTAGCTGTTTTGTGAGAAATAATTTCCCATTGGTAACTAGGTATTTGTATGCTTCATTTATTATCTGTGTGAGTTCTTTCTGGTGGGTAATAATCAAGACTTTAAGTCTTCATGAGAACATTCTGGGCTGACACACTATCAGAAATGAGCATGGGATCCAAGGATTTTGAGATTTCTGTTCATCTGGAACAATTCAGTATATATGTTGATTTGCAACAGTTTGCTTTTGCTAAGGCTTCACAAAAGATAAAAGATAGCTTGGTACAACTGCAATGTAAAAAACATAAGGCATATCACACAGGTTAACAGAAATGGAATCTTTTATAAACACTAGTGACTTAGTTGATTTGAGCAGGCAGTTAGAAGGGGATTATGTTTTTTAGAATATGTTTCAATATGTTCTTCCACTCTCTAAAGTCCAATAGGATAGCTTAAGAGCTTCATTGCCTGGCACTGAAAGCTGGAATGACTTACAAGAAACGAATTTATATTTTACAGACAGAAGTCTTAGTATATAAACCATAAACACATACGTGCATGAATCTGGGGTGGAGGGCTTTGACTTCAAAAATCCTGAGCTTTTGCTGATAGTAATTGCAGCAGATCATATCCTTTCTGTGAAGTAGCCACTATGAGGTAACTCACTCGTTCTACAGACAAACCTAATACATTGTCCATAATCTGACCTGAAGAAATATTTATGTGCGTTGACAGTTTAGGAAGGTCCCTCTTCCCATTAACGTCATGGCACACCATGAGCTTGCCAGGCATACAAGGACAAAATGATGTATGAATCTTATTAATCAAGGCAAGCAGTTTGACTTTAGTTGTTGTCTTTAAGAGTATTTAATGATGCATTAAAATGACTTACATATTTCCAAGTACTTTATTGATTGAACACTTACCCACTGTGGCAGAAGCTGATGACAGGAGAGACTTGCCCCAGGTACCCCAAGCTCCCCATCTACTTGCTTTAGATGAGGAGTCCACCTCCTGTAAGAAGAAAAATATTACTCCACTGTCTACAATGCATACTATCTGGAGGCAGGAGGAAAAACAATGAACCTGCCAGGCAACAGGATCCAGCATGTAATAAATGATGATACCAGCTTAAAAGGCTGTGTGATTGCTTACAAGGGTATACAATTTACAAATAGGCATTTTGTAATACAATACTTAACTTCACTGATGATGATGTCTTCTGAAGAATGATTCTGAAGAGTCAGGGCTCATGTATACAGAGAAATAGCCCGGAATGAGTAGTAACAAAAGTTTTGCCACCAGATCCTCAGGTGGATGCTTATGCTTTTGTGCAGAGTAGTCCAAGCATGAAAAATATCATTCTTAACAAACTGCAGGATGTTACTGTTCTCACCTCACCCTTTCTACCCTTCAGGAGGAAATCAAGGCCATCAACCTCATTTTGGTGTCTGTGAAACAGATCATTTGGCTGTTTCAATACAAAGTCTGATAGGCCAATTCAAACAGCCTTCCATAGTGAGTTAAAATAACCTTGCAGCTTTTGAGCTGAATGGCCCCATAACACATTCAGCAGGCTCCAACGCTGTACAGTAACTTCTAGCTATCGAATTGTAACATCTGTTTGGGAAAGTGCTAATACCAGTGAAGTGGTATTAGCAGACATCTGTGCAGCGAACATATGACTACAACTTCAATGTGAAATAAGTGCGTCCCTATGGAGAATTAGTTAAGAATTAGCTATCGCTCTAAACTGTCATTCTAGCTTATTTCATTTATAGTATCCCCGGACAGATATGCCCTTCTTTAGCTTTAGTATAAYGACTGATTTTATTGCCTCTGTATTCATAGTTCTAAAGAACATTTTTTTAAAGGTCTTCCTAAAAATGCAACAGATTCTCAATGGGATCTTAAAATGCTTATGGTCACTGCTGGATTGGGTCTTATGTGAAGTTCAGACTTCTGTGCCCAAGAAAGCAGAATAGAAAGCTTAGTTCAAGTCACCTATTCCTGAAGGTGCCTAAAACTTAGGTACTCCTAACAATGGAGTTCAATCAAAACACCAGCCAGAGGAGGTGATGCCCTTCTTTTTCATTAGTATGTGGTATTGAACAATTTTCAGTATTACATATTTAAATAATTCTAAGAAACTAGCAGCCTTGATAAAGTCTCTACTAACATATCACTTCTGCAGCTTTTGGTTTTTGAGTTAATTGTGAAGTACCCCAAGGCAGCGCTGTATTCTGTATTGTATACATCCCCTGTAATCTCCTTGAGGTAGGTCACTGTCTCTGGTGGAGTGACTAAAACAAAGTTATTTTAACCTTTCCCAATGTGTGAACGCCTGAACATTTTTCAGTGGAGATGTGAACCTATTTTAGCTATGTCAGGTATATTGAATGCTGTGTAGACTGTAAAAAATTTGTTTTTGTTAGTTTTCTTCTACTTCTAACAGTAACTTCTTGAGTAACTTCTTACAGTTACTCAAAGGACTCGCACAGGTCTGAGGATCACAAACTGAAAACCACTGGCCTAGAACAAAGGGCCCCAGTTTGACTGAATCCTGTGAAATATACACTATTTAGGCTGTGAAGTCTATGATTTGAAAATTAGAAAGTACAAGATTTAGTACTGCAGATGCAATTAGAAAGTACAAGATTTAGTACTGCAATTGTAACTTAAGTTCTGCCCTTTTCCAGGTTCATTCTGTGAACTGAACAAAGCAGGGGATCTGTACAGAAAATTAGTAGTATATAACCAGATAACAAAATCACTGCAGTATTGCGTATCTTTACAAAAGGGACTAGATTCTTACTAAGACTTAGGCTCTGACATGGTTTTATTGCATCCAGGCTAAAAAGACCAAATTTATATCATACTGGTGAAAAGAAAACCAACTCTTCCTAGTTTCCAAAAGCTTGGCATTGCAATTCAATTAATTTTATTCCCATGTAGGCTCCCTGCATATAATTCCCTAAGTTTTTATATACATAAAAAAGTGGTAACCACTGCAAACATTATGTACATTTTACAAAATTCTATTCTCCTTATAAAGCAGGGAAGGCAGCTTTTCCAGAAAAGAAAATCTTACTTACTGGACTGCTTTGCTCATGTAGTGTTTCCTCAGATTCAGGGTCAGCATCAAGGCTTACAGTCTCATTGCACTCAGCGGGCATGTTTTCAGTCACCTCTCCATTGGAAGGCAGACTTTCAATTACTTTTTCAGTCAAAGGATTTTCAATAAAAAATATGTCTCCTTCCTGTCCCTTACTGGCACACTGAGTGGCCTGTTCACCTTCATCTTGTGAAGGCACAGGCAAGATCCCAGCTTCCACAAGGTGTGGCACTGACTCATGAGGCAATACATCATTGCTGGGCATTTCCGTTACTTCAGGTTTCTCTTCAGCTGGGATGCCATCATGTATGTCTTCAGACATTTTCAATTCTGAATATAGAAAATAAATTAGTCTTTCTAAATTTCATGAACCTTTGAATGAACCCAAAATATGCAGTGTTTCCCATAAGCTATTGTTGAAAAAAAAGGGGGGGTGAGGGCCGTGGCATAAGGTCTCCTGAAGCATGGAGCCCTGTGGCACATGCATCATGCCTGATAATACCATTATATTTTGAGTACTCCATTCACCTTGCAGGATCACACTCAAGTATGAAGAGCAGCAATATTCTTTTGTTTTCCAAGATAAAGTTTGGTGAGAGAGAAGGGATGTTCATTTGTCTGGAGAAGTCAAATATGAGAGCTTCCACAAGATTAATTCCTGTGTTCTTTAATGTGGCTACTGGGGAACAAGGATGATCTGATCTGCAATGCCACTGGAATGCAATGACCAAACAGCTCTTGGTCTCATTTTCATCACTTCCAGATACACAGGCTCCTATAGCCTGCTGACTAATGGAGAGAAGGATGACAGGGAGTCGATAAAAGTATGTGACTACGACTGTGGTGATACTAACATAATGGAGAAAGCACATAATTTGAGAATATTCAAATTCTCAGCAGGCTGAGAATCCAGGAAGGGAAGAAATGGCCTCTGAGCAGGCACTACACCTGATTAAGGAGCGGCACTGGCAGAGTCCAAAAGGAATACTGTACAGTGATTACTACTACTTACTTGTTGGCAACAATAGTATGTCTGGCACTGTACTCAGAAGACAACCCTTGACAGAGAGCTGTCATTGCAAGGTCTTGTCTATATGCAGAGTTGCACGGCAAAACTCAAGCAATCCTCTCTGTAGATGGTGTCTTTTCATTGACTCCCATATGAATTAAATATGGTCCAAAGCTTTGTGCCTGTTAGGAAGGACTGGGGTTCTAAAAGAGACTGAGGAACAGAGGAAAAGGCAAAAAGCAAAATGTATTAAGGATTTAGAACTCTTCCTGAGAAAGATGGATTTAAATTAGCGTAGTTTATTAAAGTCTATAGAATCAGGTACATCTGTGGCTTTAGTAGCTTGTTTTTCTAGTCTGAATGTAGATCAGCTGTTTGAATGGTTCCCAAGAACAGCATTCAGTATCAGTGAATAAGAGACATAAATAAGTAAGCACTTGATGCTACTTATATTACTTCAGTTTACACTGTAACTGAATTACCTTTAAAAAGCATGTGTTTACAAGTCAGAATCTTTACATTTGCCATAAGTATTTGCAGTGTTCCATTACAAATATAGCAAATACTAGACAAATGCTTAAATACAGGTAAATATCACCATTGCTTTAACAGTGCTTACTGCATGATGGGCAGCATTGCCTAAAGAAAATTTTTCTTTCTGTCTGTAAACCAAATTCCACTGTCAGATAGGAGCAACTTCTACTAAAATCTATAAATCCTGAGTGTATGTACATATATAGCTTCAGGATATATATCTGCATCAGGATAAGATCTGAGTAAGAACAGACACACCACCAGTAAAATTCTTCAAAGAGCACATAATTTAACATGCGCACCAATTATAAATGTGTGCATAATTGTTTGTGGGATTGGGCCGTATATTGGAAAACCCTTAAGGCCAACAGCTCTCTGTTACACCGTTCTTACGGGAGCAAAGCATGTAACAAAACGACTCCCCAAATCAGTTAAAAACCAGAAGTCTGTCTTCTTGAACACGAGGTAAGGCGTCACTCAAGCAACTCTCCTGATGTAAATCAGCTCAGAAAACTCTGCTGTGAGGGAATTACTCTGAACGCTTCAAGGGGAGCATTTCACGACCAGCTTCGGAGAGGGCTGTACGTGAGCACCCTGCCTCCAGCAGGCGAGGCGGGCCGCGCCGCGCCGCCTCCCGCCGCGGCTCAGTGACACCTGCCGACCCGCACCCGGAGGCGCAGCAGCCGCCTGCCGAGTTTAATCCCGCCTCGAAAGCAAACCCGAGCGCCGACGGGCACCTCCAAAGGCAAACAAGCGCCTCCGGGCGGGATAACCGCCCTTTCCTGCCCGCGAGGGGGCACTTCCCCGCGGCGCCCCGCTCCCCCTCGCTCGACGCCCGCTGTCACGGGGCGCTCCTCTGTCGGCGGCGGTGCCGGCACGGCCGGCGGGGAGAGGCGCCCGCGGAGCCCCGCGGGACCGGGACCGGGTGCCCGCACTGCCCCCGCCCCGCCCGGGAGTCCCCTGCCCCGCCGCCACCTGCCCCGCGCTCGGGGGGCGAAGCGGGAGCAGCCCGCGCGCCGCCCCCTCGGACCCACGGTGACCGCAGTTTCCCTTCTTTCCGTTCTTGTTTCTCCTCTGGGGCAGAGGAATTGCGAGGGGCCCGCAGGCAGTTTCGAGAGTGGCAGAAGAAGAAGAAATCCCTTTACGCCTTACCGCTCAGCAGTCCCCTTGCCGGCGCGCCCCCTGCTCCCTGCCTTCCCCGCCCCGCCACGTCGGCAGCAGCGGCGGGAGGAGGCCGGGCCGGCCGCGCCGCGGGGAGGGACGGAGGGAGGAGGCAGCGAGGGAAGGAGGGCTCGTTGAGTCTCTCTGGGGGGCCGCCCGTTGCCTTGCCTTGCCTTGCCTTGCGAGGGGGCTGCTCGGGCCGCTGCCGAGCCGTGCCGGGGCTGCAGGCGAGGACGGGAGCGCCGGCCCGCTGCGGGGAGCTGCCCGGCCGCCATTACCGCCCCTCAGCGGCGGGGCAGCGGCGGCTCGCTTCAGGCGCGAGCGCAGCCGCGTGCCGGGCCCCGGGGCGCCCTCCCGCCTCGCGGCCGCAGCCCCCCGCGGAGCTGCCGCCGCACGCAAACCGCCGCCGCACGAGGGCGGACGCGGCAGAGCCGGGCTCAGGCCTTGCTCTGCGAGCCCGGCGCGCGGCGGCCGAGGCCCGCGNGGGGTGGCGGTTGGGCTGCGGCGGCGGGCGCGGCTGAGGGCGGGCACTGCGCTGGCGTCCAAGCGCGGTTTTCTATTTCTTTTGGTAGGAAGTGTAATCCTTCCTCAAAACAAGCAGAGGCTAAGCCCTAACTGAAGTATGTGGCTGTAGAATTAAGCAACTGAGATTTGGCTTTTCAGAAAGCCCTTTGCACCCTAGTTCTATCTGTGTTCACATGAAATTGGCTAAAGGAAACTTAAGAGGTGTGTACACAATTTTCCGGTAAGTTACCGTCTGCCTTGGCTCCGGCAGTCTTGTGTGAAATACGTGATTAAACACGGGATTTGCAGACTCTTGCCCAACAGCTTGTGGTTCTTGTTTCTGTCTGATTCCTCGTGCCCTTTCCTCATTTTACTTCTTAATTTTGAGGCAAAGCATACCCTTTTTTCACTGTGAGGGTGACAGAGCACTGAACAGGTTGCCCAGAGAGGTTTTGGAGTCTCCTTTTCTGGAGATATTCAGAACCCGCCTGGATGCAATCCTGTGCAATGTGCTCTAGGTGACCCTGCTTGAGCAGGGGGGTTGGACTAGATGATCTCCAGAGGTCCCTTCCAACCTCAACCATTCTGTGATTCTGTGATTTTACTGTAATAAAAGGCAGTTTGGCATTCATCACGGCTGTTACTAGTCTTCCTTTGCTGAAGAAAGGAAAAAAAATACTACTACCATTGGGAACATTAGAATATATTTTATGAGTCACTGAGGAGGTCACTATAAGAAGTCACAAAATAAACCCCCAGTTCTGGAAAACGTGCTTCGCAGCGAGATGGATAAAGTTATGTAACTTACGTATTTATCAAGCAAAATTCTCTGCAGTTTCACATTAAGGTAGGTGATAGCAGAACAAATACTTATGTCACCAAAAAATATTATAAATGATAGTCTTATTTCTAAGTGATAATATAAATAACAGGGCATGTCAGTAGTTCTAGCATTTTCTTTTAGGTTAATTTCTTCATGTTTTTATGTATTTATGGAACACGAATCTGGAGTGATACTAAAGTTTTACCTCTKCTTGGCATTGGAGTTTGTGGAAGAGTAAAGTCAAACGCTTACGGGGAACCATGACAGAGGAAGTTTTGTGACTGGAGATTTTCTTTTCTCATGATGGGTGATAATTTTGACTGTAAAGCAGATCTTACAGTGCCAGTTTGACAGATTCTCTAGAAGTTCACACATGTTTTAGACATGAAAGGCAGTATTAATCATTATTATAATAAAAATGTTTTCGTGCAGGATGAACAAACATTACAAATGAGTAAATGTATGTATCTGGCCGTGGGATAGAAGAATGTATTTGTTTCCTAAGTAGAAATGACTTTAACCAAATTTAGCACTTTAATTTTCTGATTTTCTTTCCCTTTTCAATAATTAATTTCACTTATATTTTCTCACTGCAGTAATGTTGCAAACAGTTTTTTGGAACACAATTTACACAGATAATGAACAATAATTAGAGATGGGAACTCTTCTACTTATTTCAACTTTCACTAAAGTTCATTCTTACCATAAATGGAGTGCCGTCATCTTTCTAGTGGGCCCTAGATGGGCTTTAGAAAGGATACTTGTCTTTTAACAAATAGATAAATATAAAGAAAAGATGGAAGGAAATAAGTGCCTTATATGAATTAATTTAATTTGACTACTAATTTGACAATACACAGAAGTATGCATAACATTGGGGAATATATTCATCTTCTTCCAGTTGTGATATGTGCTAATTTGTTACATCAAAGTGAGAAACAGCCTTGAAACATCCTGGACTGTGATGTGTGCTAATTTGTTACATCAAAATAAGAAACAGCCTTGGGAACATCTGTGGGAACATCCTACATCCTGTGGTGGGGGCATGTACCCCGCCTGAGATAAGKGAGTTGAGCTAGCGAAGCGGCAATGTTAGTTTAGATAGCCTAATATGGTGATGGCGATGTCACACAACTGTGAAATATAGCATGACCTCGAAAGTTGTAAAATATGTGCGTGACCTGAGGGTCACCACTCACAATGCAGAGGAAGACTCCAGCCTTCATCCCCACGACCACCAGAGGGCTGAAGAAGACCCCCTAGCAACAGCCGGCGCAACCGCAGAAGTTACAGGAAGTGCCACATATACCCGGAGCTGGAATCGCATATAAGGAGACTGTGAGGGGGGGATTGCGCGCGCCGTTGGTRGAGCAGGAGACTCCCCGGCCGCCCAGTGCTGTTTTGCTTACTTGTAACTTGCTCAATTATTCCATTAAATTGGATTTTATGCAAACCAATTGGAGTGGTCGTGTTTGCCTAAAACACAGTGATTGTACTGGTAAATCTGTGTGGTAAGTATGAGAGCTAATGGCATACAATTGATGATAATATACTTATTTTGCTTTTTAACTATGCTTTATCCATCTTTATAGTATGTAGGCACGACTATAAAACTCAAACTATGCCAATGGCCAGCCAATACTGTCATTTAGTGAAAGAGATACTCCCCAATAATAGTCTCTAACTTATGGCAATTATTACATGTTAAAGAAAAGTACATCTTGTTCTGTTACTCGTTGGAGTTATAGGTATGTCATATTCAGGCTGCTAAGCTGTTTCATTGCAAAACAAGAATATGGGATGGAAGCAAGGGCTCACCTTAGGATTTTTTCTAATCCTAAGGATAGGTAGCAAAATCTTTCCAGCTAGAGAGGATTAGCTGGATGATTTCCTTTGCTTCCTGAGAAATTGTTATGTAAATCATGAATGTGTTATGGCATGCTAAACCCGAAAGGTAGATGTACAATGGCAGAATTAATTCTGTATTTAGATCTCAGCTAAGATGGAATTTCTGAACAACATTATAGAGAAATAAAGAGAGGCTGTTTTATGTTTTTGCCAGGACAATAACCCAAGTGTTTGGGCATTCTCTACTGAGGTCTCTGCTCTGTTTTGATTCAAAAAGAAGGCTTGATCCACTGTCTCCGTGTCCACTATTTGACCCAGTCACAACACTGTTGGAGCAGAAGAGAGAGATCATTCTTCCTTTCCCATTAAACTGAAATTCAAGTAAGACAAACTGGACTTATAGAAAACAGCCTTGATAAGAACTTGACAACTAAATTCATATAGCTAAATAACAAAATGAATTAGAATTACGCGTATAGACTTAGATCATTATTAAATTCAGAGGAGAAGATGTTTGAATTTCAGTGTAAAACTTATTTGAAAGAAAAAGTACTTATTCTCTTACTAATTTGATAAAGATTGAAAGTTGGTGAATGGGTGTAAATGAAGATTAATATTTTTACCTGCTTTGTCTATTACAAACCATAAAAATATGCAGTTCAAAAATATAATCAAATAATGGGGAAGTTATATTAATGTTGTATGTGGAAATAAATCTGGGAGAAGACAAATGCCATTTCATAAACTGTCAGTAGATGGCACAAACAAGTTTTATAGAAAGTTTGGGTGTTCCTAAGTATTGTTACAAGGAGAGAGTTACAGGAAGTTTCCTTTTTGACTTTTCCTGGACACATTTTCTACTTTATTGGAGACCAGGGATTTATGGTGAGAAACTTTTCTTTTTTTTTGGTTTTATGTGATTGCTAGTTAGCTAAAACTGTTTTATATTCTGCATTTCATTTGAAAACGAGCAATGTTCTCTTTAGAAGGTAATTATTAAAAATGTATGGTGTACTTTCAAGTATATGGGGAAGAAACGAGAGTAGAGCTGCTTTCGTTCCATAAATTTATCCAAAGAGGCTTGCTAAAAACAGCCTCTTTAGATTAGCACTGCATCTGCAGTAAGAAGGTTGCGGTGATTTAATGGAAATAATTTTTATACGGTTCAGGATTGAGTCTAATCTGACGACATGTTTTATCCATATAAACTATGTATTTTAACATCAGAGTTTCAGCATTTGTTAGATTTCTTGGCTATGTGGAATTACTAGTTTGTCACCAAGATTGTCATGAGGCACTCCACAAGTTTAAGCTGTGAGTAGTACTAAGTTTTAGTCAGTTTATACTGACTGGACAAGCTCTTAAAACCCTTCGATCTCTTCTCTGACCCTTTAAAAAACAGAGCAATTTCTCCCTGTGCTCTTGGTTTGCCCTACTGGATTGCTTCTCTCCTTATATCTAGATAATGTTCTTTTTGTCAAACTTGAGGACATTTCTAAAAGAAAAGTGATATATAAAATATAATTTCTCCTGTGTTAGCCTGCAAATCACCGGTCATGTGTTATAACAGTTGTTAATTTCATTGCTTCATAGGGTAATCTAAACAAAGTGTGAAGGTATGTGTAAATAGTTTGACTATGAATGCCAGGATACAGGAATGAGAAAGAAAATAGATATCAGTTAAGCACATGTGGAAGAATCATATCCTTTCACCTAGTTCCTGGGTATTGCTGAAATTTTGTCTTAAGAAGGAATAAAGATTTGGTGGTAGATTTTTATTCAGCTTTTCTCTTGAAGCTACACATTTCGTTTGGTTATATATATGCATTAGGAGTAATGTTGCCCAAACAATCAGAAGAATAGCATAGAGGATGCTGATTATCTTTTGTTCTCTGCATTTGCCAAAATGTCTGTTGAGGGCTAGGATGGTAAAACTGTATATAATTTTTCCAAATGAAAGTCTAGAAATAAGGCTGGAAGAGATCTGCCTCTCTGTTCCACTATTTCTACATGGTTTCCAAGTCTAGTTTCATGCATTCCCTGCAAAATAAGAATTCAGTTGTCTGTCTGTGATTTGGTGACTTGTTGAGATTTCTTACTATAAGTTGTGTTACATCAATGAAAATGTTTATCTTATACCCAGTAATGTAAATTCTAAGAAAGCTTGCAGAATGGGTAATGGTATAGAGACTAGGGTCCTCCAGATAGCAGCATGAGTACCACCACTGACAGCGAATTGCTATCTCACTGTATCATCATTGCAAATCATTTGTTTCGGTTCAGGTTTTGTAGTCACAAGTCCATTTTAAAAAATGTCTACTGAGTATAGCTTGCATCTTCAACAGAGAATCTGTGGAGTGGATGACCTCACTAATCTCAAATTTTATACTTTCTTATCAAAGTGTGTTACAAAGCTCTGGGGAGCCTACACAGTGCATGAGATCACAGTAGCAGTTCTATGAATAAGTGGCAGTTGCCTATGAAATCAGTCAGACACATTTTATAAGAAACAGACTCATTATACACTAAACACAGCAGATTTTACCAAGTAGAAATTTTAATGTTGTCCTCTAAATAAGGAATGCCTCTCCTGAATGTTAATAAGTGCTTTCATTGCTTTTTGAGTAAAAGGGAGAGACAGGAAGTTGGAACCTTACAAAATCAGTTCCTATGATGGCTTCTGGATAGCCACTTCATGATATAATCTGTTTTGGGTTTTGTCTTTTTTCTTTTTTTGTTCCAGGATTAAAACAAAGATGGACAGATAAAGAAGAGCATTGAGCATCTCTAAGGAACCATAAAACAATATGACAGAGAAGATAAGATCTCTCAAAAACCTTTTTCTTTATGAATGTCTGTTTACATTAACTTTTTGGAACAGTATAAGCTTGTCTGTGGAAAATGAACTCTCTACATCTGTTTCTCATAATCTTCCAGAAGATGGTCCTGACAATGAAAACAAGACCCAGCCACTCTTGTATACAAGTAATCATAAGTCCAAAGCTAGTTTTGATTGGGTTGTAATACAAAATACTACAGAAAGCCTATCACTGTCAGAAATCAAAAATGAAGATGTAAAAAAATTAATAGCTTTATTATCAAATTTCAAAAAAGGCTCAAGATTACAATATCTGACATTGGCGAATATTTCTGTGGACTGGGAATATTTTACTAAAATTCTTCAGACTGTATGGCACTCATCCATTGAGTACTTCAATATCAACAATATGATACAGTTGTCAGACGTTACAAATTGCGAGTTTGACTATTCTGATACCTCTATGAAGGCATTGACAATGAAGAAGGTTTTAATCACAGATTTATATTTTTCACAGGATGACCTATACAAAATATTTTCAGACATGAACATTGAAGCCTTGACAATAGCCGAATCAGAGATGATACATATGCTGTGTCCATCCTCTGACAGTCCCTTTAAATACTTAAATTTTTTAAAGAATGATTTAACAGATCTGCTTTTTCAAAGATGTGAAAAATTAATTCACCTGGAGAAATTTATCTTGCAGAGGAATAAATTTGAGAGCCTTTCCAAGGTGAGCTTCATGACCAGCAGTATGAAATCACTGAAATATTTGGACATGAGCAGCAAC
>NW_020450943.1:435819-446475 GCF_003343035.1 Apteryx rowi
CCAAGAGAACGTACCTGGAGTGGCCGAAGGAGAGAAGCAAGCGTGCCCTTTTCTGGGCTAACTTGAGGGCGACTATTAGCATTAACCTACCAATGGCTGATGGAAAGAGATGTGGGGAAAGTGATTAAGAATCTGTTTATTGCCGTTTTTTTTTCTTGGTGAAATAATAAATGTTTGGTAATTTTGATTGATTGTCAATGTGTTTCACTCTTTGTTGTAGAGCCATGTTCTACATAGTTGTCTATGCTGCCTTCTAACTATAGGAAAAAATCAGCTTAGGAAAATCTTGCTCAAAATCACTTGAGATTGATACAGAGAAGGCAAATCAGAAATGAATGTGGAATGTGTGTTTTGAAATACAGCTTGAAATACAGTAGTGWATTTTTCTAAGAATAAAATCTTGACAAGTTGTTATAGTCATGTAGAAAGGTATGCTTAAATTGCTGGATAAATGCATTAATCAAAAGGCTTAGGCAGCTGGGTCACATGACTTCCGTTGTCAAAATTGGCTTGCTAGAAAGAAAATTATACATTCTGTGAAGATGTTTAGAAACCCAGAGCTGGAGGCAGTTCCTGGATGGAGTTTTCTCAGATTCAGGAAGCCTAAAAGGTTGGCACCCAGATATAGAAATCTGTGAGTATCTAACATAGGTGGACAAAAATGACCATGTTAGAAAAGAGGACTGACTGGGGAAGTTGTGGGGAGGTGGGGGGAATTAAAAAAAAAAAAAAAAAAAAAAGGATGAGCTACTTCTCCTTTGGGGGTTTGTAGTCTGGCACTGCTGGCAGGAAGAAATGGTGAATTGACAAATCAGAACTGTAATCCCAATCCTCTGAGACTATCCTGGTATCACTTTGGTCCTGAGTGTTATCCTGACCAAAGGGACTGAGAGGGTGTCTCTAGTGGCATAACTGCCTCCATCATCATTGGCTATATCTTGAGAAACTCTTTCTTCCCTACCTCATGCTTCTTCTAGCTTCCAACTTTTTTTCTACCCATTGATCTACCTCATTTTATGCCTTTGATTAGAAGAGTCTGKTTTTTTTTCAGCCAAAACAGTATCTTTTGCAGCACAGCTTTAAGTTCCTGATCAGAAAAGCAATAAACAGCCAGAGGTTGAAAACCACTTTGCCTGATCTTGGAACAGCTGATAAGACCAGATGTAGCCCCTGTATTGATGGAAGCAGAAAGACAAGCTACATTTACAGTATTTGCTCTCCTGTACAGGAATACAGCAGGCCCCTTTGCCTGTATTGTGTTGTTTTGCCTTCAAGAAGATGTGGTTGGACTCTGACAAACATTCACAACTGCTGAAGATCATCACAGCAAACGTTATCGTTGGAAGTGAAGCAAAGGGGGCAGGAGACCTGTATGGATGAACAAGGAGCTCCTGGCAAAACTCAACAGAAGAAGGAAGTGCACAGAAGATGGAAGCAGGGACAGGCCACTTGGGAGCATTATAGGAACATTGTCCAAGTATGCAGGGATGTGGTTAGGAAGGCCAAGGCCCATTTGGAATTGAATCTGGCAAGGGACATCAAGGACAGCAAGAAGGGCTTCTTTAAATACATCAGTAACAAAAGGAAGACTAGGGAGAATGTGGGCCTGCTAATGAATGAGGCAGGGGCCCTGGTGATGAATGGTACAGAGAAGGCAGTTACTGAATGCCTTCTTTGCTTCAGTCTTTACTGCTAAGACCAACCCTTAGGAATCCCAGACCCTGGAGACCAGGAAGAAAGTCTGGAGAAAGGAAGACTTTCCCTTGGTTGAGGAGAATTGGGTTAGAGATCATTTATGCTGGGGGCTGACCTGCTGGAAAGCAGCTCTGCGGAGAAGGACCTGGTGGGACTGCAGGCTGAGCATGAGGCAGCAATGTGCCCTTGTGGCCAAGAAGACCAATGGTATCCTGGGTTGCATTAGGAAGAGTGTTGCCAGGAGGTCGAGGGAGGTGATTCTCCCCCTCTACTCAGCCCTGGTGAGGCCACATCTGGAGTACTGAGTCCATTTCTGGGCTCCCCAATACAAGAGAGACATGGAGCTACTGGAGTGAGTGCAGCGTAGGGCTACTAAGATGATTAACCGACTGAAGCATCTCTCTTATGAGGAAAGGCTGCAAGAGCTGGAACTGTTCAGCCAGGAGAAGAGAAGGCTGAGGGGGGATCTCATCAATGCGTATAAGTATCTGAAGGGTGAATTTAGAGAGGATGGAGCCAGACTGTTTTCAGTGGTGCCCAGCAACAGGACGAGAGGCAACGGGCACAAACTGAAACTCAAGAAGTTCCATCTGAACATGAGAAAAAACTTCTGTACCGTGAGGGTAACAGAGCACTGGCACAGGTTACCCAGAAATGTTGTGGAGTCTCCTTCCTTGGACATATTCAAAAGCCATCCGGACACAATCCTTGGAAACGTATTCTAGGTGACCCTGCTTGATCAGGGGGGTTGGATTAGATGATCTCCCAAGGTCCCTTTCATCCTCAACCCTTCTGTGATTCTGTGATTCTTCTGTGATTCTGTTGCCCCCAAAGGACAGCTGTTTGCTGTCTTGAATACCAGACTTAGATGACCAGTAAGCAGAGTGTTTTGTTTTTCAAAATTTGCTTCAGAATGGAGAAAGAGGAAGGGATGTTAAGATGAAATCCTTATTTAGTATAGAAAGTTCACATGCTTTATCTGATTTTTGTCTTCCGTTATTATTAGCAAAAGATTTTAATTGTGATTGTTTGCCCCAGGTCTAAGCAGACCAGGATCTCTTGATTGAAATCTTGAACTGTGAGCAACTGTTTAATGATTTACAGTGAAAAGGTCAAATTCAACAACTTTAGCACTCTCATCCCGCTTAACCTCAATTAATATAACACACCTATTGCCARATTGCTGTCTAATTCAGGACTGCAGAAAGAAATGTTTTCTGTGCTTCTTCCTTCCCGTCCAACTAAAGATTCAGTATATGTCTGTCATGTAGTTCTTCAAAAACTGAAGGCGGACAGACTTAATTAACTTGGTTTGCCTGTTGCTTTCACACAACCTGAAACAGCTGGATTGTTACGTGGTGGCTTCCTTGAAAATTCTCTGCAAAAGWCTCAGAGTTTTAGTCTCAGCAGCTTACAAAACTTATGAAATTCAGTTAGCATTCTTGTTGTGTGTGAAGCTTTAAGAACTCACAGGATTCTTCTATCGGTCAGAGGATGAAGGGATATCCCCGAGAGTCGCAGGCTGTGCTAGGAAGCCTTCACATTACTCAGATGAGAACACACAGCTGTTCTCAGAAATTAATTATTTCTTTTAAGAGTGGAAGTGTTTAGCAGGAGTTTGCTTACCGCTGTGGAGAGAACTTGGGAACTCCATGTACTTCTGGCAATGTAGCTGATATGATCATAAGTAGAAATATATAATTACAGGTTTCCTGTGTATGTCCAAAACGAGTGAATAATGTTGGAAAGTGAGACTTGTAATATGAGTGGGGAGCAATTAAAATTCGTCCTTTGGGACCAAAAGCCCACATGTTATTACACTCTTGTCTATATTATGTGCCAGATAAATAGCARATCAGCTGAACATGCAGTGAATTACTGCATCTACTTTATTTGTCAGATTCCACAGGGGGAGAAGATTCCTCAAGAGATTACACATCAGGATATTCCAGACAATTGTCTTGGCCTCTGCCATACTCTGAACAGTTTCTATAAAAACAGTTTTTAGTCTGAGGAGAAATTTTTCCCATATGTGGCCTGTACATTAGCCTCATATCCTTTGTCAGCCTCTTCTCCTGGGACTTTATCTGACATTTTGGAAAGTAGCAGCCCTTTTCTGCGTACACTGATGACCAGTCTGCAGCTGGTTCTACATGGAAAACTGCAGCTGCTAATGCACTCCAGCTAGGAGGAAAAGGGAGTAGGTAAATATATTCTTACATCAGATACTGTATCATCAGAGCAGGCATTTGAGGAGTCATCTCAGAGCTTAGCAAAAATGTCACGTTTACATGCATGATAGTATCAACACACAAAAGCAATAACATGGGGGTTAAACACCCTCCAAAACATAGAAATTGTGCAAATGAAGTGAAAGTGGAAATGTTTTCATATATAAGTAGTGTGTAATATAAGTGAGATTGTCTGAACGATGGCAGAATGGAAGTCCTGATGCATGGTTGGGTTGCCCTGCTGAGAGCTCAGCTCTTTTTTAGCTTTAAAATGTGATAGAGCATCATCACTGAAGCTCAGCTGCAGAGGTTTAGAGCAGAAAAGGGAGCYGAGAGGAGAGGGAAAGAAATGGGACTCCACGGAGGTGAGGTGTTCTGTTGGGAGGAAGGTTCAAAACCTTTGTAAAACTCATCTTTTTACTCAATGATTTGGTTTGGATGATACAGTTTTTCTTTCAGAAACATTCACTGAGGTTGACTATAATGCCTATCTGTACTCACTGCTTAGTCAAGAGGAAGTAGTATTGATAAGCCAATAAATGAGAAAGTCAGTTCTGTATTCTGCAAGGTGCCTCTGTGTTAACGGAAATAGAGTTTGATTTCCCCATTTTTGATCCTTGTGTCTATTTATGCCCAAGCAAAAGGCTTATAATGCAATAAAATCTCTGCTCAGTTTAACTTATGGTAACATTTAGCACCCATTTTTCCCACTTGATGCACAGGAGTAAGTTGTGACAATGCAAGAGTTGTGATTGAAGATAAGGTCCTTGAACATGACCAAACACTGACCTAGCCACTTGCAACTTTTCATAATTGCATTAACTTTTTAGAAGTGTTTGGATGAGTCCAGCTGCTCTGGCTATGTTTTAACACAGTATTTTGCATGTGTAAGTACCCTTCTGCAGTTTCAGTTGGAGAGACTCTTCACTCCTTTGGGGATATTGTTGGTCCTGAATAGCTTGTGTTACCCAGCCCAAGTGTAGCTGCAATTCCTTTCTGGGTGAGCAATCACAATATATAGGCAGAAATTTGGAATGTACCTTGAGGAAATGCTGTTTGTGAAGATAGGTGCTTATTGGTAGAAATAAATTAATGAGCTGCAAAAAACCAGCAGTATAAACTTCAGAAATGGAGTAAGGTGTCTGCATGAATATATGTATGTATATATAATGACTGTGGAAAGTACAGCATTTAGCCAGTACATTAAGGGTACATAAACAGAAATACACTGCTTTTTAGCTTTTGTGTGTCATACAAAATCACTTAATCAGTAAACTGAGACCAACCTGCAAAGCTTTGCTGAATATAATATTATGCAATGCTCCTAATGAATTCACAGAAATATTCAGAAGAATCAGTTTTGCTTCAGTTAGTGCCAAATTTTTATTTATGGCAGATTGTTTTGAAATGTGCTTTGAAGTCTCATAAAGAAGGGTAATAGGGAAGTTGAACACATTACAACTAAAGATGTGGCTACTTTTGCTTTTAGCAGCTCTGTGTGTACCGGAATCAATTTTGAAGAAAGTTGGTGGTGTATTTGATTTTGTGAACCTAGCAAAGATTTTTGAGTAATTATATTGGGAGTAAAACTACCTTGGCTTTATATGCTTTCATTCTTAATTTGATTATCATATTATTGTTCTGCCAACAAGCACCTTCGTTTACTCATTTCCATAGGGACATGGATTAATGCCAACCAATGGGAAGGTCTCCCATTTAACTTGAATACCAGACAGTATCAGCTGACAAGCAGATTCTTGCTGCTTATTGAGAAACATTCATGATCCCCAGTCTTGTCTTGGGTCACAGATGTCTCAGGGACTTGATCTGTAGTGAACTACTTAGATTCTCTGCATTGAGGAAAGCAGAATGGTTTGTTGTCAGCAAGTTTCAGTTCAGTCTATCTCGCTCGTCAATCTCAAAATGAAAAACAGAAGTTTTCTTCCAGAAAAACAAAAGGGTTAATTTCTTCTTTACAGAATTAGAAGGGTAATTGCAAAGAAAAGTTTAGAAGGAAAGTAATGCAAACTTTAAATATATATGGCACCACTGTCTAAGTTAAATTTTCATAGGCAACCTTGAAGGTTTTTCTCAACTTCTTTAGCTGGACGCCAGCTCGTCTTCACCTCTCCTCCAAGGTGCTGTCTTCTGGAAGGGAATAAGCTTTGGATTGAGCCAGAGTGGGCCAAACCCCCTCCACCCTCCCCCAGTTTGCTAATACCTGAAGAATTCATTATATACTTCATGAGTTTAATCTTAAAATTCATTAAAATTAAATGAATCTTTAGAACAGAGCCTAGACTCTCGGCTTCTTTCTTCTTTATTAGTTAATCTTACCAAAGCATGTTGTATTAGTTTGGAGGCTTATGGGAATGAGATGTTGTTTTCAGTTGTTTACATCTGCCTTTGAAATGCATTGACTCTCTGCTCTGCTGATTTGCTCACTAGGCTCATGCCCAGCTCAAAAAGTTAATTGAATGACTGCTTAATCCTCCATTCCCAGATAGTTTGGCTTACATAGCTATATTCTTCATGGCCTCAGTACAGCTTTCATGTCATAGAGAATATTACCTACAGCACATTTGTTATAATTTCTTGGTGGAAGTTACAGCGTGAAGTTTCCATGAGAACCACCTGAGACATATCAGGTGTCAAGATGACTGACGTAGGTTTTGAACTATGTCAGTTTGCCCCTGTAACTAGCTTTTGAGATTAGAGTTTTTGCAGTCTGTCCATGTGCAGCATAATTAATCTGCTTGCTGAGGAAAATAACTCCTGAGGGGTAGAGCTCTGATTCTGGTATGCAGAGAAGTTGGCTGTGAAAGTTTTGCTTCCTGTTTTTTGGGTGTGTAAAAGGGCAGATGCAGCTACCAAACTTCCAGAACACCTGTGTAACCGTCAGAAAGAGACATAAAATTAGCAATGCAGATTTATTTAAGCAGTCTTGCTTTGGTGAAAATTCTGTACAGCAGATGGGTCCATTTCCTCCTAAACCACAGTTATGTAAATACTGCAAGAGTAAATGTATTTTGAGTTTGGGCTGTTAAAAATTCTTTCCTTTCCTTGAACTCTTAATACTTGCACTGTACTGAAAGTGGATGTTTTCTTAGAATTATATAGCCTACATAAATAAATCTTTCTACTTCTGGAGGTAGCAATTATTAGCTATTAAAAAGGAATTATCATCTCATGTGAGATTCCTCAGCTTCAAGATTACATATGTTTGAAATGCTGTCTTGAGAATATAAGATGAGTATGCAGAAGTCTTTTGCTGGATCTTTGCTCAGGGATGAATTTCATACACAACAGGTGGGTTATATTTGCTGCATTATTTAAATTTTTTTCTTCTTGTTATATATACTTTGGACTCTGTCAGATCTTAGGTGCTGGTATTTCTCTGCCATTGGAAGATATTCTTGCATTTTGAAATTTCAGTGAAAATGCTCATCTGCATGTTGAATTTCAACAAAGAAGAAAAGAAAAAAATTTTTTGGAATGGCGTTTTTCATTCTCAATCAACTATAATTTAACACCATCATAAAATAGTGTTGGATGGTTTATTACTGACCCTTAATATTGCTTTGTTAGACAGGCCTGCTTTATTCTTTTAGTTTGGCCCTCTTCAGCCTATATAGTGTGGATCCTGCCTTCTTGCAACGTATACCATAGCACACACGGTAAATTAAAACTTATCTGGCAATAGAGCATGGAGCAGAGGATGTGTTTCTSTTTTTCTCTTCTTTCAGAAAAATTCTTGCTTTGTTCCTGACTTCCCTTTTGCCCTGGAGTCTCTCCAGACAGTTCCAGGTCAAAGTTTTTTTGATCTCAAGAGGTTCATTGCCAGCCTGGACTCTGAAGAACAGGGTCAGCTACTCTTTGAAGGAAGCTGGGTCCAGCTTCCTTCTCTTCATTCTTTCTGCGAGTGACATTGTACTTCAACAAACCATCTGAGCTTCACTTATAATCCGTTCTGTGCTCAGACAGCCCAGCCCAACCTTTTGCAGATGGAACTCGACTGTCTGTCAGTCAAATTCTACAGAGGTAGATTTCCACTTCAGCGTTTTATTCTTTTATTGCTTTTGGTGACATTAACTACAGGCATTTTTGCTTTACTTCCTTGGGGAAAACTTGATTAAGCTGGATGGGAGATTGGGAGGGGAAGGCATGAGTTCTGTTATCAGTCCAATCAAATTATTTATGCACTAGCACAYGTTATAACCTAGAACTGATAAAAATAGGCTTTTGTTTTTTATTAAACAAAAAATTGCATGGAGGATGAATTAAAACACTTTTTATTTTCCAAACAGAATCAACACAGGGAAAATGGGGATGTTTATCTCCTGAAAGAGTGTGCGAGTCTCTCGTGCTTCAGGTTGTCTGTGTGTTGTGTTAAATGCTTGACCAAAAGAGAGTAATGCTCAGGGCATGCTTTTTCATGAGAGGACTGATGCCTCACCAAATCTATGTAGAATACTGAAGGACATGACTACATGTTAATTCTACTGGGACATTTTCCATTTCCAAAAAATCTCTCCCTCCATGGGTTTTTAATCCTGAGAGCTAGACTCATTGTCCCTCACCTTTTCTAGGGAGGTTCTTTGTCAAGCTACAGCTGTGGGATAATTTGGAGATGTTCCTAGGAAATCCAGGAGACTTTGCAAGTGTTTGGAGTAAAAAGTGTCTTCTTTCAGGTTTTGGCACCACTGCTTCATACAGGATTGCTAATTGTGCTGTGGTTTTCTTGTAACAATGCTTTTGGACACACTAGCATTATAATATTCATGAGAGTATAATTCCTCCTCAAGCTTCTTGGCTTACTGAAAAAATGGACACCCCTGTTTTTGCTAGAGCTAGTTTCCCTGATCAGCTGACTTTGAGGGGATACATGGCCAAGTCCCTGGTCTTTGAAGTGCAAAGAAGAATATCCGTTGGCTCTTCTGAGTGAAGAGGTTGCTTTTGTACTGATTCCCGTAAGGGCCTGTGGGGCTCTTGGAATTCTGTCCCCAGGTGTGTCTGGACATGGGCCATAGGGAAGCAGCAGATGGAGGCTTGTCGTGTTCTCCTTTACTCCTACGTTTGTATTCTTTTGGAATTTTTGAAGATTGCTGTGAAATTTGTTTTTCTTAGCATCTTTGTATTTTTTAAAAAGATACCACTGATTGTATTCCTCCCATTATTAAAGAATTCCTTGCCGCTTAATTGAGAAAAACAAGAATTGGAATTAAAGAATAGGGGTGAGGTGGATTGGTAATACCTTAGAAAAAACAGCAAAAATCCAACTTTTATCGCATAAATTTTATATGGAATTTTATTTTAGCAATGATTAGTGAATGCAACAATTAAACATATTCAGCGAATTAAATGTGTTTTCTTTCCATAGGGTTGGACTCAGTATTGAGAAATGTTGAACAGAAAACAAAACCATGCTTTTCTGCTTCTGTAAAGAACCAAGATAATTCTGAAAGACATAATGGGACCCCTCACAAGTATCTTTATCTTTGCCTGGGTCTTTATATTCACTCTTTGGAATAATATCCAGCTGACTGTGGAAAATGAATTTATTGCAAACTATTCAAGCAGTTTTCTAACTAGTGTTCCAAAAAACATTTTAGTCCRTACTCGTGTATTAGATTTATCATATAATAGGATCTCTGAATTTACTCTCTTTGATTTTATGTTTCTTTCTGATCTTCAAGTATTGAATCTTTCTCATAATCTAATTACAGAGCTTGACCTCAATGTCTTCATGTTTAATCAAGATTTAGAATACTTAGATTTGTCTCATAACAACATTTTGAAAGTTTACTGTCAAACTGTTGCACGTCTTAGACATTTAGATCTTTCTTTCAATGAGTTTACTGCCTTGCCCATCTGTCACGAATTTGGAACCATGTTTCATCTGGAGTACCTAGGATTAAGTGCCACAATGATAAAGAGATCAGACTTCAGATACATCACACATTTGCAGCTGCACACTGTCTTCCTGACCTTACAAGACTTTTCTGGGTATGAACCTCAGAGTCTGACAGCCTTAAATACAAGGAGCCTTCACATAGTTTTTGCAGCAAACCAAAACTTCAGTTTTTTCCTCTTGTATGATGGAATGAGCACTTCAGAAAATTTAAAAATAACTAACATAAGATATACCTTGAGCTACAAAGATTTTCCTTCACCTTCTTTAAAGTTTCTGAAAAAAATCAAGACAACAGCTCTGACGCTTGACAATGTGGATTTACGATGGGGTATCATTTTTCAAATTTTTCTGCTTATTTGGTATTCACCTGTGGAGTTTTGGACTGTGAAAAATTTAACTTTTCGAGGATCAGTGGGGAAGCTGACAGAATACGAATATTTATTCTTATTAAGCTTTCAGGAACAATCGGTCTATTGGGGTGGCTCCATGAAAGCACTAACTTTGGAGCATGCTCGTAATAAGGTTTATTATTTCAACCAGGCAATTCTATACAGACAATTTTCAGAGATGAATATAGAAAATTTAACGATATACGATGCATGTATGCCGCACATGCTTTGCCCCAAGAGAACAAGCTCATTTCAGTATTTAAATTTTTCTCACAATGCCCTGACAGATGAATTGTTCCAGAATTGTGTCACTCTGACAGATTTGAAATCACTTATCTTGCAGAGGAATAAATTTGAGAGCCTTTCCAAGGTGAGCTTCATGACCAGCAGTATGAAATCACTGAAATATTTGGACATGAGCAGCAAC
>NW_020450943.1:447485-483870 GCF_003343035.1 Apteryx rowi
CCAAGAGAACGTACCTGGAGTGGCCGAAGGAGAGAAGCAAGCGTGCCCTTTTCTGGGCTAACTTGAGGGCGACTATTAGCATTAACCTACCAATGTCTTTTGAAGCAAATGAGGAGTAGAGAGTGGCATTATTTTTGCTAGTAATATAAGTCAGCATATGAATAATTAACTGTATTGCATTAAATTGTGTTAATCAAATTTTTATAATTTTTTTTACATTTTTTTCCAGGTTGTTTACATTGTAGCAGAATTTAATTGTAATATATATAGGAATTGCTACTGCTTGTTTTAGTGGTCAAAGTATTGCATCAGAAATCTTCTGTACTTGTCCATCATCAAAAAGAGAAGGAGAAAAAATGTTCTTAGAAATTGCATTTATTTTTATAGACTTGGGTTGCATTTATTTTGGTATTTTCCTCTTAATTCTAGACATATTTGAAAGTAACTAAAGTACTGATTGGTTGAATGTTATCAGGATTGTAAAGTCTTGCATTTAATCTATATTCTGCCAGGGATGTTGTGGGTATAAGATGGTAGGGATCTACTTCTTTGTGTTTAATTAAAAAATGCAAGCAAACAAGAAAATGCCTCTTTTGTAAATCCATTTCTGTAAATTGGTATAATAGATGACAAGGGTACACTACTTCGAAACCTTCAGACATCACTGGAACTTGTTATAAGTCTGTACTCAGACAGAAGGATTTGTTCAAAGTCCCATGAACTCAGTGGAGTTTTCCCTTAATCACAGACAGAGACCTTCTGAGCTGAAAGCTGGAGCCATTGTGCCCTGTTTAACACCCTGGTTACTTTGCTGTACTTAACATTCCAGCTTCCCTAGATTTACCTAGTAAGTCATGATTTAATAGAATTCACTACTGATTAGCTTAAGAATATTAGTTAATATCTGAACTGTAATACTATAGATTTTTTCACAAGTAGCATATCAAGCTATATTGGCTTGCTTGTTTTCCCTGTTTTGTAAAAGGTAGTTATATATTTTAAWAAAACTTTTTTTTTTTTTTATGATGGGCTCTCTCAGCTATATGAGGGCAAAGAGAAAGAGATCCTTTCAATCTATTAAGTTACTGTTTCATTATGAAAATTTCCCTCAGTTGCACCACTGTAATTCTTGTTACATTATAAAATATATTTTATTGCTTTCTGTCTGCAGCAGCTAATAAGTAATCTACATTTTATGACATAATGTAGTTTTATAGGTATAGGTAGAATATGTATTATATGATAATATTACAGGAAAGCCCTTTTGTTTCTAGAACACTGGTAATACTGCAAATGCACAGTAGGAGACAGAGCTTGCACAACCAGTGAGAAAGGATTGCCTCACCAGAACTGTCACTGAATTAGCTCATTTATTCAGTATTTAAACTCAGAAACTTCATGTTTTGGGGTGAATCTCTTTTTATCTCCAGAGTTTCATTGAACTCTAATATCTTGCCCTTTTATCAGCAGGCACTGAGAGTCATCATGCAAACAGGAGAATTTTCATCAGCAAATAATCTCTCTGCTAAAGTCAAACTAATTAAACCAATGATATTTGTTGATAGGAAAGATTTATCATTTGCTACACTTGGATTTAATTTTATAATCTAATAAACCTCTCATTTTTTATCTGTTATTAGATTTACTGGTGTCATTTCACTGATGATGAGAGTTGTGTAATTACACTTACCACTTAATGGCAATGCAAAGCCCTGTGATCATAGCTGTGGGTAGCGTACAAAGTGAATAAGCAAGTAGCAGGATGTGCTCCTTAACGCTCGCAAATGTGGTTGACCAGACACCTCCCAGGCGTGTGCGCAGTAGATGAAGGAGCAGGTGGACAGCCAAGTGACAGCTTCCTGATTTTCAGCGGTGCTGAGAAACCCCTGCTCACCCACCTCATAGTTTAACCAGACACCTCAGGCGGCTGGCAGTGCCTGGCTCTGAACATACAGCCTTTAAAAGGATGGCTGAAGATCTCTTTTAAGTCTTACCTTAAGGTAAAAGTAAGTAAGTCAGCTACCGGCTTCTGTAATGACATGTGATGAGGGTCTCCCCCTTCCCAAGGCCAGTAACAAGTTCTTTTAGCATATCTTTAAAAGGACTGCTAAAATGCCGGTTCTTCAGTGGCAGCTGATGGAGGTGGCATGCTTGAAAAGCGGGTTACTTATGATTAGGGGCAGATATTTGGAGATGTAGTGGAGCTTAGGGCTCAGGGGAGTTTGTCAGGGAGGCTTTACTCTACTTTGTGGGAGGCTGGTGCTTCACAGCAACAAAGTGTGGTGCCCCGGGTGCTGCTGACAGCAAACTGCAAATCTCCTGTTCCCCTCAGCCAGGTATCACAGCCTTCAAGGCATTTTCCACAGAAGTAGGGATGTTAAACCTGGGACTGCAGCCTGAATTCGCAGCTGGAACTGCAGCATTTCCTTCCTGACAGGTTTTTCCCAATGGCACAGCGTTGCTCTGGATAAAGGTTCTTAACTTCCTCTATAATACTACTGTATTACCTGCTATTAAGCAGTTGCCTGGCTAAGCTTTAGTGGCTACTTCATTTCAGCTGTTTACATTTAAGGTTTGAAAAGCCTTGTGTGCAGTACAGCTGCTGGATGCTTAAGGAATTATCAGTAATACAGGCCAATGACTTAGGCTGGTTAGAAATTTGTAGCCTTTACCTCTGCAGGACTCCTCTGATCTTTACATTAAACAGCTGGGAACACTACCAAAAATAACTGTTCTTCTATTTCCTAAAAGACTTTAGTCCCCTCACCCCCACCCTGATTTAAAGAGCCTAAGCACAATTAGCATTAATACTAATCAGAAATGTTGTAATGAACATGTACTCTGTCCTGTTTAATAGTTGCAGAGAGAGGAAGTAAAACTTCTCAAATTAGGCTTTCCAACCTCTGCACATGAAATACAATCTACAAACTGTTTTTTATGTGTTAAATGATGTATGGTAGTAATGTAATTATGTAAGTAATGCATGGGCCTTTGAGGATTTCTTCATATACTGTTCTGAAACTTAAGCTGTGGGTAGATGTGAAAGAAATAATTTGGTTCCTCAAGTCTGCTAGGTATATTATTTCAGAATATCAACCCCCAAATATCCCATTATAACCTTCCTACCTCAAAAATCTCCCATGCACTTGCCAAATGTTTTAGTCATTTACATATGCTAGTGTACCCTACAGCCACATAAAATACACTTCTAATTTCCTTTGAGAATGCAAATGTATTTTGTTTATTAATTTAGCACTTGATGGTGTTTCTCATCACTTTTCTGTTGGAACTTTATTTTTTTTTCCCTGAAACTTCTTCTGTTCAGAGGGTGCAAAAAGTGTTGACTATTTATTTAGTTAGTTAGTTTTGGCCAAATGCAGCCATATTTTTTTTTATTTTTTTATACTTATTAAAAAATAACAGTAAAGATACAAAGTCCAGTCTTGAATCCTTTAGCAGATTTCTGTGCGTGGTATGATCAGACTCGGTGATAGAAGGTAAGACAAATGAAACAGCTTCATTTCTTAACATTTTCTTAAATTACAATCTTGCAATCTTCCAGTTTGCCAGTTGCTCAGAATAAGGCTGACACCCGGTGGCCGATTTAATTATCGCTGAACTCTTCCTGAGAGGGATAGCTCATTTTAGAGTACATACAAGAGACTTCCTCCTAAGGAAACTGAGATAAATAATCACGTTTTTTTCTGGCCCAGCATGCTCAGGAGCTTCTTGCAGGTGTGCTCGTCCAGAGGAGCAGAGAGGGGTCGCTCGGGATGCTCCGGTCGGGACGTACCGACCCCTCGTTGCAGCTCCCCCTGACCCAGAGGCTGTGATTCAGCTCCCTGCTCTGCGGTTCAGTCCTACTGTGTAGACTGAAGAGAGCAGATTCTGCTTTGCTAACAAATGTACTCTTATTAAGTAAGCAGCATGATATAAACACGAAGTCTTGCTTTATAAAGAAAGATCCTTATTTTTGAGAGAGTCATCAAGATATACAAGGCAGTCATTTCTCACCTTTTGTTTGCTGTTTGCAAGACTTTATTCTTAGGCCTCATTTCTGCTGTAGCTGCTTTTGCTTCCGTACTTCACTGATATGTAGAATAGGTGCTCACCATGTTGATTTGCTGGGCCTCAGGCAGCGATACACCAATATCCTGGTGTAATTACCTCAGCAAGGAAGGGGAGTAATTGCTAAAAGATGTATAGTGAATTCTTTGTTTCTTTCTTAAAAAAWTTTTTTTTTAAATATTAGAGTACAACCATAACATACTTTTTTGGAAATGCACAATTTCAATTTCTGAATGTTATGCAAAACATTCTTGTCAAGAGTATTATCTACAATCCTATTTATCCATTTTGGAGATGCAGTATGGACATTACTGACCTTGTAATAAACTTGCTTTCTCCTTAACTGGATGCAGGAAGTTTATCCAGAACAGACCATGAACTCTGCTTGGCCCTCCAAGCAAAAAACAGAAAAGGTGTTGAGGCTCCCAAATCATGATGACCCCACACTTCTTTGTGATAACATGCTCATTGATTATGCGATCTTATTAACCCAAGACTTATTTTTGCATTATCTGATTGGAACAGCTTGCACTGGTAGTAGATATCGTCTTTTCTATACTTTTGGATAACCTTTCCCTCTAGATGAAACATAACTAGTTTTCTCAGTTTTTCTTTCAGTCTTGTTTCTCAGTCTTTCTTTGTTGTCTGTAGGCAGTGCTCTAAATTGCACAATGTTTAAAAATAGAGACCTCCAAGAACAGAGTGCTATGCACAGCTACTTCACACTAGAACCATTAATCTTAAATAGAACTGGCAGTAACAGATAAATTACTGAAAGAAAGAACAGAGGTGAGAAAGTTAAAGCATATGGTAACAGTTAGAGAATGACAAATATGCAGAATCATCCAGGAAATTATTTTTCATTAGAAAAAACCTAATTTGATGGAAACCTGGAAAACTTCAGAGAAAATGGAAGTGTTGTCTTGAAAATCTCTTGTTAGTTGGAAAATGCATTTCGGTTGAGACAGATCTGGCTAGCGATTTGTTTAACATCCACGGACCTGGGGCTGGGGTAGATTCCTACAGCAAAGCCTGAGACTGTGTGCTGGGCACCTCAAGACCTAGTGGAGCTTTACAAGGGTGAATCAAAACTTCTAGCTGGCATTCGGCATCCACTGTAGTTTCTAAAAAGACAGGGAGTGCACTCAGCTGTCTGCCAAAAAATGATCTCAGTGCTCTCTGCCAGGGACCTTGAGAAGACAGACAGAGTTACGATCCGCTTGCAGCCGCCTCCGTCCTGTCCCCCTTGCCCCCAAGGCAACCATCTGGCTATCGGACGGCCCAGGCAGGGTCAGCCTTTAAGTAAGCTTTTTGTTGGGAATGTGCTGCTGCAAGTTGTTAGGCATGATACAGGCAATGAAATGATCTTTCTTTGTATGTGTTAGGATAAATGTCCTGAACTGGTAAGGCATGCTGGCATGTGCCTTACCATTCATAAACGAGAGTCTTTGAGGCACATGGGACTTCTAACACCAGAAGCAGAATATCTCTATTTTAGTCATTTTTTTCATGTTTGAGCATCTTCTAATGCTTTAAGCTTTGGGATGGTTTATATTTAGTGTTTATGATCTTGTCAACTGAATGGCAAAATGCCCCAAAATCCAAAACATCCATCAGCAGAATCAACAGAAAGTTGTCAGAGGACTGTAAAACCTACGCAGAGGAAATGCTTGATTAGCTGGCTCGAGACACTGTAGTTGCTCTTGTCTATACAACTCTATCTACTTTCTTTACCTTGTTAAGGCCAAAGACTTCAGGATTATGACAGAATCTCTATCTCCAGCCAGTAAAACAAATGACACGTTCTCTGTGTGAAATATCATACGCAATTGCCCTCTGATTTTGTCACAGCTCCGGTTTCAGCAACACCAAAAAAATGCCTCATGGTTGACATGGAAGATGTCAGAGCTCTGAAGCATGGTTGAGAAGAAAGTACCTTCTTTTTAAATCTTGTTCAAGCTTATTAGCATCTTGTTCTGATGTTTATGTACGGCATAAAAACAAACAAACAAAAAATCAGTCCACTTTATTACCTGAGGCAGCGTGCCTTCCATGTGTAAAGGAAAAAGCATCCTTCGGTCAGGTCTCCAAATAGCCACCCCTCAGCAAAAGCCGGGGTGTTTTGCTCCGCGGGCTCCGCGAGTGCCGGTGCCGGAGGAGGGGCTGGCCGAGCGGGGCGGGCTGGGCCGCGGGGGCCCTGCAGCATCAGGTGAGCGCCGGCAAGGAGGCCTCAGCGCCCGCCCTGGCACGCGGGCCGGCAAAGGCTGCGGCGACGAGCCTGTCTAACGAACGCAGGCCCCGACGGCGGTTTCATGGGCAATAAAAAAGTAAAAACTCACACGTATGGTGTTCCAGGGCAGTCCGTGAACTCTGCACTGCCTGAAATGGCAGCGCCTGACTGACTTGGGCGGGTTTGCTGCTTGCGGCGGCGCTGGGCAAGGCTCGTCAGGAGGACGCGAGCTAGAGGAAAGGGAGGTGCTGGGCGGCCTGCCCCGCGCCGCCTGCCTCCCCCCCTGCCCCCCGCGCCCGGGGCCACGGCGCGGGCGCTGCCCAGGCGCCCCCAAATCCTCGCCCGCGCTGCCTCGGCTCCTCAGGCTGCGTCCAGCGTCGTCTGGGCCACGATAATGTCGCGGCGGAGTCGGGAACCCTGGGGAGGGAACGGAGGCGTGCAGAGCGGCSACTGTTGGCCGTCTTTCCAAGGCTCTGATATCGACTGAACATCGAATTAATTTCAGTGATGCTACATGCTTTACTCTGCTGTTTCATGCTGATCTCATAACCTCTTAGTAGGCTCTTCAAAGTAGGAATGAAAAATTTTAAATATATATATTTTTTACATTTAAACACTTTTTTTATATTAAAGACTTAAACAATGGGAATTGCTTTGGGGGGCTTACGTGCTTTTTGTTGTTGTTGTTGTTGTTTTTAATTAGTACTGATTTTACACACTTCCTTAGCTTCTTTTCTGACTATAGTTTTGTTTTGTAGTACACGATGACATGACCGCAAATAATATTCTGATGGTTTTATTAACAAGTATAATACATATGTATTGTATACTAAATATAGAATGAGGACTGTACAGTACAAATTTGTGTTCACAGTTTGACATGACAAAATGTCATTACTGAATTCCCATTGGACTTCCAAAGTAGAAACAGTGAAAGTACATTAAACATTCACATCTTTAGTAAGACAGATTACCAAAATGTCTCTGTATTTGCGAGTTATAGTAATGCACACTAGAAACCTTTAATTACCCATTGTCTTATTAGCTTATAAAATATATTACATTTTATTAAAAATTTTCTGCATAGTTTATACAAGTATTAAAGTAAATATAACATTCCTGCTATATTTGCAGGTGAGAGATGCTAAGCAGAAAGATTATTTTGACCCTCTAACATTTAAAGTACATAAATAGCAGAAAAGTGCTAATATCTGTAAAATATAATGAAAACTGGTGTAGCCCTCAAGATATGTAAAATGCTTTGTAATTTTTATAGAAAGGATTTGCATTCATCTACATGTTGCTAACCTTGACAGAGACAAAAACCCAGGCAACATATTTAGACAATCTGTGGCATTAGAAATATCACTGCAGAATGGCAGTGTATATTTAAATAAAACCACACATAGTAATACCTGCTCAGCTTCATAGGATTGTCTTAGAAATTAGTAAGTCATTATAATCAAATGGTTTTAACAGGCACATTTTAGTAAAACATAATCTGCTAGTGAAAAAGGTTTTTTCTTTTTTAAATATACACCTTCTGCAGGATTAGTTTTGTGTATCTTTACATCTAAACTGGCTTCTCTTAAGGTCAAAGAGGGAAAGACTGGCTTTTTTTAGGTATTTCTTTAGTTTTATACATTTAAAATTTTCAAGATACCCCTCAAATCAAAGTTTGCTAAAATGAGTCAATGACCCACTTAAGATCTAAATTCACATTTTGAACCGAAAGATGAAAACATACTTTTGATGTTTTCTGACAGTCTGTTAAAACACACCATAGACACAAGCAAAAAATCCTATAAACAAGGCATTTACATTGAATAATCTCAAAATTTGATACTTAATATTTAAATTCATGTTGTCCTAAATCACAAGGCACATGGCTGAAGATATTTTAAAAATCTATTGCATCTCCACTGTATTTGCCCCCACCAGTGTCATAAATATTTTCAGGAAAAAGGTACATAGGCTAATGAACATGGCAAGTACCCTAGATTTAATTCTCCAGAGTAACTCTTAGTTACAAAGAGTTACACAGTTACAAAGATCTGCCAATAAGGTATTTGATCCTAGATTTCTAGTTAAAGAAATGACAATACTTAAACATTTTATGAAAGCCCTAAAAGAGAAAGAGCACTGGAAACAAATGTTGCTTAAGCATCCCAAATTTTATGTGTTTAAATTTGTTAAGCTAAAAAATGGGATCAGTTGTCTGTAATCTGCTTATCTGTGTAGATCTCTTCTGTTTTTTTCCCCCTAGAATTTAACTGAGAACTGTTTTCATCCTCGGATACTAACTATCTCTAGGCTCCTGAGTGATGCTCCACGCAGCCCTATCAGTGAATGTCATGTCTACATTTATGGAACTACGATTAACACCTACAGCCTAATAAGAAGACTAACTTGACTCTGCATGATATTGCTACCATTTAAAATAAAAATTATCCAACAAAACAACAAAATCCCCATTCTAAGACAGTTGCTCATTTATTTAATTCTCTTTCCTGGAAGTTTATCAATGTTAGTACCAAATCAGCCAACCAAAAAAAGACCAACTGATTTTCCATTTTTTTCAATTCCATAAATCAACAGGTTAGGTTCAGTTACAAGAATATAAATCTGGTGCAACTTCACTTGATCCTGGTGAAGTCACTAGGATTTACGGTGGTATAACAGTGCATGTGGATCTTCCTCATAAAAGCTTTGCAGAAAGATTTGAAGCACTGCTTTGCAAATTCCCATCCGCCCCTTTGTGGAGCACAACTAAAGGGTCAGCCTATTCCTTAGATAAAATTACCAGTTTTGTATTTCCATATATATGCATTTATTACAGAGTTTGAGCAATACTTTGTACTTTATGGCAACAACTGAAAGAACATTTTTCTCCAAGAAGTACAGATCCTGTTTTTCTCTACTTTTATGGGCCAGCGGACGTCAGCAGAATGGCTGGTAAACTACACCACCAAGGCAGCAAAAGTGAAAAGGGTCTTTCTGCTCGAACTCTTGCATCTGCAAGGTTATTTCAGTTTACTGCAGGATTTAGCAGCCGAGCACACCTCTTCCGCAGGGCCAAGCGTATCTGCCTGCAGAGGGACACTCCACCTGCCTCCTCTTGCAGAGGTTTGTGATGCTCTGCTCCCCACCCTCCTTTTTCCAGTGGATTTTTCCAAGAAAAAGGAAAATCTGACTACGGCATGTTTAAATTTGCAGGGAACGGCATTTACCTGATGTAGGGAGAAGAACAAAACCTCAATGGTGCATAACGGTCTAGACAAATACATCCTGTTTCCTTGTGGTGCCACCAAATCTGCCAACTAATGAAGACAGAAACCCCCCTTTCTGCAGGGCTCCAAAGGCTGGAACATGTCTAGGGTCAACTGTAGGTTGTTTGAATTCAGTTTATTTTATTTATGTTTTATCTATTGAGTTGTGTTTGTTAATTGACAAACAGACTTGCTGATGTGACATTTTAATGCAATAGACACATCCACAGGAAAGCTTAGTCCACCACTGAGAGACTAACAAGGTCACAAATCAGAATTATCAAATGGATGGTTTGGTACATTTTTTTTTTTTAACCCAAAACAGATACATTACTTAGTTCCTCATCAGAAGTGCTTCGTATTTGATGCCATCTTGTAATTAAAATATTGTGAATTAATGATTTTAAATACTGTAGTGTATTAAAGTGGCACTCACTTGCAACAATGCAGTTGGGAGCATTTTTGACATGACAATTGCTATTTTTGAGGTACAGCAAAGAGAAAAAATATTTAGAGTAGAGGAAATGTAGGGGAGTGATTATAGAGGGACAGTTTATATCCCTGAAATGAGGTGTGGTAGGTTTCTATGAATATCATTTAATGCCATGTTATAGGAGAGTACCGTGTGTGTTCCATCCATACAGTTGCACAACACACAGACATACAGTGCCACACAAGGTCTTCATTTAACAAATCCACCAGGGCATTATGCAGTAAAAAGAAGGTTATATACTACACTATAATACAGAGGACAGATGAGATTGGTTTAGCCATACAACTCGATGCATAGACCAATTTCCGCTGATTTTTCTTCTTGACTGGGGTAAGCAATATTATGAATCAATCATTCTTTCTGTAAAGTAATTATGTTGATTAGATTAATTTTTACAGTGTTATTCACTGCTCAGGCACAGGGGATTTCTGAATCAGGCATCTTTCTAAAACTGTTATATTAACCATATTGCAAAAAACAACGAGGTTGGGAGAGTCCATTCATTGCATTGTTGAGCATAAAATGAGAGTGTATCCTTTACAGGACACATAAAGTCTCTGGCAAGGACTAGCATTCTGGATATTCAATAACATTTACTACTTTATCAGTATATGCTGGTTTGATTATATGAAGAAACCAACAAAAGTTGTTAGTTTACAAGTTCCCTTATTCACAAAGGAATACATTAAACACACTGTCTGCTGAAAGGGTTTGCTTAGCATCCCCAGGAAAAAAAAAAAAAAGTGTTCACATTCTTTAGGTCTGACCCGTGGCAAGGACATAGAAGGGTTAGATAACATCTATTACTGACCATATGTAAGCTTTTAATGGTATAAACTCAGAGATTCAGACCAGCTGAATCCAAATTAAAATGCACAAGGAAAAAAAAGAAAAGTGTGATGGGAGGCAGGGACAGAAGACACTCAGACAAGCATGTGGCGTTTTCTGTGAAGAGCAAGATGGTCCGAACGTGAAAAGCTACGGTCACAGTCTGGGCATTGAAAAGGTTTGATTCCAGTATGCTTGCGAAAATGCCGTGTTAGTTCATCAGAACGGGCAAACTTCCACGTGCATCCCTCCCAAGTGCATTTGTATGGTTTTTCACCTAGAAAAAGAAACACAGAATTGGGGATTTAAGACACAAACACATCCGTAATTCAACAGATTTATCCTGTCTTCTCAAATTCCAGCTAGTTCTTCCAAGCTTACCCAAAAAGCCTCCAACCAGCACTGTGCTGCAGAATGCTCTGCACTAGAAACTGTGCAGTCAAAATTCACAGATCAAAAAATTGTTTCCTGCCACAACTTCATTTTCTTATTGCCTCTCTTTCCTCCCTCTGCCATATTAGCACTTGTTTTGTCTCATCAAGCCCAGCAGTGTGAAGGTTTAAACATTTGTTCAAGTATTTTCAAAAACAGGGCCTCATATTGCAAATTACTTGGGGGAAACGGGCTGTTTCTATCATTCAACACAGCAGGCTGACATGCGGATGTGACCTCTTAAAGCTACCATAGTAAAAATAAATGGTACCACTGTCACGAGTAGTTCAACTTAAAATCTCTCTCAATAATTATTTTCTAATATTTAATCCTTATTCTCATTTCTACTATTGTGCTGCAAACCAGGCAAAGGTCTGGCTTGTGTACAGATGTAAGACAGTTAAGAACTGAACTCAATGTTACCTGAAAGTGTCTCACGTCTTTGTAAAAATCTAGGATATATATACATATATATGTGTGTGTGTATACATAAATACACACACACGCACATATGCATTCAGCATGCCAAGATGAACATATCTGCAGAGAAGAGAGATGGGGAAATCTTTATTGGAATGCTCACTCAGAAAAGAGCGCTAAGAAAAGCACTCAGAAAAAGAGCACTATCGGACCAATGGTTAGTGTGTCCACATGGCCAGACCTATCTATATTTGGCAAACAGTCCAGACTTTTTTAAATGGGCTACTCCCATGGAAGTCTCAGTCAAATTTAGCAGTGATGTAAGTAGTGAGGTACTGCAATTTGACTGAGTTGGTGTTTTCAGGGTGTACAGAGTGAGTAATCTGCAAGCAACTGGAAAAAAAATGAGCAAAGAGCCAGTGAATGTAAAGCATACCAGCATACACCATGGCTTAAAATCTCTTGTTGTGGGCTCTTCCTGCTACATCTTCTTTCTTTCTCATGGCCTATAATTATATTCAGAACACTGCGAGATTTAACATATGTCATTTTATTATTTACTCCTGTGGCAATCCGCTGATCAGCACAAATTAAAAGCTTACTCTTGTTTTACCACAGACTTGATGAAAGAAAAGCAGAGCAATGCTCAAACCTGTGTGCGTTCTTCTGTGAGCTTTCAGGTGGGAGCTTTTAGTGTAGACCTTATTGCAGCCTTCATAGTCGCACCGGTGTATTCTGCGTTTTCTTTGCGTGTCTGGAGATTCCACAGGTAAAGGTCTCTTTCCTGGCTGAACTATAACTGAAGGGTGATTCCTGTGAAGTCAAATTGAATGTTAAAAATGAAAAATATTTAGCACAGCAAACCTCAGATAAGATGATTCATGACAGAGCCCTTTATTCACTACCACTGTCTCTTGGCAGAAAGAACATTACATGCACGTCGAAAAATTCAAGAGAGCTTAGAAAATTTCATGGATTGTAGCAGTCATATTTTTAAATGTTTACTCACTTTGGGGCATGATACAGCCACTTTTACTGATCACAAGGTTTGTCATCATTTTTTAAGCTTAAAAGGGAAAAAAATCCTCCAATTCTTGTTTCTCAGGCAAACCCAGGTTTCCCAAACTAATAGGTTTGTAATTGGAAACAGCTTTCCCATATTATTAAAGAAATCATGTCTTTAGGCTTTCAAAGCAGCCCTCGATCTTTATTGTTCCAGCCACTCCTTTTGCGAGCAATTAAGAGCTTCCTGTTTGGGGCTGGCAGGAGGGTGCGGCCTCCCTGCACCGCTGACGCCGATTCCTAAAAGTAGAGCTCAGCCTGTGTGATGCACCCACAGGATGTCTGAATGGGCTCTCCGCCTTCATAAACATCACTTTTTGCCTTGAAGCCCATAGGTACAGTTCAGGTAAGACATCTACATGACTAACTACATACAGATTTCTGTAATAAGTAAAAACACAAACATTCGCACGTTTGAAAATGCATCCAGCTTTTTAAAAGATGTCAGTAAGTGTGGCTATTTAGGTTCAAACAACACCCTGGCTTCAGAATTGGGTACAACCTTGACTCTTTCTTCACTGTCAATGTTAGAAAAAGGAAGCAAAAAGGTTTTTCAAAAACGTAAGAGGCATTACAAATCTTACAGCTTCACAAAGTAATACTTTTCAACTGATTAGCAGATTTGTATTATCACTTTTAGATATTTTTTAGCTTTTAACTGAAACATAATATATCATGTGCAGATATTAGCATTCCCTGTTGCAAAACAGCTCTTCCATCTGATAGAAATATGCTTTCTAGAACTCCAGTCTTTTCTCAGTTGCTATACTTCACATTTCCTACTGATCCAATTATGTTTAGTAACACTGAGGTTTAAACAAAGCTTAAAGCAAGTTCTTTTAGGACCTAATTTTCAGAAACGTTCAATGCCTACTTCTCTCAGTAAAATCAAGGGCGTATGCTCAGGGTCCTTTGGTTTAAAAAAAAAAAAAGGCTTATCAGGCACAACAAAGAAAATCTCATGTATGATTTAACCAGAAAAATACTTTCTATTAGTCTCCACAGCATCAGGCTGGGACCTACTGATGTGGGAAAAGTTTCTTTCTGCTATTCGGCTATCAGAGTTACAAGTTTCAAACTGGGAGCCAAATTCTTTCTTGGACATTTCTGTGACTGTTGAGTCACAGACTCATAGGTATGTACTCTTCAAGCACACATTAAATGTAGCTAAAAATACTGTAATGGCAGGAAACCCCAGATGGTGACATGTATGTACATATTCTTAAATAAGAAAGGCAGGCTTTTAGCTTCTAAAGAAATGCTTCTCTAAAGTGGTGCTCAGTTGTAAAGCTGCTGCATACTACTCTTTCTGAAGAGTAGTCCAGGTTTTCTGGACTGAGAGTCTGAAGAGTAGAACCTGGTCCAGATTTTGGTCTCTACATATGGAGACTAGTGTTGGAGACAGTGACTTCTGAAAAAATGGAGAAAAGGGATATTGGCACTATACTACTTGTGACGGTTTTTGACCTAAGAGCGTGTAAATAAAGCACTCAGAATTCATCTCTGTCTCATTTTCCCTTTAGAGGAAAGGTGGTTGGAAAGACTACAGAATTTTACCAATAATCAGATAGTGGGTGGCAGTTTAAAAAAATGGTAAGCTTGTGTCAAAAATCAGAAGTAAATATTAAATAAGACCCAATAATAGAAGTACATTCCTAACTCTTTAYAGTTCCAATCCTTCTTACACAACTAGATACAAATTCATGCAAGTCTAACCATGTGAGCATCATTTTAAAAATAAGTAACAATATCTTCCAAAAATCATGTTACGATTTACTTAAGCAACTTCTCTGCCTCCTTCACCAATACATCATGTTATGTTGGCATCATGAATCTGACTTTGATTCACACTTGCAAGGAAACACAATATTAAAGATGCTTCTTATATTTGGTCAGAGATTATTACCTAAATTTCATTTTAGAAAAAACTGCATAGTTATGTCAATTATTAGGCATGTCAGAAAGTCCAGCAAGAATCCCTACAGAAATGCCATCAACATTATATATGTAATGTGTATGTCAAAAACTAATGCTAGTTTAGTATCAGTCGCTTAAAAGTGAGACTGAGGGTTTCCTATGCATCCTTAATGTGGCTTAACGTGTTTCAATAGTGTATTTTGGGCAGCTGGAACCTATGAAAAATGATAAAAAAAACCAYTGCATAACTAAGGCTCATCACGCAGAGCCAAGAGGTTGATGAAGCTGAGACAAGAGGAAATTTTCCAAGCTCTAAGCCTCCGATGTTGTAACTTGAGTAATTTATGTATTTTTTGGATGATGAAAAGATAAAAATTACCATCTACAATCTGCTTGTAGATCAGCAGCAGAATTTGAACTCAAAAGGGCTCGCTTTAGGAATGAGCAAGAACTGCAGCTCTCCAGGCCAGCTGGGAAGCAACGAAAGTCATTCCAACGTGACGGCAGCATCTCCATAAACCTAATGCCCATACACCGACCAGCAGAGGAGATGCTTTGAAAAGATGGACCATTCAAAGGTTTTTGTAACAATGCTGCCTACAAGATATACCAAATTTTGTGTTCCTCGCTCAATGGATGGGTTTCCTGTGGAAACTGGACTCGCTGGGAAATAATTAAAGCAAATCACTAACGCAGGTGGAGTCTGTACAAGTCTCAGCCCGAGGAAGGGTGTGGTATAAGCCAGGAACAGCACTTACTGGTTTGCTCTTGTTAAAGAGGCCTAACAAAGAACAAAAGTAAACTGTAGCATTTGATAGTCCTGACCTAGGAGAAGTTAGTTCAAGTACGGACAGACCTGGCTGCTGTGTGTGGCAGGTCCATTATGGAAGATAAGTAATCACCTAGTAAACACGGATGCTTACTAATTTATTGTATGTTTATTGTAATAAAATGTGTAAGGTTATTTTTAAATAAACAGCATTCTGCTTTATGAAAGCAAGCTGGCAAGTGGTTAACTCCAGCACTTTCTCCAAAAGGCAGAAAAGTACTGTATTAAATGCAGTAATAGATGATTGCAAGGAGACTGCAGTCTGAAACCCACATACAACCTGGCTGGAGATGTGAAGACCAGGAGGGCTGCCTACAAGAGGGCTGGTCTGCTCTGGTACTGCAGTGCACCTCACCACGGGGAGGAGATGTGCGCAGGAGGAAAGGGCTCCCTTCTGAAGGAAACACACGGGACTGCCAGCCCCATGCTTTCTCTCTCTGAATCGCCCTGTGTTCCCACACTCATGTGCTGGTTTGGGGTCCTTCTTCCCCACTCCAGGAGGTGAGGCCCCATACAACTGCTCCGAGGGCGTCAGTGAGCAAAAGAAAGGAAAGAAATGGATCTGGAGGTCACGTGTCATGAGCCTAGCTCAGTTCCCTGCTCCAGCTCCTGCTAGAGCTGCTCCAGCAGCCGTATGGCTGTGTAGGGCAGTGCCTGCTGCTTGGGCAGGACGATGGGCAAGACTCCAGACCATTCCATGACTTTGGCAGAAGTTTTCAGAATTGTCCTAAGAATTCAGGAAATGGAGGGGTGGCCATGGTTCCTCAGGTACCTCCTGAGGTATTTTTAATATTTCCAGTTAAAAAGTTTCTGCCCCAACCTCACTTCTTGTTCCTAGTCCTTGCTCTGCCTTCTGCAAATAGGACTGTTTTAACCCTGATTAGTTCTGCTATCCAGTTCATGAAGTGGTCCCAGTAACAGCTGTGCCAGCACAAATGAGTTGCTCCTGGGGTGGAAACAAGGGGCTGGGGAGGAGAAGGAGCTGCAGGAACTACTTAAGCTGCCAGAAGAAACATCCATGGAACAGTGGTCTCAGGTAAATATGAAATTTCACTGGTTATATAAAGAACTTGTAGGCCTGAAGGGTTTCTTTCCACTAAGTAGCCAAAGTTTACTAAAAGACAGAGTGGTCCTCCAAGAAAAAGAAAAAGAAAAGTCACAAGAATATTTTTTTAAGAAATATTTCAGGCAATAAAAATACAGATAGCAGTATGAAATGTCCTTGCAGTATTTTTCCAGCTTGCTGTCATTTTTTCATAAAGAGGTAGCACTGGCTTATTGGGAGTTCTGCTTTCAGTGGCTTGTAGGGCTGGGTCTAGTATTACTTTAGAAATGCATTTCATAAATATAACAGATCTACATGCTTACTATGTATAAATACATATCAACGCTTATATTGCTAAAGAGAAAAAGTTTAAACCATATCTCACAGTGCCAGTTGGGGGAAGAAAGACTAATACATTTGTTGACTTCAGCTGCAACTGATGCTTCATCTTTTTTTGTATTTTGTCACATGTTCTAAAACACAGCAACTCTCCCCTCCCTCCAAAATTAGTAGCCACCCCAACAAACTTCATTTCACTCCCTTGCTGATTTGGGGACTATCGTTGGCTACTTACTCTTGCAACATAACTTGCTGGGGAGACAATGAGGTCATCACCGGAGGCGACATTTGTTCAGGATAGAAGTCAGTCTTGGATGGTTCAGTTCCTGGTTCTACTTTAATCGTTTTCTTCAGTGCAGGCTTTTCATAAGACTCAATGACAGGCACTGTGGAGGGGTTGGTAGGAAAGTGAAGACAAGAGATGAAAAATACTGCATTGTATAAATAAAGGATATAGGTAAAAATCTATAGTTAAAACCAAAAAAATCCCCCATCCACTTTATATTTAGTGCCACAATTTATATTAAAACACAAGACCTTCCAGTGTTTAGTCTATCTCCTGATGAATTAGGATTCAAATTCTCATTTTCATCAGTTCAAATCTCAGGAGGTCTACTAAGATAAACAGCTTTATGCAGGTGTAAACCAGAACAAAATATGATTTTGGTAAGTCTGGGAAAATATTCACACAGTAAGTTATATGCCTGCAGATTTTAAAAGAACTAAAAGGAATTATGCCTCCATTTCCTAAAATGTAAAAAAATACACTAAGAGGTGCCCAAATATACTGTTATTTTCCTGGGATGAGCTGGCATAAAAGCGCAACTCCGACGACACCCACCTGGCATGCTGCTTGGATTCTCCATCTCGTCCGCAAGCACTGTGGACACCATGATGGGCTGCTGGAGGTGGGGCGCATACATGAACGGGACGGGCTGGACCACGACGGGCTGGATAACCGGCAGCAGTCCAGGGCTTCTCAGTCCGTGGCGTGACAGCGCTGCGGCCATGACGGGGGGGATGGTTATTGGCATGGAAATAGGCTGTACTCCTGGGGGCGACGGTGTGAATTTACTGATAGGTGAGCTGGGGGAGGACAGAGCCAGTCCAGGTGAAGCTCTCCTGTGAACAGTCTGGAATTTCAGTGGGGAAGGAGAACTTCCAGTTGAAGGCGGCGAGCTTCGCTTGTTCACCGTAAGGTCTACTGGCTCCATTTGGATCCCATTTGATAGTCCTTCGGCGTTTGAGTAGAATTTATTGTGCAACATACTCGCTGTAGAATAAATGACGCTGTATTTGTTTGGCTTTATTTGGTCCAGGTAATTGGACGGGTATGACTGTTAGAAGGAGTGGGAAAAAAGGGGAAAAAAACATCAAATAATAAATCAACACACACACAAACACAATTGCTTGTGAAAATAAATGGCAGTTAATAAAACTGAGGCAAAATGAAAAGGTTTCAAGAAAGCATTTTAATGTACTTTTAAAATAAAAGTATATTAAAAAAGCATAATATTTAGCACAAAGAAAGTTATTCAAGTACTGATTCACTATTTCAGAAGCAACATATCACAAATGATGAAAACAAATTCTCAAGGCATATTCAACTCTTTTTTCCTTAAAAAAGTGTTTTTCTTACATTAAGCTGCACATATTTAACTGACCTGGTGGATACATGGTACTACCCACAGTACAGAAGTACAAACTGAGAACATGAAGTCAAGCAAGACGGCAATTAAACTGGACTTAGAATTGCAAGTAATGAATCCCAGTCAGTTGAACAAGTAATTGATCACGTTTGTAAAACAAAACTTCACAACCTTCACTAAAACAAGAAATTATGTATCTGAACTCTATGAGCAGTAAAAATTATACAACTGAACTACACAAGCAGTAGGTGAGAAAGAAATAGAGTACAACGGGTAAATTCTAAACTTTTTTTTTTGAGAAAGGTAAAAAAAAGCTAAGCATAGACAGTCTGACTTTGGAAAACTGAGTAAACTAGTAGAAAGAATAAAGATTTGGCATGCTGGGTGAATATTCCTGTTAATTAGTGGTAGCTAGCAATTCTCATTACAAGATCATATGAAGCCCAAAGCTAATCTTAACCTAAACAATGATCTCCTCATTTTAGTAAAAACAATTTCTGTAAACCAAGAAGTATTAGCATACATTGCAGAGTGTATTATTAAACCACTATCCAGATCAAATTTGCATTTAAAAGATATTTAAAACTGAATTATTTTACTAACAGGTAACTTACTGTAGAAGCTGGTGTGATGTTCTAACATAGTAGAAAGACAGTGTACACAATCCACTCTGTTTTTAGCCCCTAGATTTTGTAAATTTTATGAAATAAAACACTATCTTTGTATCCTGAGTAAGTAAAGCCTCACATTAAGGCTAAGCATTTTCATGCCAACAGTCAAAGACATCTTAATTCTTTAGCAACAAATAGACTTGGGAGAGTGGGATAAAAAAAAATCTTCAAAATGGTAGAAAGAGACAAAGATTAGAAGTATAAAGCTATTGCACTTTTATACAATCACTTCCATGACATTTCTAAATGTTTTTTCTTGAGATGAAAACTTCTAGCTATAAATCATCTTAGTTTCTTACCTCTGTCTTCCCTGTGAGGGACATTTAGTTGATTTTAAATATCAATGTTAACTAAAAGTATTATTGCAAAATGACACAAACGTATTTGTCTTTTTTTCCATTATTGCTTGAAACTGTCCTATGTGAGTTTAAAAAATGGTAAATTTTTCTTTTGATTCATACTACTGTGATGAGAAACGACGACAGAGTGGAGTCACCTATTCCATAAAATACTTATAACTAATCATTAATTTCAAGCAAAGCAGCATGCAAAAATGGTGCTTAAAAGAGAACTATGTGGATAGTAATAAAGCTTTTCTTAAAATTATTTCTTCAAATAGTAACTATTACATTAAAAACACTGAAATTTTATTTAATTGATCTTCTTTTGACTATTCTTGCAAATTCAATCTGTGAAAAAGTCTATCTTTGATGGTAATTGGTTACTCAGAATTCTACTAAAATGTCATCATTGCAAGCAATCCCAAGTGAGACAAGTTGTATGAACTTGTCAGCATTAATGAGCCAAGCAATAATGAGAATTATTAGAATTCTAAGCGATCAAAGCTACTGAATATTGATAGAGTTTAATATTTAACAGTATTTAATATCTACTAAACCTGAGCCATGTTATGGGTGTAAGCAGAAATTTAAACACTAAATGCATTAGAGATATTAAGTATTCTGTTAGAACTGCCCTTATTGGTTTGGAGTACAAAGTCTACTTAGCTTCAACAAACTGTAAGTGTTCCATAGTACAACTAAGCATTAGTGTATCTGCAGTTTTGCAGGTTCGTCAGGGTTGGTCACAAGGTCACTATATACAAACATTTCTTTCATTTTGTGAGGCATGTCCCAGTGTAGGTGAATGTGCACTTTTCATCCAATTAAAGTGCTCTTATATTCAAATAACAGTTATCTGAAAATAATAAACAGATGTTATCTAAATAGTTTTTAGTAAATCACAGCCCACATGAATTCATGCACAAGGGCCTTATAAATCTTGCACTTTTTAACAAGTTCGGTCCTCTGAAAACTACCATTTAGAAAGATGTAAAAAAACACTAGAAAGGAAAAGACTATGAAATCTGAATCTCTGGGAATGTTTTCTGTAAATTGAGTCTACTAAAGAATGAAGCATCTCCAAGCTGTACCCCTACTATTAAAACAGTTATCCTCTCTCAATTCTTCAAGAAACATTAGGCTTGTGTCAGAAAAATATTAAACTATTAAAATGTTGTGTAATGGAAAAATTAAGTAAAATAAATTTAGATAAGCAAGAAATACTTTTCAAGAATTAGGAAGAAAACAATTATGTTTTTAAAAAGCGATTATCTTAGGGACCTGGTATTACCCCATATGCCTTGCATTATTTTGCATAAAAGGTTTTCATTGTAACTGAGCTGGCACAAATTTAACATACGTCAGCTGTTTTTTGTTGTAGTTTGTGAAAGCTGAATTATTTTTCTAAGCTCTTTTTCCTTCTGAGATTTTAACTGTCATGTTTCTGTTTGGACAGTAGATAAAGTCATGATACAAAAATGTGGGGTCACAAATTATTTTCTTTACAGGAATAAATGTGAACATTTTATAATCTGAGTTGGCAGAAAGACCACCTCCTTCTGCCTCTTGCACTTCTGTGAACAGGAAAAAAAAAAAGGAATTTCTGGAATTGATTTGTGCACATAATTATGAATTTTCCAAATTTGTATTGGGCACAAAAATGGTGAAAGAGACTAGAAGGATTCTAGAAAAATCAAAAGGAGACTACCGGCCATTAGTGAGGCGATAGATTAAACAATCTGCCTGTTGGGTGGAAAACTCTTTTGCTTCGCCATCAGTGAAGGGTGGTTGAAACCCTGTGTTAGTCTGGAATAAGCCACTTCTAGACGTATCTCATCAATCCCATAGTTAAGCTTGCTGTGTCTTTTAGCGTAGCATAGCTTCGGTTTCTATCTGCCTGGGTGACAGCAGTTGCCATTCGGGTGATAGGAAGCGCTGCTTTCAACTCCAGTAAGTCACTTCCCCTCCCTTTGCTGGGGAAGTGACAGCCCCACTGTGGGAATACGGACTGGGAGAGCACAGGAGACGCCACCATCTCTCTCCAAGCCACGAGTGTCAGCGATAGCAAACAAAAAAGAACAACTACCTGAAACTGCTTGGTTTTCTGAACGTCACTGACTGCAGCAGCCAGGAGCATATAGGTAGCCTGTGAGAACAGTCCTTTTCTGCCAGTCCTGGCACTTCCCTCGTGGGCCATCGCCTATTTTGGGAGAATTCTGGCTGCACGTGAAGGACTTGGCTTGGCCACAGCCGCAGAGCAAAGCAAAGCAGAGCAGAGCCGAGCCTGACCTCCTGCCCGGCTGCAGCTGAGAGTCTCAGAGAAGTCAACGGATCAAACGACAATTAAACAACGAGGTTAACAGTTGGCTTGTATTAAGGCACTGACCAGGCTGTCTTTTTTAAGACTGTCCCATACCATTTAGGAAGGGGAGGAAGGGAGAGAGACGGGAAGGAGACTTTTGCCTCTCCCCACCCGTTAGCACTGTCTGGTGCAGTGTTCGTCATTCGGCAAGGTTGCAGCCACGCAGCTTTCCATCCTCACTAGATCTGCTCCCGATTTGCAACAGCATGAAGTATCTGACATTGGCAATACTAAATATTTAGCACCGATTAGAAGTATTCTGGTGGAACAATGTAAAACTAGGTATTGTTGCTGTTTCCCCAAAACGTTTAAGCTGACGCATTTCCCTTGAACATCATTATAAAGATGCAGGATTGTATTTCAGCATATATTCCTGTACACTCTCCAACTGAACCTTACTAAGCAGTTCCTTTCCTTTTACTTACTGTTTGTCCAGAATAAAACCTCCAGTACTGAACCCACAAAGAGACTGGAAAATAAACTCAAGCAACTTCTAACATTTTTGAGGCATCTTTTGAAAACATCCAGGTGGTTCACACAATTAAATCCATAATTCAGAAGAGAGAAGGAATCACCATGCTTTTCCTCTTGACAATCTGTCAAGAATAAAGACTGGCCAAATATGTCAAAAGATACCTTTCACCACCCAGAAGACTGCTGTTTCCCTAAGGCGACACTATGAAGCACTAATGAAGCATTAATCTGATATAATTTGCTAAATTCTGTTAAAACTGCCACAGTGAAACACCTTTTTTGTTTTACATGCTAAGAGATTTTGAAGCAATTCATCAAGTCTTTATAAACTACAAAACCCAATGCATTTGACTTTAAAAGTCTAACCAGCTTCTTGCAAAAACAGATGATGATCCAGCTTAGCTACTTGTACAAGTTGTCAAATCAGTATCACATAAGAGAATGAATAGGATTTAACTCAAGTAGTAGATAATACATGAAGAAACATTCTCACCATGTGAAATTCATATTCTAATTACTAGTTACTCAGCCTCTCATGTAGCACATACCACTTTGCCTTAAAAAAGGGATGAAGCAAACAGTTTTGGGGACTGATTGAAGGTCAGAAAAAAACCTGCTTATTTCAATTCATAAAGATGTTAACACATAAAAAGCAACTTCTGTGACTGAATGGTCACTGTTATTTGTCCAAATTTTTAAAAAGTGCTCACAGTGAATACTTAGGTAGGACTGAGATGAATCCGTCACTATTTCGTTAAGAACTATCATAAAATATGCTTGATAGTTCAATTTGATAAATAGTATGAGCTGTTGGTAGAGTGATGAAATACTTTGGGTGCAAGCTTCAGTCATTTGAGAAGTATAGTTAATCCTTTCAACCACACGCCCTGAAACACAGTGGTGTCAAAACTATAATTTGTTTGCATCTCCCACCCCAACCAGTGAGATTTTTTTAAAGACAGGTTTTGTACCTGCAGACTGTATGTTCATATATACTTTATTATCGAAACAGGTAAAATAATCATTCCTAGGGAGCTTTGTTTTGTTTGACCTCTAATGGTACTATCAAAATGAGAGATACTATACATATAAATCCTGATTTTCAAAGGCTTTGAGTTATGTCAGCCCGCAGTGAACTGAATGGTATGCTCAGCACCTCTCAAAAACAAAACAAAACAAAACCCACACTGATGCCTCCTCAAGAGAAGGTCAAGAAAACTAACACACTCGGTGACTGTTACCCTTTGCTACGTTCTCCCTGTACCAAGATCCCCTCCCTCCCTTTAAAGGTGTCTGCAGAACAGCTCCGGCTGAGCGGTTCTCAGCAGCCAGGCTCCAAGGAAACCACCTTACCGAGAAGCGCAGGGGCAGCCAGGACCTCAAGGGCTCAGGGCGAAACAGCCAGTGCACGCACAGGAGCTGAGACAAACACACCCCCAGCCTGAGGAAACACTGAGCAACCTTCACGAGGGGACCCTCACTCAAACAGTGTCCTTTCCTCTGAACTTTCTCAGGAAAGAATCTAAGCAGTCCCCCTTTCCAGTTCGCCTTTCCTGCTTTTATTTCGCATTATGCAGTAAGTAAAAGGAAAGCATACACATTTAGTAAAATGTTCTACATAGTCTCTAGTGGCTGGTCAGAGGTATAAGAATATGTAAGACAACTCCACAGGTCCAACATGTGAAAGGTGCTACACATCTGTATGAAGCACCTGGCATGTATAATTTCTCCTTCATCCTCCATTCTGGGGAAGGGACTGTTCATGCCTTCCCTGGTCATCTGTTTGAAGGACTGACCCTGCCTATCTTGCAGAAGTACGTGGCTGTCTGGGGCTGGATCTTGTCTCTTGTGTGCACCATCCTAAGCCACTGCAGAGTCTTCTTTGGGAGATGAAGGCAGATGCATGCCAAGGACAGCTCATAGTGTCTCTATAGCGATTTTCTGTCATTAGTGTAATGATAGCTCCTTTATTGTGGATGTGGCCTATTTTCTGCCTTTGACGAAAACAATTAGATATCCTTAAATAATCTTAGATAATCACTGTTTATCTTAATAAGAATATGCAATAATTGTGATTGAAATGACAGACTGACCAATACTAATGTACTTTCTTGACTGACAAAGTGTCAATATACTTATGTCCTCAGTGACAGGCTGACTACTTTTCTGTCATTGCTCAGAAGTAAACAAACCCCATGAATATAAAATTGTAATTCTATGATTTATATAAATTTAACAGTCAACATGTACTCTTAACAACACCAAAGAAATCAGACTGTTTACAGACACGTTTAAATTTATGGCAATTATTCYACATTTTAAATAAAGCAAGAAGCAAATTTTCCACTGAAAATGCATTCAGAGCATGGATTTAATGCACGCTAGTTTATGCAGACTGACTCCACAGTATTAATGCATCAGCCTTTCTAAAGGTGAGGTTTCATGTTACACGTAATCTGATCTAATTGCAGGCTACTGCTGAGAGGGGAGGTCCTGCTCCCTCTCCCTTCCCCCCACCATTGCTCTAGGTTGAATAGCTGCAGAACAAGTCAGATCAGCTTCCTGATCTGACAAAAAAATAGTTTTGGCTTTTTTTTGGGTGGGTTACCCATGCTGACCATTCAATGAGCTGATGCAAATGATCCAAATCATTCTGCCTCCACACAATTGCTAGACCTCAGGCAAAAGAGATGGTGGGAGCACAAAGCTGGGTGGGAGGGAGAAAAAACAGAACCTCCCTTTCTGGGAAGTTGCATAAATGCAGTACAGGTGAGACTGTTCCTCAGGCAGTGTTTCCCTGGCAGCCTAGACCGACGCAGTTCTCACTGTCCCCTCCCCAGCTACACGCTCCTGTCGTTCTTGCTTATCAGACTCTTTGCTGAAATGACCCTGTAAACCAAACTGATGAAAATTAACCCAATTAAAAAAAAAAAAAAGTCTACCTTTCCCTCTTTTCCCTCATTCTTTCTCCACTGCCCTGGTTCTCATCTGACCCCAGGGTAAGGTAATTTAGCCAGCTTACCCAGCAGAAAGCCATTACTTGCTTTGTCAGTTGCAATGACTGAGGGGTGCTTGGATGTTCTCCCCCTGCTCTGGGGATGGGAGCAGTGGCAGAGGTGATGGGGCACATCCTCTAGGGGCAATAAATTCACAAACTACTGAAAAAGATTTCCTAGAATGTGACTCTGATTGCCCTAAAAGCAACATATAGTTCCACAGCAGTTCTTGGAGTAGTCCAACGCTTACAGAAATCCTGGCACAAACTTAAAAGTGGAAAACTATAGCGTGATCACAACGGTTAAAATATTTTAAAAGCCTTACCACTGAAACAGGTTCCATGGCCTCTTGCTTGATAGGGACTGGGTCAAACATTAGCATCTTTTTTATTCAGCTGTCCTGGTGCCTCTGATGTCCTGGTCTACAAGGGGAAGACAATGTTTTAGAAAGCTGAAGGAAATCCCACAATCAACTTTCTGGATTGGAGAGAACTTATTATTTTGTCAGACTGAATATCTATCTATATCTAACGTAGCTTTCTTAATATTTGACAGTGTTTCATTTAAAATATTTTAGTTATCATGACTTTATTCTTTCCCAATTGCCACTGAAGTCAAGGGACATCTGCTGTCTTTAATAGAAGTTAATTTGAGTTTTTACTGTGCACACCAGCACATCAAGGCCACAGTATTCTCAACTTTCACTAGCTGTCAGTGTGGAAAGCAACACGTCACGGTTTAGACCATGCATTTTTCATCAACACTCCAACTTCAGAACAATCTTGTTCAGCTGATAATACAGTGAACTGATTCTGGAGAGGCTGTCCCTCTCCTCAGCATCCAGGCAGAAAAGTTGAAACTATCAGGTACAGTGACACTGAAATCAATGCAAAAGAAAGGAGATTAAAAACCAGGACTAATTTGGAGAGGTGCATGTGACATGCTGCAGTGACCTCCCATAAGCAATACATCAGTTATTTTTTCTCTGAAGGAATGGATTTACTGACAATGCAACAACCATTTGTGTTAACTGTACAAACCCAACACTTCAAAAAGATCTAGACTGTATTCTGTGCAGCTTCAGTTGTTTTTTCTATCATTTTCTGCTTGTCCAATAGCCTATTTGGAACTGTCTGAGATAAAAGGATTTAGCGTAAAGCATGTTAGATCTTAACTATCATATCGCACATCTGCTGTGGTCAACTTGGAAAGACACTGTGAAGGAGAGGAGGAGGAGATAGTTCTTCTGGAGTGGCCCAGAAAGCGTCCAGAGAAAAGCCAAGGGAAGCAGAGGAATGCTGTTCTCAATGACATTTAGATGTTGATAAAGCTTTTATAAACTACTTGGGATTATGTATTTTATGAGGAAGTTTTGATCATACACTATACCCTGCAGAGCACTGCCTAGAAGTGGTATGACCTCTGTAGGATGCGAGGACAAGACATTACACAAATTTAGTTCTGACCAGTAGATGGCACTGGAAATAAACCAATACACCCACACTACTCCCCCAGGACAAGTCCACCCTAAGGAAGCAGGCTGAATGCACAACACCATACTTGCAATTGTGGCCAGAAAATTCTTCCAGAGATTTAAATTAAATGTTTAAGATGTACCTGCTTCAAATTAGAACAATTCTAATAAGCCTACACTAATGAACAGTTTTGCAATATTTAACTATCACGTGTGTTTATAGGTAAGAAATTGGTAAGAACTTCCAAAGTAAGATAGCATGAATTGTTTTAAGTCTGCCATGGATTTATGTGTATGAACAAAGCTTGATGACTTATAGAAAAATATTACAACAGTATACTTTTTGAATACTGGAAATAAACCAGTTTAACTCCTAAAAAGTAAATGAAAGTATCTTCATAACTCTTCTTACAAAAGTCAAAGGTCTGATAAAACCAAACTGCAAAAATAAAGTGAAACAAAAAGAGCAGCTCAATGAGATTTCCGGTTTATATTTAAAATATGGTTTTATTTTAGAAATATTTTGTAAGATGGTACTATTTGCTAAAAATTGTGGTAATTTTATAAATACATTAAGCATGTTTGAGAGCAAGTTGAGAATGAACTATATTATTTTTCTTTGAGTGGTTATCAAGTTTTTAACATTTCTGTTTTCATGATGTGTATTTTTAGATTTTAAAAAATGTTTACAATAAAATGCAACATTTCAGACCTCACATATAAGGATATGTAACTACTTGCTTTCAGGTTTCCAGAAACTTTCAATTTTTAGTTTAAATGTGCATAGATAAAGTGGCACACCAACTATTTTAGTCAGTTAAAAGGAAGAAAGAAAGAAAGAAGTTCTAAGTAAGCCATCATGCTCCCAGGTTTTTCTGTTTGTCATTTTTGTGGTTTTACAATTGGATTTTCTTCAGTTCAAGAGTTATTTCTTTTCTCCTTTTTCTCCAAGAACGTGTGTGAAAGACACTTGATATGCATTTCACATGTCATGTTACACATTTGAGTGTTTCTTGAGAGGGCTCTAAATTACTCTGCAGGAGTTAGACTGACATTGAAAATAGAAAGTGTACTGCACTGAGCAAAAGCGAAAAAATAGTTCTCAATCTTTGTCAGATGCAGTCATCTAAGAACAGTAGAGGAAAATCTTACTTTTATTGCTGTTCCACAGTACAGAAATTGAGCATTCCTTTAACATGCATTACTCTTAAGAGGTAGGTTTCTCTTCCCAGTTTGATAGTAAGTGGAAATAGATTTTCAAGAAAAGAAAATCAATTGGTGTATGATGCTTGGTCCTGTGGGTCCAGATTGGAGGGTCAGATCCTTACCTTGTGGAATCTGGTATAGTTGCTACAAAGTCAGTATAAACCAGCTTTGGGTCTGGCATTTAAAATTTAGCTCAGAATGACACTTCCCCAAGACTGCAAATAAACTCATGAAACAATCTTCTCTGCATTTAAACAGAATGCTGCAAATTGGTCGCTTGGACCCCATTCACTAGCAAGTAAGTGCATGCATGTACGTACATACACACTACTTCCAATAAAAAAAACCATGCCTACTAATCCAAAAACTCCCAATCTCTCTCTCTCTCCTAAATATTTGAGAAGAGGGCAATAGGGAAGGTAAACAGTCTTATCTGTTTCTATTACAGAGGAATGAAAAACAGTTGGGTTCTACTGTGCACACTGATTTCATAATGTACTTGYTTGAAAGCCCATCAATTGTTTAGTAAATACAATTAATTTCTGGAAAATTGAAGTACCAACTCTCGTTCCTGAGGTACCCCGAAGAAAGCAGTGGAAAGACAACAATATATTTATATTAAGTCTACTAAAAATAGGGCCTTTGTCTTTCACATATTGTATAAACTATTTTACATTAAAAGGTTTTTTTAATGTGGGTTAAAAGAATTTAAAATGCACGTAATCTGAAACTAAATAATTAACTGCAATCCGGTAGGCAAACATTCCACCCTCTCTTTTTTTTGCTCGCCTTCTCTCTCTTTCTGCTAACAAGCCACCCAGTTTTACTTTCTTGCCTCCTCCCATTCACTCCACCCTGTGGATCTCTGCCAAGGCAGTCCAACTTGTCCAAACAGGACATGGCTTTTGATAAGATTTTGCTCACACCCTGTACTTCAGAAAGACAAATGAAGCAATTGGTTTTTGTATGCAAACAAGGACAGGTGCAAGGTAAAGTCCAGGCAAAGTCCCTCAGTATTTTCAGAGCTGAAGTCCAGTGAAAACAGCAAGTCAGAAAAATATAAACTCTGCCCCTTAATAATTAAAGGAACTATTTCTTTAAAGATGATCCAATATGCAGCAAATGATCCCTTCCAAAAGGAATGTTTATCACCAGAATAGTTCATTTTCCTGTCCAGGTTGGAGACTTCTTGATATTAACTTCCTGGTATGGTATGGTGTGATAGATGTAAGTAAATGAAAGCTTAAAGGTACTTAATGTATTTTGACAATAAGGTTTTGCAAAGATTATTCACTCTGGATGAAATGAGCCGAGCAGTTAAGAAGGGCCCCAGACTACACATCTGTAGTGCAGAACAGCTGCAGAAGAGCAGCTGCAGAAGAGCAACTGCAGAAGAGCAACTGCAGTGCAGCTACTGCAGGCTGTTCAGTGCACCTACCTTCAAGGTCCACCAACTCTGAAGACCTGTTATGAAAGGAAAGGGTGGGGTAGAGGGCCCGTCTTGACTGTGCACATCCAACAACTACAAATCCTCCCTCTAGCACAGAGCTTTCATTAAACCCCTGGAAGAGCAGTCAGAGACCTGACACTATTGGGACAGGGGGGTGGCAACCATAACTTCTGCCCCTCTCCTCTCCTGCACAAAACCATGCATGGAGCTTGCTTTCTCAATCCTTGTGCCTGGGGAAGCAAGGAATGTTGCCCTATGGTACAGTGAGGCTTGGCTTAGAAGCTTCCAAGTAGTGTTGTTATTGTTGGTATAATTACAAAATAACGTAATGACATCTGCTAAATTAGTGCTGCATGAGCGCCCTCCACAAAGACACTGCAGTGTTTGCAGCATTGCCGGGATCTAGCAGCAAACGCAAGTCATGTGGCCAAAAGCGCTTTGGTCCAAGCCCTTTGAAACTTTGTTGTTCTGAAACTATTACTTCTTCTGTGAGCCTCAAGTCAAACTTCCCCTGATGTTAAGGAGAAGTGATAATATCAGAAGATTCCACTGATGAAATCCAAAGGGTGGGGAGGTTTTTTAGACCTGGGTGAGAAATCTTCTCCAATGCAACCTCGAAAGACAGTTAGACAGAGAAAAATGAGTTTCTGAGAACAGGACTCCCAGGAAGGGGTCAAAGACGTGTTTTCCAGAGCTAGCGACAAGATTTGTTTGCACTTACAGTACCAGTTGCTCATCAAGACCCGAGTCAGCAAGAAAGTTCCATGGACTTTAATGGGAAGTAAGCTAGTGCTTAACTGCACTGGGCCTGAAAATAGCAGCAGGCAAAGAAACTCAAGTTCAGCACAGCAGTTAGATTCAGTCAAAGAAAGCAAGAGCAGAGGAAGGAATGAAGGCCCAGACACAGTGCAGGGGGAATGAAACAGAGCAGCCCCCAAAGAACACTAGGGGGAAATTATTAAGAACTAGTACACCAAGAAAAAGTTTTCCTACTCGGCAGCCTTTTCTGCTGGTTTATTCACTGGATTTCCACTGGGTAATAACTGTTGAAAATGTTAGGACATGGTGTAAAAAGAAAATGATACCAAGGCAACATTTTTTCAGCTGAAAGTTTTAATTGTTAGGCATAAAGAAAAAGAATATTTGGATCAACAACAATATTTTGTTTAGATTTCACTGAGTTGTGTCACTTTAAAAAAAATCCAGAAATTCCAGAGAGTGCAATGTTGCATTCTRGAGGAGTGGCTGGACCAGATGACCTCAAGAGGTCCACCCTACATTATTCTATGATTAACATGCTTTTAAGTAAGAAGCTTCAGTTCTTTTAATCACAATTGTTAGGGTTTTTTTAATCCTTTACAGTTAAATGTTCCACTTCTATGTGACAAAATGTTTTCTTCTCCTTTCTGCATAGCAAGGAATCTCAGACTATTTATGTTTTTTATTGACCTGAAAATTTTTTACCTTTCTATTTTCAGAATTGCAAGCGAGCTGAAAAATCTGGTATTTTGCACAATTTGTGCATCCTAACTTTGCTGATGTCTCTTTGTTTGACCTAGAACTATTCTGACATAATCATTTATCAGCTGTGTAGCAGACTAATCAGTATTCAATGAAACTTAAGATAACACTTTTACAGACTCTTTGAAGCCACATGCCTGAAAATGGCTTTCTTGTATGCGAATTCTAGGCAAAAAGTCCTTCCAGTGCTCATAAAAAGTATCATTTCTACCAAGGAAAAATGGACCCCATGTAACCCCTGTTCAATCCTCCGTTCTACATTTACTGAACCTAAGGGGGAGAGAAAGAAAAGATCTTGAGGCACCACCATTAGACAATATTCTCCCTTATCAGGGCAGACTGCTGTCTGGTTTCCTGTCTCAAACTACTGCTTAGAAGGAGAAACAGTCTAGTAAGGAGAAAAGACCAGACTTTCGAAAACAAGTAAAGTATGTGGAATGGTATGATAATCTTTCCCTTCCAAACTGGACTTTGTTTTTTTGTTGTGTTTTTTTAAGAGGTTAATTTTGAAGATAATTTTAAAGGGAAAATACAAATCTTATTTATTACTACTAGAGAAGAATGACAGAAAATACTGTTCTCTAACATGTAGGATTCTACTATTTGATCAAACATATGAGACAGAGATTTAACATTTTTAACAGAATGGGCAGAGGAAAAAATTTCAAATCCTAAAGTAAGTATACATTTATAAATAATAGCTTAAATGTTTAATTTGAATCAGAATTTGAATACAGGGCAGATGTCTGTGAACTTCTGTGCATCTAAGGAAATGGAAAAAAAAAGGGAGGAGAATAGTTGGATAGTGTAGTGGGTACAAATGAGACTGTGATCAAAGCAGCCTAGACTCTTTAGGAAATTCTGTCCTGCCTTCATGTATAAAGTTTGTCAATAATACACTTGAATGCATGATGGGCAGACCACACAGTGTTTTTTTTTTTTTCCATTTTGATTCAGTTTAGTATTTAAAAGCCTGTTAGAGCTTTATTTTTCTATTTGGCTGATGTACACCTACACTATTTTACCTCAAGAGATATCCACTATGGCTACTAAAACCACAAAAGCAAGGCTCGGCATCAAGTGAATTCTTAATAGGGAAGGGTTAAATCTCTTCTGAAACCAGCTCTGCCAAACTTCATATTCTGGATTGGAAGCAACTAGCCTTGGAATGAAAACACAAAGCTTCAATGATGACAGAATAAAAGACCTTTAAAAGATCTCCTGTTAGCGGTGTTAACTAATATTAAAAAGTTGATTTACAAACCTGCTATGATTTTAATCTTGGTCTGAGATTTTGTAAAACTTCTGGTTACAAAAAGGTGTGAGTCACAAAATTTTTTACGTTTAGTGATTTACTACATTTACTACAATTACACACTAGTTTCCAATATTAAACTACAGTTAAGTGCAACACTTCTGTCATTGGAAAAAGATTAAATATGATTGAAATCCTGTGCAAATTAACAGCAGCAGAATTAAAAGATATTTACTCAGGCTCTACTGGGTAACCTCATGAACAGTACTCTAAAACTAACAGAAAAACAATCAAGTAAAATAACTGAGAGCAACAAAAACAATCAACGAACAACTTACCAAAACTGTGTGGCCAGACACCACTTCTTATCTGGATTTCTGAAGGGGAAAGAAACAAGYTGATATAAGGATATGCACATATTCTTAACTTAGTAAAAACTATTCTTCATATATAATTAAGCACTGAAAGAGGAATTTTATGAAATACACATTTCTGATAAGTTCTATTATATTTTTTAAGAAGTAAGACACTTGCAGTGAGCACAAACAACTAACTTTTAGCATCCGAAAGAGCAGCTGCAAAAACAAGAAGGTTACTTAAAGAAATGAATGAAATAAAACAGGAGTAGAATAAAAGATTGGAAGCATTTCTGTGTGTACAGAAAACATGCATATTCCAGCACACAAGTGACAGAGAGGAAGAAACAGTCCATCTTGCACTTTCATCCATGGCCTGATTCAAAGCCCATTGAAGTTAATGCAACTCTTTCTCTTGATTTCAGCGAGCTTTCGCTCAGGTCCTTAGCTCTTCTTCAGTCAGACTCAGAGCAACAGAAAGATTTATGTTCTCTTTTTGAATTTCCTCTTGATGTTTCTCTATGTCTGCTTGTAGTGGGGGGGGGAGGAGGGGGGGAAGGAGAAGACAAATATAAAAATAGGAGTAAAAAATGCATTTTTACTCCTTCAAAAATGCAACATATAAGCCAGCCATACCTATTTATCCCAAAGAAAAGTTAGGCAGCAGTGTCTCATTTTCCGTATTAAACCTGGAAGATTTCTGTACTAAACCTAGTTCAGATAATGCGAAAATACGTATTCCTCTCAAGAGCGGTCGCTCTAACCTGAACTGGAAGCAGGAGGTGCTCACGGCGGGGCGCGCAGGCCGGATGAGGACAGGCGCCAACGCTCTTAGGAAGGCGAAGCCGCGCCCGCGGCCCCGCGCCCGCTCGCGCTGCCTGCGCCGGGACAGCCCCATGTCCGCAGCGGGGCTATTCCAGACCGGCCGGCGCGCGAGCGAGAGCAGGCGCCGAGCCTTCCGGAGACCGGAGCACAGGTTTTCGGAAAAGAGAGCGCAGCTCCAGCTCATCCCCTACAAGCAGGCGGGAGCAGAGGGTGTGCGTTAAAGGTTAACTCCGGCATCCCGCGGTGACATAACGGAGCCAGGCGAGCGGGCGGCCCTCCGGCGGGCGGGGCGGCCGAGGGCGCCGGGCCGCGCCGGCTCCCGACCCAGGCCGGGCGGGCTCCCGACCCAGCAGCGAGCAGCCCAGACAGGAAAGAGCAGCGCACATGCCACCAGGAATGCGTGACGCAAACCCCAGCCTTGAAACAAAGAACAGGAAACGGCTCTGCTGGCTGCGCCGGGGAGAGCGAGCTGCGCTCGGCGGCCCTCGCTGACCCGTATTCATGAGCAGCTGGAGCCTTCGAAACAACAACGCTGGGTGGAGGTGTTTGTTCACTGGGTGTGAAGAAAAACACTGTCCTCATGCAGGGGACCTGCCCTATTTACAAACAGGCTCCCTTAACAACACCAGGGAGCATGAGATTTTCAGACACCACAGGTCATGATGATTAACTTCCCTGGACCGATTTATTTATTATTGGATTTGCAGAACGCCAGTAGCTAAACAGAGCTAAATCTCCATTACGTCCAACAGTCAGCTCGTAGGCTAAAGTAAGCACCTTTTTCATAAACCGAACTAGAGGGTCAGATCAAGGCAAGAATAATTTTTAAAACTAGGGGTTGCTGCACCGTATTTCACTACTTCTGTGCAGTACTGTTTAATAGCTGAGGACCAACATAACTCAGCGCACTTAACATTTTCCTAACGCATCACACACACTTAGCAATTTAGTTTTTCTATATCTCTGTTTCGTATACACTGAACCTTTACCTCAGGACCTGATTTACTGTGGGTATAATGCTTTTATTTCTGAAGCACCCCAAATACACAGCTCAATAAAAAGAAATCATCAAGCTGATGACATGAGGCAGAAAAAGGCATAACTTGCCTAGATGTCATATACTAGAATAACTTCAAAATTTCCTTTCCTTCAAATCTGTGGTTTCAATACTCTCTCTCCTCTTACATACTGTGAACTGTTTATGCATATATATATAAAATATATATATATACACATATACACACACCATGGGTCAGACATCTAATATTATCCAACATGAGAATACACTATTGCAAATTACGTGGACTAGTATCACAGTAACATTAATAACTCCTGTAGAGTTTAACTTAATAACTGAAGTTCAAGAAGGCACACGAGATTACAACTGGCTAGTACAAAATCTACAGACGTGTGGGTGCGTGTTTTATGCTGATAGTATCAGTTCCTTTATCAGTTACTTTCTTCATATTGAATATCTGGAAATATAAGTAATTTGGTGGTTGTATAACTCCTGTCTCTAGTATCTTAAAACCTTTGACTAATCTCACGCATATTTACATCATTATTTATCTAAAGACTTTTGCAGCTATTGCATAGGTTGAATCCTCACAGTACCTAAGGGCTGTCTTATAGCTCTATTACTCAGATGCAATTTTGTCCATTTTCTCATGGAAGGAAGAGACCACTTAACATCTTATTTCTCTGCCCTTGCCCTCAGTCTCCCTTGTGGTCTGTAACACATTACCCACTGCATTAAAAAAAAAGGGGGGGGGGCCTGCTTAGACAAAAATTAAAAAGGCYGCTCAAGTCAGTTTCAGATTTTCGTATTTTCATAGTAGACAAAATATTATATCCCTAAAAATACAAGAGGAAAGTTAGTTTGAAGTAAATCTCTTCTGGGTCAGGCAGGATTATCAAATCCAGATGTGGTTCCTCTCATACAAGAAGTTCCTCATGCAATTACCAAAAAACCCATATCTTAAAGGTATTCTATGGAAAAAACATGAGTGAGCAGCCATTTAAACCTTTGTTTTCAACACAGGTAATGAGCATTTATGGATATTAGTTTAAATAAAGTCAAGTCCTCAAAGCTCTTCCATCAGCCATGCAAATTCAGCTTTTCATAACAATAAAACGTTTGGAGTTGAACCTTACAAACAGGGACACTTCCTGAATTTTCAAAGGCTAGGAAGTAAATAAAACACAGCAGACAATGCAGGTACAGTAACTGAATTATCAGGGGAGTACAAAAAGCAATTTTAATGTAATTTTTCATACAGCTCTTGAATGATCATTTGAGCTATTCTAGGAGAGGTATTTCTCCCAATCTGTGATATCCCAGTGTGAGCTCTTGAGGATTAAGCCTTCCTTTTCCAGGGTTCCCCCTAGCTGTGCAAGACATACATCTGACAAAGATCCAAAGTAAATATTCCTATTCCGATTTAGGCTTTAAAAAAAAAAGGCATTCAGAAAAGCAAGCTAATTATGGTCATTTCTAATTCCATATTTAAGTGACAGTGCTATCCTAGATACTATGTGTTTTAACTCCATCTATATCATAGCTAAATGGAGCTAAAATTAGTTGACAATATGTGGGACAAATATATTTCTGAGAGCCAGTATCATCCTTAACCGCAGTTAGAGTTAAACCAGGGATAGGGCACTACTGAACCGCTTAGGAGCTACTGTTGCAATACTTTTAAAGAAGCTAACTCCTGCAGTGATATTTCCCCGCGCAGCAGGCAAACGTTTCGCCCTCCGCCACAGCTGAAGGAGCTCATCACACTTTGCGGCACACTTTTGCCCGGCACTCTCCCCTAGGTAGGACCCGACGGCACTTTTGTCTCTTAACCGAAGAGGAGCCTCTTGCGCCC
>NW_020450944.1:0-44670 GCF_003343035.1 Apteryx rowi
TTAGCACCCTGGAGTATAGATCAGCCCCAGCAGCTCCTGGAGACTGAAAACAATATCCTGGCACAGTGAGCTCTGCTGCAATTCCTCTGCAGCACTGACTGGCAGCACCAAGGGCCACACTCAGATTACAGGGACCCTAACAAATGCCAGCTCCAGCCAACAGCTAGTAACCACCCAAAGTGGCACTTACTAGCCTGGCCTTAAGTTGGCCAGGGATGCTGAAATCCTGGCAGAGGCTGCTGTGAGCCAGGCACATGGGATCCCATTTGAAGAGAGCYGAAGGCCAAGATGAGCTACACATGTCAGTGTGGCTTGGGAAGGTCAGTCACAGGAGCTGTGCTTTAAGGACATGCAGAACTGGCTTTGTCCTCAGTCCTTGTGTTCAGTTTCTGCTGTCCAGGAATATATATATACCCTATATATATATATATTTATATATATATATAAAAAATATATATACACCCAAGTCTCATTAGGCTCCACAGAGCAGCAATGACCTTCTCAGGCAACGACTGTGGTTTCAACTCCCATTTTCTGAAATGAAAAATGAGGGGCTACATGTTGGTTTCTGTTAAGGCAGCCTGAAAGTCCCTTTTGTTGGCAAAGCTGTTCTTACCCACCTGCCCCTGTCTCCCAGTTTCAGAAAAGTGATGTGTTAACCTCAGACAAATTCTTTTGACAACATGTCAATGTACATTCCTGCTCTTGTAACCCACCAACTTATGCCAGGTTGTGAACATCTGGGATGGTTAGTCCAGTGTACTGATGGATCTGACCTGATCTTCCTCCATCATTCAAGCAAGTGTCTTCAGAGAGGCTATGCTGACTGTAGTGAATTTCTTTTCAAGGAACATAAAACATCGCCAGTATTTCTGCGGGGTCCAGCATGCTGAAGCTTTTCTCCTCTTTCAGAGATCAACTGTTTGGATCCCACAACATTCATTTCTTTGAATTCCTTTCATTTCATGTTCACCCTTTTTGCTCCTGAGAACTGAACAACCAGCAGCACAGCCTGGCAGTAAAACCTCTCGCTGTGAGCAGGATTTGAACCTGCGCAGGGAAACCCCACTGGATTTCAAGTCCAACGCCTTAACCACTCGGCCATCACAGCACCCTGGTAGCTGAAAAGCTTTAAAAGAGAGAATTTCAAGGATGCAAAAATACCTGCTACTCACCCTGGACACTGCCCATCCTGAGTGTTGGCCACATCATGCAGTGACCCTGCTACTTCTTTMAACARCYTRTGCTCCCTGCAGCAGAGCTRGGGGTGAGARTAATGAAAMCRGTGCTCAAGCTGAGGYAKAGATTTTYGGGAGCCACGGGAAACTGCAGATCATCTGCAGTACCTGCCAAGATGGCCCTCTGAAAAGAGCCTGAGCATTTGTCCAGTGGGGATCACAATACAGTCCTGCTGTGCAGCATCCTGAGAGACGCACAGGGAGGAGCTCTGTATCTGATCTCCAGTGCTGTCACACTAACAGACACCTTGTTGCAAGGGAACAATCCTCACTGGCCTCCCCTGTCTGGGAATGATCCTCCATATTTCCCTCCTTTGGCAGAAATGCACTAAACCCTTGGAAAGTGACTCCCGATTGAGACAAATTGCACCAGGACAAATGCAAAGTCCTGCAGCTGGGCAGGAAGAACTCCCTGCACTGGTACAGGCTGGGGACTGACTGGCTGGGGAGCAGCTCTGCTGAAAAGGACCTGGGGTCTTCATGCACACAAACTGAACATGAGCCAGCAGTTTGCCCTGGCAGCGATGAAGGGCAACAGCATCCTGGGCTGCCTGAACACAGTAGCATAGACAGTAGATTGAAGGAAGTGATTATGCCCCTCCACTCAGCACTCATCAGGCCATAGTTAGAATACTGCATTTAGATTTGGGTCCCCCAATAAAAGAAAGCGTTGGTAAACTGTGAGGAGTTCAGCTGAGGCCAACCAAGATGGTCAGTGGTCTGAAGCACAGGCCCTGTGGAGGAGAGGGTGAGGGAACTGTTTTTTTCAGCCGGAAGAAGAGACAACTTTGGGAGGACCTAACAGCAGCCTTCCAGTAATCATAGGGAGGTTGTCAATGAGACAGTCAGGCTAACACACAGCAGTGCGTGGTGGGTAGGCAAGAGCCAATAGGTATAGGATTTTTAACCATGAGGTCATTCAAGCATTGGATCATGGTGTCCAGAGAAGTTGCACTGTCCCCATCCTTCAAGACCTTCGAGACCAGGCTGGATAAAGCCCTGATCAACCTGGCCTGACCTCATGGCTGACCCTGCTTTGAGCAGAAGATTGGACTAGGGACCTCCTGAGATCCCTTACAATCTAAATTATCCTGTGATCCTATGAACTGGGAGGGCCACATGGTGGCACTGGAGCTGCGCAAATGAGGGGATGTCCTCTGAAACACAGGGGCTTGTTTCCTGATGCTTGCTGAGAGCCCAGATCAATCCTGGCACAAGGCAGGCTGCACCAGCATAGAAGATGCTGGCCCTCCGTCAGGGCTGACTTCATGTCAGTGAGCACCAACACCTCCGGGAGCCTGATACAGATTACTCCTGGACCTGTTTGCATACATCTTTGCCCCGGGTGAGATCATGTTTATAGCCCTGACAGTTTGCACTTCTGTTGCACTAGAAAATCTTTCCACARCCCTTMTTCTGTCCTSAGCACTCCCAGAGACGCTTACACGATCCAGGTACTAATGCCTGCTGATGATCATTTGTCTCTCTGTCTCCACCCTACCAGTTACTGTCTTCCAGCTCTCTTTAGCTAGAAATCAGGAGAGCTCCAATCCAAGTCCTTTCAGGAGAAGGTCTGTTAAGATCTACTTTGAATTACATACATGTTTTCTCTTTAGTGATCTGCTTGTTTTTAAAAACCCTTGACAATTAAAGATTACTTTCAGGCTGCCACTAGCTGCCACTGCTGTTCTGATTTAACTTGAATCAGTTCCTCAGTCTCATTTGCCACATGGCCTTACTAACACTTGTACAAGGGGAAGTGCAGCATGGCACAGTGATGGGGGGAAGGTGGATTATCTTCATTAGGCATCAGTTGGTCCATGAGGAGATTTGCAATAGCGGAACCCAATTTAACAGCCTCATTCCCTCCTCCACATTGCCTCTGCACAGCTCTTAGTACAGCCTGTGTCTGACCAAATTGGGGATCTCCTACAGCTGAGAAAAAAAATCCTGAAAAGACTTTTCAGCTGAATYGATTCCTTGCTTGGGGTCATACTGTGGCTGCACAAAGAGCTGAGCCAGCATAGTGTGAAGGAGTTGTGTGGGGCTGGAAGGTAGCAGTGGGTGGAGGCTGACCATTGCCAAAGAGGAACCTCTCTGAGCCTGAGAGGAGATTCTTCCCAGGGACAATTTGATCCCAGGAGGATCCCAACATCACGTCTCAGAGAAATCCCAGTTTCAGCAGTACAGAGCAGAATAGACCAGCCCTAGGAGGGAGCCCATCTGCACTGCCCAACTCGTCCCCGTTTGCCCAGAGTTTGTTTTGCACAAGACAGGGAGTGTCATTGCTTTCCTTCGTGAAGCATGGCAGATAGGAGAGGCCCTCTGATGGGCTTTGTGTTCATTGCACTTTGTTGTTATTCCCCTGCATATGCAAGAGGGCCCAACAGAAGTCTTCAAACCAGAAGAACCAGTCTAGGATGCAGAGCTTGGAGCCTTTATTGACCTGCTTTACTTAGAAAAGGTATGGGGAAAAAGAGAGCCAGGTCCTCACTTCCGGCAGAAAAGGCAGTCCAGATGACTCCATCTGGGTTGCCTAAGGATACTCCGGCGGGCCTACACCGCTCCTTCTCCAGCCATTAGCAGTAGCAAACAAATTACATGAAGCATCACCCACATTCACCTTCTTTGGACAGGCATCAATCACAAATGTAGCCTCAAGTAACCTGTCATGGCTGAGTTGTGACCCAGGGTGCCCCACACACTGCCCAGGACTACAAGCTTGCTGGATGGACAAGTGCACATCATTGCTCTCCTGGTCCTGCTGTTCAACTTGTTCTTGGGGAACACACACAGAACTCACACACACAGACTGGTTGAGCTTGGAATGGACCTCTGGAGATCCTCTAGTCACACCCCCCTGCTCAAGCAGAATCACCTACAGCAGGTTGCCCAGGATTGGCAAAGAGTTTATGTTCTAGCCAGAACTGGTCAGTCACAGTTCCACAGTCACTTTGCACTAGCAGGATTTGGCACTGATGCTGAATTGCATGCCCTCTCCCAGCCCCTATCCTCATGCCAACACAAATGCTCATCCAGCTGCAAAGGGAAATGATCCAAGCTGAAACTCACCTGGAACCCCTCCCCTCTCCCCCCCTCCACAAATACTACTTTTAATGCAGCTCAAGGGCATCAGACTCACCTTGTGGCCCACAAGGATGAGTACCAACACCAGGGGTACCAAAACATGTACCAGGAGTGGATCACGGGGGAGCTGGTGAGAGATGCTACAGGAAAGGCCAACAGAGGAGAGGAGGGGGCTGGGCCCACGAGCAGGGAGACTGGTTGCTGGGAGCCTGTTTGACTGGGAGCACAGAAAGGGGAATGTGTTGCGCTGTAGAGATTTGGAGGAATGGAGCTCCCAAGGGGCTGACGCAAATCCCACAGTGGGGTATGGAAGTAGACAAGAGCCCTGAAGAGGAAGGTCTGTATCTGACRCTAGCCTGGAGGGAAGCGGATAGTGAAAACACTTAAGAAAGGAGTCTGAGTTGGTCTACAGATGAGGGGCGGTAGGGCAAGAGAAGGGTATATCTTTGGCAAGCCACACTGGCTCCTTTAGGCTGCAAGGAGATACCAACTGTTGCATGTAAGAAATCAGATGGAAAAGAATTTGAAATGTTTATTGATCAAAGAATGTTACAAACCACCGATTGGCCACAAAAGCTCCCAGTGATTCCTCTTAACTGGGCACCACTGGGAGAGAGCAGATCCCCTGCTTATGTTCAGGCAGGAGCAAGCACACACACACACATCAAAGGGTTACTGCAAATCTAATCACAAATGTATGCCCCCTGATCATCAGCTTCATTAGCATTTAATGCAATTGTGCAAACAGGGACCATCTATCTGTCTTATGCCAGGGCTTCACCCTCTCCAAGACCCGTTTACAATATTTCAGTTAGTGATCTTAAGAAGGGCCACCTTCTTATTTGGTGTAAATGGTAGATGGTAATTAAAGAGAGTTAATTTATCATGCTGCTCTAATCAGAGCTTAGCTCTGATCTCCATTAGCTCCAGTGGAATGGCACAGGTCTACACCTGCAAAGGATCTTGCTCAGAGCCTGTTAGCTAAATTCTTCAGATTTGTTTTCCCTCCCTCCTTCTCCCAGAGAAATAGGAATGAGAGCAGGGTGTGTAAATTTGGGGTAGTCGGTTAACTATGGGTAGGCCTATATTTAATCAACCAGCAATGGGGTGGTCTAAGAAGCTGATGGGACTCTTGTATCGAAATGGGGTGATGGCGTGCCATCAGACAGATGGCAGACAGACAATCTGAGAAAAGGATGCCCCCCTTTGTCTGGAATTGAGGCTCCCAATCAATCCACATCAATCCTGGCAACTTCTGCAGGCCCCTGGTGGTCAGCCTCTTGGATGAAGCGGTAGATAGCATTACCTTCACTATTTTGGCAGGGCCAAGACAGCTGCTTCAACTTCTGCATGCATTCCTTCCTCTCTCCTGTCAGGAGGGGAATTCTGTATCCATCCTTAAACTTTGCGATTGCTGCCACACGTGCGTTCTTCTTGTAGAGGAGGAACTTTCCCCAGTAGAGACAAAGGGCTTGACGGTATCTGAGGCTGAGTGTGTCCTCTCTCTTCTGCAGCTCCTTATAGATCTGCTCTTCCTGTGATGGGTCTCTTGCACCATATAACTCTGCTAATTGCAGCTTTACGAGCACGAGGTYGAGGTCTGGACATTTCTGAAGAACTTCCTCAAGGACCTTGATACCTGCCTCCAACATCTTCTCCTTGTTTTCTTTCTCTGCATTAAGCCACTGTTTCTTATAGCACTTGGCCAAGGCTTGGTAGAGAGGGTGGTAGCATGGATCCAGCTGCAGGGCTCGCTGCAATATCTCAATTGATCGCTCTGCCAACCGTGGCAGCCAGAATAGAGCTACACCTTTGAGGACTTCAGGATCAGAGCTTTTCTCTGCACTTTCTTCTATCAAGCCAATTGATCTTTCTTCATCCAATGATTCAAGCAGCCTGGCTAAAAATACCTTGGCTCTGTAGTTATCTGGTTGCTCAAGGACAGTTCTTTCCAGCTGGATTATGGCTTTCTTTGCAAAATCAGGATACCAGAAGTAAATCCAGGAGGCATAAAGAGCCAATCCCAGCCCAGCTTGGAAATGCTTGTTCCCCGGTTCAAGCATCAATGCCAGCTCAAAGCATTCCCTAGCTCGTTCCCCATTACGGGCTCTGATAGCCAAGAGGGACCACCCTTTCTGGGCCTGGATATACTGGATCATCACTGCATCCCAAGGAGTTGGGTAGAGTTCCTGAATTCGGTCCAGATATCTCTCAGCCTCTGTGTAAGAGTCCTGAAGGTAATGGATCCAAGCATAATTTCCATAGATAACCAAAGAACGAGCTGAGAAGGCATCTGACTCATCTTGTTTCAGATGCTCTTCAGCTTCTTCAAGACTTTGCAGGGCCTCTCTTTTCTGGCCTTTCTGCTGGTAGAGGTATGCCTGCAGGCCCAAGAGTGCCACCTGGTTTTGGTGGGGGGTGTGCTTGATTTCAACAGCCAGCTTCTGCAGGACAGGTGCAGGTTCAACATGGCCTATTACACCCAAGTCCCACGTGAAATGGCACTGAAGGGCATCCAGCTTTTCCTGCAGTTGTTCATTGCTACAGAAAGAAAAAGTGAGTCATGAAGAGGCAGCACCTGGAGGTGTGTGGTCCTGTGGTGCCCACACATAGAGGAGAAAGGAGCTCCTAGCTGTACATGAAACAAAAAGGAGGGAGGGATGGAAGATGGGGCTGTCCCATTGACTCACAACAGTTCCTTGCACTCAGGCTACCAAAGAACTCATAAATGTTCATTCCCATTGAACCATCTCCAGGCAACCATCTGGAAGGTTCCACTCCTGGCTTGTGGGTCTCCAAAAGGGAGGCACCAATGCCTGGAACCAGGCCTGCTCTTTTTAGCAAGTAAAACAAAGGCGTTGGGATGGACTGCAAGAAGCAGAAAGGGCAGAGCCAGCCAAGACCATGTGATGAAAATTTCTTTGTTCCTCCTGGGGAGGAATGAGATGGACTGCATCTTCATCTGCTAGACACAGCAAGAGAAGGTTCCTGTGAAAGGAAACTGGCAGGAATCTGACAGCAATTAATTATCTTCTTACCTGATATATCCATGGCATTGTACTGCCCTTCCACAGCCTGGAGCAGCTCCCTGCCCTTCTCTAACCATTGGATCCCCTTCCTCTAAAATTGCTGTTGGAGTTCTAGCTTACAGCTATCCCAAACTTTCCCAAAGCTGGGGAGAAACTATACACATGGCACCCTTTTTGTTTCCCAGCCTGAGTATATAGTGCAGCAGCCCTTCCTCATTCTCCCCTCCCAATCCTACTTGAGAGCCAGTGAAAGAACCAGGACATTCAGGCATCCTTTTCTACCCCTTCCTCACCTCCTTCCCCTCCCCTGCCTACTCTGTACACCCTCCTTGGGACCAAGTAAGGGGAGCCAGGACACCATGCTAAGCCCCACCAACCCCAAGCTATTCTTGCTGGGAGCCACTACAAGAATAGATGCTGTGCACTTACCCCATCTTCACTATGAATGTAGTGACACTGTCTGGACTGTGTCTTTTCCACACTGTAGCAGGTATGCTGGACAGTGCGGAATTTGGGAGTTATCACTTTTATACAGAGAAGGTCCTCTCATAAGGGGCAGGCTCTGATTAACCAATATCTGTCTCAGGAAACAAAACTGAAAGAGAACAGCTTGAACCAGAAAAGAAAGTATCCTGCCCTCCCTTTCTCTCTCAGCTATATCCTTTCCCTTGCAAAATGAGTCCTGTGTTCAGATAAGTGGGAAAAGAAACCCCATCATTAGAGCAGCAGGGCCTGGACTCAGGTCTGGAGTCCTTCTCCCCCTTGAAAAGGACTTCATTAGCAAAACACCACTCCATTATAACTTTCAGAGAGCAACAAGAGGTAAGGCGATTGAAGAAGGGGATACATTCTGAAGCCTTGTACACCAGTAAATACAGTAGTGTATACATATAATATAATATATGCTGTGTATTTCACTGCCAGTGAAAGGCCACAGACTCTGTACTGACTCTGTAAGGCTTCAGAACAGGGACTTGTCAGGCTGGTTTTGTCTGGACTTGTCTTGGCCTGTTTGAGGCTTTTTTTTTTCTTAGTTTGCTTGGTCTGTTTACCTACAATAGCAACTGTCTGGCAACCAGCTGGCTATTACCTAGCGGATTTTAGCAATTGATTTTGCTTAGTTTTGTATAATTGTGGGGTACAGGGGTTATGCCTGGAATAATTTTAACAGGTTTCCTTAAGTAGCAGGTAGTGATGACAGGGAGTCATTCTGTGGTCACTGAATTGTTTCAAGTGTGAGCACAGGATGACACCAGAGGCCCCAGGGCTATAAACAATTCACCAATGATCCATTACTGATCATTAAAGGACTACAGCTTTGGCAGATGAGTGAAACCAGTCTTAGGGCTGACAGAGAGAACAAAGAGCATTGGTAAAACACATCATAGATAATAAATTTGGACGGATTAAGATGGATTTCTAGACCCATGAAGAAAGTACGGGGGTAGACAGCATTAGAAAATATATAAAAACTGCCCCAAGTAGACCCTTGGATGAGGAAGAAGAAATCATCAAACTCAACATCGTACACCTCCCGGCAAAGAGGAGGAAAAAACCATCAACATTGTACTCCTCCTTAGGAAGAATTCAGGATGCTGATGAGTCACTGTTACAATGCGTGGGGAGGGGGAGAAGATAACACCAGAGGAGTTGGGCAGATATTTGTGTCTATTGATTTTATTAACAATCTTTAATAGAAATGGAGTAATTTGGATATTAAGTGTTAGCACTGTTGTAATTGGACTAATAATCACCATTTGCTACATCTCAATTAGACTGTTAAAGCATTAATTAGACTAGCAATAAGTTCTAATTCTTGGATCCTCACATAAGCATGTTCTTTCAGTTGCCCATAATGAAACTCTGTATGTAACAACAGAGCCACATAGGGCAGCCTCTCAAGGAAATTTGTATTTGGGAGTGCACCTGCCTTGAGCAGCCTGGGCCCACCACCACATATCCCATGCAAGATGAGAGCAGAGCACCTCTTTATAGACTCAGTACCAAAAGCACACTTTTGGCCCTTCTGCCGAGTTTACCCCTAAGCACTCACCAGGAGGGGCTCCTTGCTTGAGAGAAGCTAGTGCAAAACTCATTCCAGACAGGCCATGCAGAGGGTAGTGACAAGAGCAAACTCTTTCCTTGCCCCCACAGTGGGGAGTGGAGAGCTGCCTCATGCACTGCAAGGCTGTAGCACCTTTGCTGTGCCTAGCACTTTGGCATGCACCAGCTGCTTCTCTGTCACCTATCATGGCCAGGACCCACACCCCAATACCAGTTATGTCAGCAGACCTGGGCAGCTGGTGCGGGACTGGGCAGGCCTACGTTGCGGCTCATCCTCCACCCCTCGTTCCTCACCCTCCATGACCACTGTCTCCAGCTCAGCACCAGTGCTCTCACAGCCCATAGGTACGTGCACTCTGTCTGACAGTGCATCACTTCCTCCCAGTCTGCTGTCATCTAAAAAGGTAGTAAATGCCTCCTTTCTACCACCACATCGCTAATGGACATCCTGAGCCAGAACACAGCCATACTGTTCAAAATCCAACCACTGGAAACAATTTTCTTGACAAATTTCCCACACTGGTTTGTACCCTCTTTGCCATTGTTCCTTCTGGACCTGAGAGGGCCAGCTGCAGTCCATGGCCTGCATCAGACCATGAGACAGTTTCATCTAATCCCCAAGGATGCCCACTCATGTGACCCACTGGCTCAGAGATTTGTAATGTGGGGTGTGGTTCACAACTCTGCAGCTTTCAGTATTTCCCCATCTGCATCCGGGTCTGGGGCTGGATGAGTTGAGTAACAACAAACTTTTGGTTCCCTAGGGCAGGGGCTGAGTGGAGCTGTGGGCAGCACAGGCAGAACAGAGTAGAAATTCAGAGCTGAAGTTCCTCAGGCTTCAGCAGCAGTTCTTGACCCTGTCTCATGCTACTATTAGGACTGGTCTGAGGAAAAATATGATTCTCCGAAATGGCTATTAATATCATACAAAACTTGGATGGAAGTCAAAAATAACAGCAAACAAGAAAACTACTAACCACACAGCCAAACAGAAAGTACAAGCAAGGCTTGGTGTTAYGAGAGATAGATGGTGGAAGGAAAAGCAAAAGAGTTGCAACAAGCTGTGGAGAGGAAAAATGCAAATAGCTTCTGTGATAGCTCAGAAACAGTTCTTGGCCCCAGAACAGTTGTGTTACATTGAATAATGCTGACCAAATGCTCTGAGCTGATTGAAGGGAAACCCTGGTTTAATGGCCTAAACATCACCCTAGTTTGGAAGAACACCCATCTGCCAGAAAGTCCTGCTGCTGCCTGCCCAGGAAAAAATGAGGCCCTGAACCAGCTCAGTACTGCACACACAGTGACTCCAGCCCCCTCCATGCCTTGGCACTGTGTTCTCTTTCCTTTTCTTCCTTTCGGTTTCCATCTTTTGTGCAGTTTCCAGCACTAGGCTTAAGGGCTGTATCTAGGAAGAAGTGCAGTCCACCCGTACAGCCCCCAAGGGGAAGAGCTAAGTTTCATGTTCTCCTCATGCTGTTGATAGGTCTTGATATTCCCATCAACAGGCTGGAGAAATGGTCTGACAGGAGCCTCAAGAAGTTCAACAAAGGCAAATGAAAAGTCATGCACCTGGGAAGGAATAATCCCATAAAAGAAGACAGGTTGGGTGCTGACTGGCTAGAAAGCAGCTTTGCAGGAAAGGACCTGGGATCCCTAGTAGACAGCAAGATGAACATGAGCCAGGAGCATCTCCAAGGAGCAAAGGTGGCCAACAGCATCCTGTCCTCTATTAGCAAGAGCAGCTCAGGGTGAGGGCAAGGATACTTCCCCTCTATCTGGCACTTGTGAGACCCCATCTGGAGTGCTGTGTCCAGTCTGGAGCTTCTCAGTACAAGAAAGACATAGACAGAGTCCAGCGGAGGCCATCAAGGTGTTCAGGGGCTGGAGCACATGGCACATAAGAGTAAGCTAAGAGAAAGGGGTTTGTTAAGCCTGGAGAAAAAAAGATGAAAGGGAGATGGTATTGCTGTCTTCAAAGACCTTATGGCAGGGTATAGAAAAGACAAAGCCAGACTCTTTGTGGAGGTACGCAGGAGAGTCAACAGACAGAAGTTGCACCACAGGGAATTTTTATTAGATATAAAGAATGAAACTTTCACCCTGGGGGTGGTCAAACGCTGGAGCAAGGCCAAGAGAGGTTGTGAGTTCTCCATCCTTGCATATACTATACTCCAAACTTGATGGGACAAGGCCCTGAGCCACCTGGTCTTACAGATTTGCTGTGAGAGGGACTTGGATGAGAGATCTCCAGATGTCCCTGCCAAATTCAGTAACTCTGTGACTGCCTCCCACACAGCCTTCCCCCATAGCCCTCAGTTCCTAATCACACAGACCAATCTGGTGTTCACCACTGCCTATAGACCAGCTACTCTGCTAACTTAGGTGTCCTCACCTCTCATGCACAGTTTGTCTTGCTTTCCCAGGCTGGGGCTCCATTGCTCTCAGTCCCCCCAACAACACTTTTCCATCACAAACCATATTTCTCCTGTTGGAAGTTTGTCACTGTTCCTCAGGCCTAATACTCCCAACTTCTGCACTGATGATACACTGCAATCCTGACAGGGTGGATATCTTCCCTCTCTTTGGATACAGCTGTTTGACATTTGTGGAAGGAGAAATCAGTGAAGCACCATGAAACTCGAAAATACCAACTCTGATGCAGAAAAGCTTTGATTATTAGCTCAAAGCACAGCTCAAAGCTGGAAGCATATCCTGAAAAAGTCTTACTGTGTGCTTACAGCTGTTTGCATGCTCCTCCTTGGGCATYGTCTTTTAGCCTCTTCCTGTATTCTGATTGCTGGGATAGCTGGAACATTGCCCTGATGTCACAGGACTGATTTTAGGTTCCTGTGCTTTTCATAAGGAAAACATGGATCCAATAGAAATTCCTCACCCGTGGTCAGGTACTGTCTGCCACGCTAACTCTTCTCCTTCTTTTCATTTTACCAACAACCCTTTTTCTGTGATTAACAGATCCTCTGAATACACTGACCCCCTTCACACCTGGTTTTTTTTTTCTTTCAAGTAGAATGCTGAAAGTTATTTTGACTGGTAATACGAGGATTTTTTTCCCTGCAATCATGGAAACAACTTAGGGTGCACTTATTTCAGTTAAATAGGAGTGATTTGTTTCCTTAGCCAGGTACTCCATGTACCAGTTGTGGGTATTGCTTAGTCATCTGTATCTATGAGATTCAGTTCAGTGATACCTTCAGCTGGACTTACAGGGTCCACATATCTGTCTACACTTGCAGCAACCCACTTTTCCCTTCCACATGTCTCTGGACACCCATCATCCTTCAGAGCTGTCACTGATGCCCTCTGCAAACTAGTCCATGAGGGTCTATGGAGTCCATGAATTAATTTGCCAGCTGTGGAGCTGAAGTGGTTGAATGGTCAGCCAGGCCAACTCCCTCCTGGAGGGAAGTAGTGTCAGGGTGGGGAGGCCTGTCCTGGATGTACTGTCAGATCATGAAATGGTGCTTGGTGATACAACTTCACTGGTGAGTCCAGAGACACAAGCTCTGGGCCTGAAGGCTCAGGAGCATGATACTTGTGTCACCTCCTGTTGCCTTGGACCACCCCCTCAGCCATCACTTGTTTGGACATCATGATGTTCTTCCCTTTTGCCAGAGGCATCTTTCCAGCCTTCCCCATCTCCTTTCCTTCTCCAATCACAATGCCCCCCACTCCTCAGCTTGGCCCTAACACTTTTCAACTCCCTACCCATGTCCTCTCTTTCTAACCAGACTGTCCCTGGTCCTATGCTTCCTCCAAAGTAACAACCTTCTCCATCTTTAGGTAGATGAAACCTTACAGCTGCTTTCTGATACACTGATCTGGAGACACCCTTGCCCCCCAAACACCTCTTGTCTTTCTGCTTCTTCCCGCTCTTGTTGTCGCTAACTCCATGGACAGACCAGAAATGGAGCTCCAGGGTTTACTTCCTGGCAGATGTGTGCCATTTCTTGTGTGGGATCTCCTTTTGACAGTGCCTGTTCAGACCAGTCAGGGACCTGGCATCACTAAGCATCATTCCCATGTAGAAAGCAGAGATGTCATGGGGATGTCTGCACCCTGAACCTGAACTGCATGGTGTGTATGGTTGATTAGCTGTTAGAAGTTCACTACCTACTGTGTAAAGAGGTGAATACTGACTCTTTTACCCTTTTTAAATGGATTTCCTACTAATTTTGCTGAGACTGAGTGCTCCTAATTCTCAGATGATGAGATCTGATTAACAGCAATACATGTTCAGTTTTGCCCGTTGCATTGATCACATCCCCCAGTCAACAGGACTCTGAGGTCTCTTTCCAGGGTTTCCCTGCCATATCTGAGATGGGGATTGTGTTGCTTAGTTTGGATTATTTTCCCCTCGATATGTTATCTTGCATTTATCTACACAGCAACTCACTGGCCACCTTTTTGCCCACTAAATTTTCCATCAGCACAACAAAGACTTTAGTCTTTAGAAATCTGGAGATTTTTTATTTCACTCCCTTCTCCAGGTCATTGGCAAAAATTTCAAAGAAAACCAGTCCCAGCACTGATCCCTATTTCCTTTTTCTGCCATGCACAGGAGGAAGAGGAGTAAGATGTATTGCCTGAAAAAATCAAGTCAACAAAAAGCGAACTGGCAGGGGATGGCTTAGGGGATGCTCTGGCTTTCAAGCTATGTGATGTAGAGACTGGGAGATGCACACTCTACACACCTGGTAAGAAACTCTGCAAAAAATAAGATGGCTTTGCCCTGGCAGCTGAGTGCAGGACAGAAAGATTTGCCTGTTTAATGTCCAGGCTCCTTAAGATCTATAGTGTTATGGTAGAAGGGGAGAAAGACAGAACAACCTGAACACCTGCCTCTGGAGAACAGAAATGGAATAGGGAGCCAGAGATCTGCTTTTGAAGTCAGGTTTTTATCTGCAACCCTTCTGCAGAGCCAGTTCCTTCTTTACCCACAGCAGTCTGCTGTGGCAATGGAGGGTGTTACTGGGCAAGATTGTACACCTGAGTCCCAGTTTGCATCTTCCTTTGTGGTAGCTATTGCAGTTGTGATCTTCTATGGTTAGAGAAGTGTCACGGTCTGTAAAAGGAAATTAGACTAAATGATCTGGTTAGGAAATGCAGATGGGTCAGCAGGCTCAAGGTCCTTTATCAAGTAGGAAAAGGAACAGTGAAAATCCAGACTTGCAACATGCTTCTTCTTGGACACGAAGAAAGGACTCTAAAACCCCAAACTAGTCTACAACATGAAGCAGGAAATACGGAGCTCAGGAAATGCTGTTCTCCTGATGATAGTGCCTTTGTGGCCAGGACAGTTCAAGAAGCTTAAGCTGAGTAGCTAGGGCCAAAACTACAAATACATTGAGGTGTGGCAGCAGGATTTCCCTGACTAAGTTTGAGTTCTGGCTGGATACTTAAAACTCTTCTCTCATTAATTGCATCTAACCTCCTTGTTGGCATTGCAGACAAGTGCAGCCTTTATGATACGAAGGCAAGTAATAAAAAAAGGTTTTCAGTTTCCACCGCATCCTTGTAGACTCTTTTGACTCCACTACTTGAGCCTGTACTTCTTTGCAGTTCTGCATGTGGATATACAACAAAAAGAAGGATAACTTCATCAAGAACAAAATCATGTTTGTATCACCTTCACTAGTACTGAGACACAGCCACTGAAAGAATGGCCTCTCACACAACAGCTTATCATAAGCACCACAAGGTCAGCATTTTTAAAGTAGTAAAAGGGACAGTGGCCTCAGTAAAAAGTGTCCTCTGTGTCACCATGCAAAACTAAATGGAAGGAGAAAGACTCAAACTTGTTTTGTTCCTTGATGATGATTATATTCTAATGCCCTATCTTCAAAAATGCTACACAGCGAACAGCCAAGAGCAATGTCTGTATGTGAACTGTATGGAAATTCATCAAGTTAAAGGAATGGCAAGCTCATGCGAAGGTCCCAAGAACTTGGAGCAGGTATCTGTTCCAAGCCATTCATAATGGACAACAGCATAAATTCAGACACAGGAGATGAAATACTCATGGAACCACGTTACTTGCCACGTAAAGTATATTCACCAATTTTGCATACTCAAAGAGCAGAATCTGTGAAATCTCAGCTGCTGGCTTGTGTTGTTGAATTTTGGTTTCTTAAACAGAATTTCCTTCCTGTTGACCTCTCCTTCTCCTTCCTCTGCTAAAAGTAGGTGACCAGCAGGCCATGTAATCCATGGAGTGTCATTCAGGTTAATGAGAAAGCCATAGATGCATCCAAAAACAGGGCAGTACTCACACCCAAGCCTATAAAGAGACAAGCTCCAGCCTGTCCATGCCCAAATCCAAGGAGCACAGCTGGCTAGGAGCATCAAAGTTTGATGCAATGTGGATTTTGTCCCTAGGGAAGATTATTGTTTAAAGTGGTTATGAACCAACACTGGGAAATGAGATTTCTTTTAAGGAGCATTTTATACTAGTTGTATGTCTAAACCTAATGCTAGGATCAGAGAAGGAACATATCTTTAATCTAAGCAGGCAACCTTCATGACTGTGATGCTAGAAGTTGTAACAGTGAGAAGATTGTGACACATGTCTATAGAGGCCCATACCATGTGAAAGAGATGAATGGAAAAGGGTCCAAAATGCCAACAATGGGAGGTTGGGGGGAGGGGGAAGAGGGGGGGATGGATGGTTGAATGACACAGCCAAGACACAGAGAGCCCTAGAAAGGTGAAAATCTGTTTCCCTAAAAATTTAGAAGGAGGTAAAAAACTGGTGTCTTTGGGCCAGTTTATCACAGCTGCAACTCCAGATGTGAAGAAAGACACAAGTTCTGCCCAACAGCTGGTATCTTTTTACAGGGAAGCCTGACAGAAGTGGATGAAGCAGAAAACAACTAAACTAACCTAGTTCAGTTTGATAGACCATTGACCTGGCAAGTCAGGGCATCCCCACAAGTTTGGCATATTGGTATATCCTGTGGAAGAACACTGCAGTTCCCCAGGCTGTGGGAAGCTGCGGCAATCCCAGAAAACTTCTTAAAACAGCTTTTTTTTTTTGCTCTACAGAAGCATGCTAGTAGTAGTTTCCCACATGCTGAAAAGCCTAAGAAATAAAGGGCTTTGGCAGACTGAGTCTCAGAGACTCAGCCTTCAAAATGCTTCCCTAGCTGCACAGCTGCAGGCAGGAAGGCTCCAGAGCCTCACTCAGTGTGCAAGCCCCTCCTGAGCCACACCACATTGACTGTCATTGGCTGGCCCTGCACAGAAATACTGAGGCCACTCCAGGAGCAGTCTTTCAGCTTGCACCCTCCAGTGTTATAGGATGGGACATGTATGATGTGATAGGCGCTAAACCAGCACCCATCCCCACCTCTTGTGTTGTGATGTGCACCGCACTAATGGTCACCACTACGGGTGCAATGCTGTGATAGAATGGGGTACATCGCCCTCTTGCTGTGATGAGAGGCACATGATGCTTAGATACCCCTTTCTCCAAGCATCCCCAACAAGTGACGTAGGTCTGAGGTTGCTGGGTTGTGATGTGATATGATGTGAGGTACATCACAGCAAACTGTATTTCATCTCTTTACGACATCAAGATGGAATGGGATATGATGGTGATGTGAACACCAGCCTTGGCTTTTACATTGTGTTGCACACCTTTTTGAGCCAGGTGATGTCCTGAGCCTCCCAGCTCAAATAATAAAACCAGCAGAGAAAGCACCCATGCAGGCCAGTGAAGGACTCCTCCATGCCCCCTTTTACATGTGACCTGGATGGTGTCCTGCCAGGGGGAGGGGAGCATGTGGTGGAAGGTGGGGTTCTTGCAACACAGCAGGAGAGCAGCTCTGAGGAAGACCAGCCTGCTGTGGCAGGGAGGTGGGCAGCAATGGGGAAGAAGGGAGGGGGAGAGGGCGTGTTCACCTGTAAGTCAGGGACTCAAGGGAGAAAGGATGCCCACCAAGATTCTCTTCATCACCTCTTAGGTGGCAGCCCCACTGCCAAGAATCTATGGCCATTTCAGCAAACAGTGGCAGATGTCAGCAAGGAAGCAGGTGGGAATGGGGTGGCTCTGGCCAAGGAGAACAAGGCCACCCATGGTTTGATGGAGCTGCATTCCCAGAGCTGGCAGGGGGTTGACCAGGGCAGAGGGTCCATGCCTGATAGCTAAAGAGCAGGTGTGGCAACTGTCTTTGACTGGGTTTGCCAGGGAGGTTTTTTACCTAGCTTTTGCCTGCTGAAGGTTTTTATTTTCTCAGATAGGGTAACAGAATTAAAATTTGTGCCTTTTATCCCTCCAAGAGGAATGGTTTTCTACACAACTGGGAGTTTTAATGTCTTGCCCCATAAAGGCTGAATTTTTTTTTTTAAGTTGCGGAAATCCCCTTGCAATTGTTTCTTTCCTTTGTAACTCATTTTGCAACTTCCAGGGAACAGTGTGTAGGGGGTTTGGCTTTAGCCGATTTTTCTTGGGCCTGTGTTTACTCTACAGCCAACACAGTTTTCTGATTCAAAAATTGGTTTGTTTCGTTGTTTTGAGAGACCATGAATATACTTCTTAATTGAGTGTTTTATAGTTTGATCCCATTTAACACTTTGGGAACATTTGCAAAAGGATGAACCCCCCCAACCCCTCACACAGGGGCTCTGTCCCCACAGATTTGGGAATGATCACAGCTGAAATGTTATGGGACAGCCAAGTGGGAGGACTTCAGGACCCAGGGGAATCCCCCCTTCTCTCAGCCTGCTGAGGCTGCTGCCTTCCCTAAACCTGGACCTGTACTCTCAGTATACACAGAGACATATATGATTACTAATGGATTAATTTTGGTGTTCCTTTTTTTTGATTTTGTACCAGAGCCCAATATGCATATGTGTGGCCCTACATAAGCGTGGCACCATTTTCCCCAGGCATCTTGCAGGCATCGAACATTTTACTTTGCACTCAAGTCAGTTTGTCAGGCTCCTCAGGACACATCTTTTTCAAAACTCAGGTCACCGGAGCACATGGATGGACTAGGCCCTGGCCTAATGCCTCCCACTCATCTTCCCATCTGGATACAGGCTGAGCTGGAGATTTCCCTCTTTTCCCTTTCTGTTTGAATGTGTTGGTCAGGTTCATGCTAGATTACAAGTTGGCCGAGGGTCAAACAGTGTCATTTGAAATGTAACGGTTACAGGCATACTAGATCTCTGCTGAGTCCCCCAACCACACCAGCATGGTAGACCGTGACCAGCCAGTAGACTCACGTGCTCATCACCTCACAGGAAAAAAGGTTATCAGTGTTATAACACAACACACCAACACATATACTCCCACTGCAGCCCCCCACCAACCAAGACCCTTAAGACCTGATCTTGAGGCTCAATAAACCATTGCTTAGCCCACTTCTAACACCATTTTCTGTCATGGGGGAGAGAGTGTAAACAACAGTCAGTAGTAGATCTGGTTACTGGCATTTATTTAAGAACCAGCAGATCAAAGCTTTCACCTTGCTTAATTATGTCACACACTCACTCCCCTGTCAGTACTACATTTTCTGGGTCTCCACGTCTCTTCCTATCAGGGAGATCGCTGTTGGTATAGCAAGGTTGGGCAGAAAGTTGTATCTGTTCATGCTGTGTAGTTGCTCACACTTTTCAGTCTCAGGCAGTACTGGACAAAGTCCCCGGGCATCCCCAGACTTTTTTTATGGATCTCCCCCATTTCCAGGATCTTTGCCCACTTTCAGGATTTTCCATCCAGCCAGGATTTTCATCTTCTTTTTTTAAGACCCCCAATCCTTGTTTCCCCAATACAAATAGTCTATATGTAGAGGCACAGTGCATGATCAGTCTCTTAACTGGTGGTTCTGCCTTATGTCTCTTTATTAATTGGAGGATTCAGGCCTTGTCTCTTTTGAATAGTCCTAGTGTTACCAAAATTTACAAACAGCCCATACTGCTTGTAGCTAGCAAGAAGCAGGCTTGTGCTTGAGAGTTCAAAAGCTCAGTTTTGGACATTCACACACACACACACACACACACACACACCCCTACATACAATTATCTGCAGTCTGTCAGCAGTCACAACCTAAGTTAAATTTTATGTACTACATTCCTCCAGGGAAATGCACTGGCAAAAGCACAATTTTGCCAGTATAACAGTATTTGTGTGGAGGGATTTTGCTCATACAACTTTGCTGGTCACTGCGTGAAACCCCCAGCTGGGAACTATGCTGTCAAAAGTCCGTAGTCTAGACCTGCTCAAAAGCTAGACTCACCACCTGAGGAGGAGCAGAGGATTTTGCAGAGCCTTCAACCAATGCTGGGTCACTGCTCTTTTCATCATGATTTGTGGCTGAATGGTCATAACCATGACAATACCAGGACATAAGTGAGGCAAGGTTTGTGGAGAGATGCAGTATCTTTTATTAGACCAAAACAGGGGACCAATAGGCTTGAAAAGGTCTCAGGTACTCCAAAGACGCCTGTTCTCTCCAACTATATATTATAAGGCAATCATTTCTAACTAAAGACTTTGCTTTAGTAATTTGTACCAGCAGAGGGCACAGGATTTCCATCACTGTGTTATGAGACATGAACCACAAGGTGGAGGTGTCTTCCCTCACCTCTTTCAAGCCTATGTATAGGCAGCTCTGCTTTTGCATAAGTTTCAGATCATTACCTCACAGCAGTATTTCTTTTTAACAATATTCCCAATTTTTTTTTCATTTATTTGGGGAAAATGCTCCATACTTTGAAACATGGAAGTTTCCCTAGAAGATGGAATGCTTTGAAGGTACAGCAGAGAACAATCTCTCTGTACATGCCCTGATTCTTACACTCACCCAAATGATCTGATACTGGTCATCAGCTCTATTGACTTCCCCCAGATAAAAGTGGCCTAGACCCTCTGCTGAAATGGTTGCTTTACTGATGCATGAGCATCCAATGACACACAACCAACATATTTGCTGCCATGAGATGATGCAGGGATCTCTGTGTTGGAGAGAGCAGCCAATAATTCACCCCAGACACACCTGCTCTCCCCAAACCAGACAAGGGACACCTATGAAACTGATGTTCTGCAAGGCATTTCATCTGGGGCAACCACAGGGAGATAGACCCACTGAGGACCGCAAGCAGGCGGAAAGCAAAAGAACAGGATGCCTAAATTCCATATCCAGCTCCCCACCCTCTGCCTGTTCCCAGCACTCAGCATCAGAGTCGCAACAGTTAACTTCAGGATGCCAAAGACCTCCAAACAATACTCATACATTGGAGCACAAGCCAAGGGGTATGTTATGACAGTATTTGCCAAACTCTCTCTTTACAATCTGCTTTCTTGCGGGCAGGGTCACAGGCACTGAATAGCAGCACGGCAATTTGGTGCTTCTGCAGCAACAGGAGGGTACAGCAGATGGTAGAGAGATCACTTGTAAGCCATTTATCTCCAACTATGCTGACTACTTCCAAGATGGGCGCAAGGCATCAGTTAACAGCCATCTGGCTGAGAGACAGCTGTCATGGTTCAACTTGCCCAGTTAGCAGAATGGCAGGGAGTTCAGAAAGCTAAGTGGAGCAGTTAAGAGGTATAGGCAACTCTTCTCTTCAGGACTAGGAATAAGGCCTCAAAGTGAAATATCAGAGAGAAAATACTAGAGGGCCAAGGAACAATAGCTGCTGTCCATGCCATGGTATTTTTTCACCTAACTGCACTAACCAGAGTCCTCAGCTCTCTCTGGGACATACCACAAGATCTTCCCAGACTGGATAGGTGGTAGCTTCAGCAGGGCACTGTGCGCTGTCTGCAGACAGTGAGGCACCAGAACTGGAGGTGTCAGGGAGGGAGCTCTACACGCCTAGTGTAGTAGGTACCATGCCAGTTACATGTTGCTGAAGGAGAACCACCTGGGACTACTGTGAATCTGGTCTGGTGTATCATTTTCTTGCATGAACTGAAGCCATGGTCCTTCCTTATGGTCTTGCAATCTGTGCTGAGATGAGATACTCAGAGACAGGTAATCACGTGGCAGTTGCCTTTAACTGGCTGCAAACCTAACATGGCCCACCTCCAAGAGCAGTCAATGTCCAGTCCCCCAAAACTTCACCCAAGTAGCATCAAAGGGAAGGCAGAGATGGTTCACAGATACACAGTCTGCCCATTGACCCCAGGGATTTCCTAGTGGGCATCTTACCAACAGCATCCAAGGACTCTGTGATTGAAAAGTGTTTCCAGCAGGACCCAGTCTTCTGAACCGATCTGTGGAAGTCTTTCCTCACAGGACTTGGCTGGAGCTGAGACCAGCCCCACCAGGAAAGAAGAGGCCTTTCTAAGAATATCCCATGCTCATACTTGACTTGGATCTTTAAGAGCAATCCTGCCATCCATCATTTGTATATATTATTTGTGTATAATATTTTGCAGAAATTCTGAAAAGAAAAAGAAAAGAAAGAAAAGATAAGGAAACAATGAAAAAATGCTATTTTTATTTCACCAAAATGAAAGGCACCTTATGCTCTTAAAAATTTCAGCTAAACAGAAAACTCAGGAGCCTTCCTAAACTCAAGAAAAATTACAAAATGACAAATTTTTAGTAGATATTTCTCTTTTTCCCCTCATAAAAACAACACTTCCATGTATTGTTAATTATGTGTTTGACATTGTTTTAGCTCAATAACTGACAGATGAAGAAGGTTTATAGGAATATTTTACTGTTCTAATCAAAACCAGCTATTAAGAAATCAAGAAAAACAGTCTGGGTTCAAAGTTCTGTGGTGTCCCTAGGTGGAATCTGTATGAAAGGAGCTCCAGGTCTGCATGACTCAGGGTTAGTATCAGGGTATGGAACCACCTTCTGGGGAGGCTTTGGGGAACAGGCAGACATGGAAAAAGCGTGTCTGGAGCATTTGAGGGGAAGGGAGCAGGGGAAGTTCCCAAATGCTCTTATCAGTTCTTGAACTACACAGTTTTACATCATTTCAACATGGAGGTGACAAAAAAGAGTCCCTAGAAGTAGAAGTGTGGTCTGGACTGAATGATATAAATACAATGGGATAGGAGGAGACCATAGCATTGTAATGAAGCCAGTGGCAATTTGTGGGGGGGGACCCCAGAGATCCCTGCACTAACCATACTCGCTAACCTTGTCCCTATAGCAAGGTTTTCTCCTCTATCCAGGTGGCACATGGAGCTTCGGAAGGATCACTCTCTTCTGGTATATTGCTCCTAAGGGATTTATCACGCAGTTTTTTCTATCTTTTATACCCTGCAGCAACATCTGTGCAGTTTCTCAAGTACACACAGAGGGCAGAAAAGGGGAGCTGTTAAGTGTTTCAAAATCTTAGGTTAAAATACCTTCCTGAAGTGCCTCTCTTTCCTGAATTAGTCTGTCTTCAAAGATATGAGGATTCTAGTGTCTGTTTACAGCTTGGTGAACCAATGAGGTGATCATGAGGGCTTGATCAACAAGAGAAAAATAATTCAGAGAAAAGAAAATAGATGATAGTGAGGGATTCAGTTAACTGACCGCAAAAAACACAGTCCCCAGTGTTTGCTCTCTACGTGACCGCCTCACCATCTCGCATACTCAAAGGGTATATCTGCAAAGCTCTGGAAGACACTCTGATACCAACGAACTCCCCTGGCTCCTCAGGGAGGGCTTCTTATCTCCAAGAGCAAAGCTTTCCCTGCTATCTGAAATTAGAGAGACATTCAACTGTCTCCCAACTGCTCTGATTCTGTGATAAGCCCAGAGCATTGCTACTTAGTGAGGCTGGGAAATTCCAGAGCACCAGAGTCTGGTCTTGGGTATGCAGCCTGGCAACAGAGCACAGCAACAAACCCTGCTGTAGCAGAGGCAAACAGAATAGATGGGATCCAGAGAGCTAATAACAGCTCCCTCATCTATTTCCAGCCAGCTTGTTCCATGCCATGTGGCTGTAGCCTTCATGCTCTCTCCCAAGACCAGGTAGAACAGAGCTACCTGCAAACATGAGCATCTAGGAATCTGTAAGTGGTTTCACTGGTCAGTCCGTTGTGCTGTGTGCAATATCTATCACTTAATCCAGACAGCTTTGGACGTGAGCTTTCCACAACATTAATACAACTTCTCCTTCCCTGTGGTGGAATCTGGGATGCTGTTTCTCTTTATTTCTTCACCTTTCACACCCTGCTRTTGCAAGAACATCCAAGAACCGGGAAGGGTTGTTGTTATTCTGTGTATCTTACAACTTGAGGAAGGGGAAGACAGCTCAAGGGAGCAGAGGTTTTCCAAGAGTGGAAATGGCCAGGACCCACTGGAATGATTCCAGGGGACTGAGGATAGTTCAGCTTTGAGTGTAATAGGAGCAAGGAGGGGAAGCCTGGTTTGGTTTTTTTCAGAAAGGATGGATGAGGAGATGTGAGAAGGAAATGTGGGGAAGACAGCTGGTTTTAGTAGTTCATAAATAAGGCTAAATCCTACACGCCTCAGAAGCCAAGACATTGCTGAGACCTGAATGCCTAACTTATACTAGCTCTTCTCATAGAAATGGCCGCCTGAGGCAGGGGCCAGAATGTTCCAGCCTTTTTCATTCAAAGCCAACTATGCTTCTGATTCTATAATATATCTCTCCTGGATTTGGGATCTCTCTTCTCTTGGAGCTATGAGGGGATCTCTCCTTTCCCTCATGCAGAGTGTGTTGCAAGTCATCAGAGGGAGATATAAGGATCCCAGGCAAGCAGCAACTCACATCTGAGATAACCAGGACAGTGCACATCCCACCTGGCAGCCTCCTCCTTGAGAGTGTTTGCAGCCACAGGAGGCAGCAAATGGCACTCTCTCTGGCAGAGGGCTGAATCCAAATTCCAGACCACAGCAGAGTCTACAAGAGTATCTGTGGGATTTGCAGGGTTGTTAATTAATAGAAGTCAGAACATGAGAAAAAATCAGATCCTCTGAATCTAGCAGCCAGCCAACTGCTGGTCCAAAGACACATGGTCCTATTATCATTGCCTAAAAATAATGAGAAATTGTGGTGTTAAGATTTTGATAAGATTGTAGCACTAATATGTAAAGTTCTGAGCCAAATTCTCAGAGAACAGTAGGAAAGGAAGAGAAGCTGAAGTGATGGCAACCCAGCATAATGTGTAGAAAGCAAGAATAATAGCCAGTGGATGATTTAAACAATGCGTTAATTAAAATAATATATATATCGAAGGAAGAATCTGTTTCCTGCACAATTTAGAAACAACCAGAACATGGTATCCTTGGACTAGCAAACAGCAGCTGTGGACAGAAGTAGGTGAGAAGACTCCTCCTAAGTGAAATGTTTAGTTGGTTTGCACCAGTTTAGAGAATGAAAAAGTTCTGAAATGTGGCTGAGCATATCAGAAGTCCCACGGAAACAAAAGAAAACAGGCCCCACGATGTTTGTGAATAGTTCAGGTTGCACTCCATCAGTTTAGGACAATGTATTATTCTGGATGTATCTGAGATGAACCATAGTGGATTCTACAGTTTCTTGGACTCTTCTTGGGTAGAAGATTATTTGATTGTAACTAGTAAATAACTGAGAAATTTCACTTGGAAGACCAAGGAAACTGTGCATCTAAGTCTTTCTCAAGAGAAGAAGCTAATAGTGGATAATGCCAAGAGAGCCAAAATATTTCAGCCTAACTTCAAAGGGTAACTGATCAGATAAGCAGTACAATTGACCTGAGTGATAAAGAGGTAAGAAATCAGGATACAGTAAGGAAAGAACTAGCTAGAAAGTATTTATATTTATTATATACTTTCAGGTCCTCTGGGTAAGATTAAATTCACTCAACAGTTGGGAAGAAGCTGAGAAAAGAGTCTCCAGTAACCTGTGGGGGATGGAAAATTTTCCAGAAAAATGCAAAAAAACTTGTCTTAAAAATCAGATTAAAGATCAGAAGAGAATTATATGGTGTTGGGATCTGGGAAAACAGTGGAAGAATCAGTTAAACATATTGTTTGTCAGCACCTAAAAAATAACACCAAAAAATGAGTATTTGGCAATATTAATTTGGCAAGAACTAATCCCTAAGATAATTTACTTCTACAATGTTGTTGTGAGCACTGCACTCCTAGAAGAGGTAGTAAAATACACTTTTATGACTTTTGACACTGTTCCACATGGTACATGAGCAAGCTAAAGAAACACATTTCAGATAAAATCACTCCAGAGTGGATCCAAGACTGAGTGATGAGCCAGATTCAGAAGATAATTGTAAGTGGCTTCCTTGCAAAGTAGGAGGATAGAAGAATATGACACTGAAGGGTTACCTTTATTCTGGTACTGTTCTATACTTTTTTCTGCAACTATTCCAGAATTTCTTTAGTGCCCTGAATGATGAAATAGAAAAAAAAAATGCTTAATAAATTGCAGCAAGAAGCTAGGAAAGGAACTGTAACTGTAACTGAGGTTGACAACAAACTTTACAAACTGAAGAAACAGGCCCATGATTTTATGATTTTGCTCTTGCAAAAAGGACAAACATTGTACTGCATTTTAGAAACAAAGATTTAGCCTTGAAGACACATGAATGAGTGCTTCAGGCCATGAGAGCCTTCAGATGGAAGAATGTAGTGAGCTCTGGGCACTACATTTAACCAAGGATATGCACTAATTGGAGAGAGACAATAGAAACCATGACCTACATGGAAAGATTAAAGGAACCACAATTTCTCAAACTGCTGAAGAGAAGCCAGAGGGATGCATTGGTAGCAATCTTCAAAAACATAAAAGCCTGCTGCAGAAGAATCTGTCCTCCATGATCATAGTGGAGAAGATAAGAAGTAATGTAAGGGGATACAGACATAAGATCAGAAAAACCTTCTGATGATAAGAAGAGGGAAGATTAGATTAAACTATATGTCTGGGGGAGCGTGTAGTCACCAGCAAAGCAGGTCTCTAAGAACAAGCTAAAGAAATGTGTCAGGAGTGATGCAACTGGTCCTGCCTTGGGCAGGAGGATAATTCTCTCTCACCAATGGAGGCTTCGGTAGATGTTTTTGAAGACAGTGTAATTCTAATTACCATGAAATTCCAAAATTACTTGAGCTTTTTTTCCCCCTCCCCCTGCCCCAGAAACTTTGCACAAGCATTCTGGGTTTCTTCTCGAAACATGTCTAGCAGGATTCAATCCAAACTGTCTCTCCACATCAAGATTTTATAGACAAGAAGGAAATTAAAATACAACTTGAAACTTGAAGCTGGTGGCAACTTTAACTAAGTAAAAATAGTAAACTTATAGTGCAAAGTGGGTACACACAGAAGGATGCTTCTAAAAGTGTCCATTCACAAAGAAATAGCCAAAACTAATGCTGGATAACTGCTCTCCCAAAGAGAGATGGAACTTGGATATTTCTGCAAACAGAACTGATCTCCACCAAATTATCTGTTCCTGCAAAATCCCCACTCTTCCAAATACTGTGTTTCTTTTGGGACTTTGCTATCTGAAATGTCAGTATTCCCTTGCTGAGAAGGATTTTACCCTTGGCCAAAGTCACAAACAAGAGATTACATGACGTGATTTCCTGTACAAGCAAAACTGGGTTTGACGACCTGCTGAACCTCTCAGCCTGGAAGAGTAAAGCTTGTTTTCTCGGGCTTAAACTTGGAACCAAGTCAACAAAGTCTTTTTGTTGTAGCTTTTATCCAAACAAAAAAAGGGAGGGAGGGGAATAAAAATATACAGCATCTTCTAGAAAAAGAAAACAAACTTTATCACTCCCTAACTCTGACTCTTCCTCCATTAGCTTTCAGGAAATCAAGTAACAGAGGTGATTTATATATATATTTATATTTATATTTATATATATAGTATATATATACTACAGTTTCCACTCAAAACCCATGAGATGGCAGCTCCCTGCTCATTTCTATATTAAGTGGAGCTGAAGGTGATCGTTTCTTACCCAAGCATGCCCAGCAACCTAATCCTACACCTCTGTGTGACTAGTCTGCAGTCTCACATGTTAGCTGCCCAGAGACCGGGCAAACAAAAGCAATCAGAGCCAAAACACAGACAAAGACTTTCCTAAACTTTTATCTTGCCTTATCTTCTATCTTGCTTCAACCTCTGGATTCTGTGAGATATCTGGGATTCCTCTGKTCCTAGGTGAAAATTCACTTATTTGTAGGAAAGTAAAACATCTGCATCCCACAGCCAAAGCAGCCTGTCACTTTCAAGTACACCATTTCAGAGGTGCTTGCTCTTCCCTCATTTCTTATCTTTCTCAGCTTCAGATACTCAATAAATACCAGGGAAATGGCAGGGGGGACATTCAGTGCTCCAGCTGAGAAGTTTAGTTCCTTGTGGAGATACCGTTTCATGACTGTGGTCCTGCCTGTAGGATGTGGTCCTGCTGTCTTATGTTTCAAGTCTACAGCAGCTGAAGTTTCAAGAGGAGAGATGGCTGTATAAACATATAACTATGTTGCTGGGATCAAGGTGGGAGAGGATAACATGCTACGGAGGTCAAATCAGTGTCCTCTAGGACATTGCAGAACCGTGTTACCATCTGCAGGCAGAAGGAAGTGTCTGTCACAGGTCTGTTATGGGACAGCCCATCACCCAGGAGAAACCTAGGACATTCTAGTCCATATTTTGAGCTGGGGGTGCACATAAACCCATGAGGTACTTCATCAAGACTGCGGTTTTTCCCAGGTGCTTTCACCTGCTCACCAATAGCATCTCTAGGATGGCTTGCTTCTGCTTTATACCATTGTTCTCATCCAGGACATATCTAGCCAAGAACAGTCACATAGTGAGAACTGTCATGTAGCATGTGGCAGAAAGACAATACTGTTTATGACATGCATACGACTGCCATGTGAGCAAGTACCATCTCACCAGTTGTCTTAGCAGCTCCATATGTTGAATTAGACAAAAGAGAAACTTGTGGTACTGCATGTTGTCCGTAGCACCTTTGTAGACCACACTGGGGAGAGAACTCCATAAAACCAAGGTAAACACTGGCTTCTATTTCTGCTGCCAGTGCTTGGCCAAAGTTTTCTTCAGGCTTATGTGGCACTCAGGTGGCCCAGAAACATTAGGATCATTCTTTTCTCCTGTTTTTTTATTTTTCAGTTCAAAGTACCCAAAGCACTGAGAAGGCTGTCGCAGCCCTCCAGAGTGGTTCATTTACAGCATGCCCTGAGGCATGCCATTAGGTGATGCAAAAACATTTGAAGATATAGAACTCTTTTCAAAAGAAGTGGGCTCTTGAACATGCACAGACCTTCTAGTGGCCTAATTCAGTCTCTGTGATCATATTTCATTTGACTGGATTTTATCTGATGATTCATTTGCAGAACTGTGGTCCCCAGGTAAGTATTTACAGGCTGCGATTAGGTCCCTCAAAACCCTCTTCTTAAACAGTTAATTCTTTAAATCTCTTGCCCTAGAGCTTTTGAATGATTCTTGTGGCACTCAAATGATCACAACAGTGACTTTGGCCTTAGAATCGCTGACTGTATGAAATGAGAACCACTGATYATTTTTACAGACTGTGTTACTGAGAAGCTGTCTCACAACAGCTCACAACATCTGAGACCCTTGATTATGAAACTCTCCGTGTATGCAGACAGGAGGCGTTTCATCCGGAACTGGAACACATCAACCAAGCTGAATTTCCTTTGAGCAACAGATAAGCAGATTCTAGCGATAGAGAGGCCCTGCTCAAACAGACATTGTGCTTCCAGCTCTCTGAACAGTCTCCAGGGCCAAAGAGGAAGGAAGTATTTAATATTGTGAACATAGGACATATAGAGAAAAACAACACTTCAAAATGCATCACCCTTAAAGGCATATGCTCTGAAATGTTAACCCACTGCTGCCAACATGAGGACTCCTGAAATGCCCTCAGATCTTAGGACRTACACAATGAGGCTAAAGGTTTTCTAAACCTGTGTAGTATTTGCTAAGAATTCCTCAGAAATGAGCAACAAAGAGTTGACTCATTGTGCAGGAAACCTTGATCAGCCATGGAGAAAGCTGAGCAAGGGCTTGTGTGTATTGAAAAATCAAGTCTTTTTTGTCAACACTAGTTGCTTGCTAGCCAGATTTCAGAAAATAAATCCCTACAGAAAATAATGCCAGCCTCTTCACTAAATGCTGCAAAGCTTAGCTTGCTTAGCATTGGATCATGAAACTTGACAAGACACGTACAAGATTTCAGTTCACTTAGAAATCATTGCTCTTTTCAGCATTAGCAGAATTCAAAAATATGGTGCCCTCCACTTTCAGAGAGAGAACAGAAGCAGTAGTCTGCACTGTCCAGAAACTATCAAAAAGACAGAGTGGAATAATAAAGACGTGCTCAAAAACAACAGAAGATATAGACAGATTCTTAAGCAGATCAGTTTTTGAAAGAACATCTTAGAAAAAGTGATAACAAATCAAATGAGATAATAGCAAGCCAAATATTTCTGTAAAAGAGTCAGAGAAGCATTTCCTAGATTCAGGTAGACCCAGCTAGACTCTGTTGACAAACAAGTAATGAAGAGCAGAGAAATACATGCAAGAAGTTACACCATGGTCAGTAAGCAGAAAAGGGTGATTCAAGAGACTCTCCTCTGATTTTTAGGGATACAAGAGAGGCTGACCATGAAAGAAACTCAGCTCATGGTGCCTGCCAGGTCAGCTTATGATATGGTAGAATATCCAGTAACAGAGAATTTGTCCAAGGGTAACCAGCTAAAGAAAGGAAGAATAAGCTAATGACCTGGCATTCAAAGACCTTGAATTGAAAGGCCATGTTGTATCCTTGTATTTATTGGTGTGATGTGAGATATTTAGCCAGGCTGGATCCAGCTGTGGTCTGGAGGCTGCACAGCTGCTCCCCTATGATGTGTGCATGTCACCCCAAGCAATGCTCACTGAGGAATATTGACCTCTTAAACCCACCCCAGCCCAGTGAAAGATGATATAAGTGATGCCGGCCCATAGGTTCCAGAAACTGCCTCAAGGTGGTGCTCCAGCCAATTTTCTGGTCTTTTTTTTTTTTTTTTTTTTTAAGACTTCGCATGCATTACAGATGGCTTCTCTGTGCAGGTCTTTGCTTAAAAGTAACGGACAAGGGTGGACCGGGCTCAATCCTTGCAAGGAACCTTCAGCTTCCTCTGCCAAGCAATTCCTCCCTTTGCAAGGCACATCGCTTCCAGCTCACAGACTGGAAACCCTCGAGAGGCTGCCAGGAATGAATCGCAAACAAGGTCTGTTCGTGCTCACATAGGAAAGGGGAACTATAGATTCTTAACCTTGACCGTTCTGTGTAGGAAAAGTTTATTTGTCCATCTTGATTTATAAATAATCCAGAAAGCAGCAGCCTTGTTTTCATGATCTCATATTGGAAGTGCTGGGACATAGCATGGCCAGCAGAGGAATCTCAGCAGCGCCTGTCTGAACCCTGGCAACCACAGCCAGAGAGACCAATCCATGGGCAGATTTTATTTAATGACTCACAAAATGCAAAGCACCCCAACAGGATCTGAACCAGGGAGGAGAATCTATAACTCTGTGCCATGGGAGTGCTCTCCTCTCAGGACACAGAACTGATGACCTTCCTGCTTCCTCTAGCCCCTTGGATCTTGCACTCCTTGCTGTGCTGTGCTGATTCAGGGATAGCAGGAGGGGCAGTGAGTGATCCTGTTAAGCACCCCCTTGAGATCAGGTTTCAAACAGCCCTACACCGAGGAGGGCTAAACTCCTAGCTGTCCAGTTCCATGTGTGTTAACCACAAGATTACCTGTGCCAATGATCATCTTGGCTATATGTTGCATTTTTAAATAGGCTGAGTGGTAGTCAGATATAGTCTGAACACAGCCAATATATTGAGGTCTTGGGTAGAGATTTGGATGATTTGCTATCTCTGTGCCTTCCCGGAGCTTAGATGCATGGTTCCTGCCTCTCTGCTCAAAGGAGGATGACATCAGCATATTTAGAAGATTTCTTACAGCTCTTATGGCACTATGTACTCCAAATGAAGGGTCAAGTTAACTTTAGGACTCCCCACGACTTAGCTGATACTGGAGAGTCCCAGCTTAGGTACGACGTAGACAGCCAGAACATATTCTCCATCCATACTGCATTTTGTAGTACTGTAGAGAGAAATGTAAACAACCTCCCCATGAGCTACTCAGTATTGCCATGTCAGCTACTGAATGAGAAAAAGAGTTAAAAAGATACTGGAACAATTTTATGAAGAATCAAAAGATCTGGGGTCAAACAGCAAAATATTAATGGAGGGATTCATGCAGGGAACAGGTGGAGTAGGCTTTCACCACACAGGTAGCTCCAAGAAGAAATTAAAACGCTGAGAGGAAATTAACCCCATGCAAGCAAGATTAACATTTTCCCTTTAAGTCTGACCACTGGGACAGATGAGGAATCAGTGACATAAAATTGCAAAAGGTGCCTCTGTGTTATTTGTTCACTTCTAGATTGGAGAGATCTCTGACTTCCCTAAGCAACCAGTGGATGCCCTCTCAGAGCTGGGCAGAGATGCCAAGGCAAAGGAGTAGCCAGGCATCTTCCTGACTCACCTCCCACAGGAGACTTTCCCTCTTGGCCCCATTCCTGGCACTGCAAGAAATGGCACTGGAAATGTAAAGATCCCATGTTAGTGCTCCCCTCTGGCCCCTGAGGTCTCCCAGGCAGCTCCCTGCCAAACACACAAGTGGTATCCTGACAAAGAAGAGCACTAATGAGGTGCTGAGCCTTTCATTATCTTTCCTATCTATCCCTCTGTCAGCAAGCCATCAGCCCTCCTGTAAAATAACCATGCCACCCAACCGTGCCATCTAACCAGCATCCATGCCTCAGCCAGTTTCAGGTTTTTCTGCCACCATTAACTGAGTAAAGCTAAATGCAACGATTTTCCTACCTGTGATTTATATCAACAGTGTTTTTCGTCCTCTCAAAGGGCATAAACAGCTCCAGCCCATGAGCCACAGATAATTCTGGATCGCTCCCTGACAACCTCATCCTGGGCAGCTTTTCAGGGCTGGACAGGGGGTAGGTTGGACGTTAGCTTGTCTGGGAGATTGTCCAGCCTGGCTTACACTTCTGTATTATTAGGCCACCCTTCTGGGACCTCCATAAGAGGATCTGTGGCCTGCTCTAGCAAAAGGGCTCCCCATCCAACTGCTAGATTATGGCAACCTGAAGCACCTCCTGTGTAAATAGGTAACTGCACATGCTCTGGGGAGGAAGGAGGGAGAAACATGCAGTGTTTGGTTCAATACAGATAAGCAGGACAACTTTCTAATGCTGTCCAGTGTCAAGGAATAATAAAAGCATCAAACTGAAAAGAAAGAAAGAACAAATTGATATTTAACAAACACTTATCTACATCACATCCTGCCAAGACTTCTCATGTCACCACCTAATTCAACACATTCTCTGATTTTTCTAAATCAAAAGGTGCTGGAAACGCCTTATTTTCCTTCAGATTGTCTTTCAACAGCTAGTGATGAGCCCTTCACACTGACTGCCATGTTAGTGTTGTTGGTTCTTTGGTGTTTCCCCACTGGGTAAGCACTGAATGGCTTTGCACATTATACTCTAATAAACTCACTGTTGTCCCTGCTATACTTTTCATAGCTGCATTTTAGTTGGTGGAGTCCTAGTGCCTTTCTCGCTTTAGTGAGTGCCACAGTCAAATTCAGTAATGACAAATACAAAGTCCTGAACTGAGGAAAGAACAGCTCCCAACTGGGGAGCAGCTCTGCAGAAAAGGTCCTGACTGTCCTGCTTGGATATGCTGATCAAGAGTCAGCAAATTGCCCTGGAAGCAATGAAGGCAAACCACACCCTAGGCTGTATTAGCGAGAGTGTGACCAGCAGATCAAGCAATGAGCCTCACACTTCTCCATGTGAGCTGCATGTGCGTACTGTCTCCCATTTGGAACACTCCAGTACAAGAGCTATATGGGCAAGCTGGAAAATGTTCAGTGGAGATACCATAGAGTTTGGGCTTGTTTAGCCTACAGGAGAGAGAGCAAAAGGGGGGGGTCTAATTGCATCTGCCACTACCTAAAGGGGGTTACTGAGAAGGTGGAGACAGGCTTTCCTGAGGTGCACAGTGGAAGGATGAGAAGCAGCTGGCAAAACGTGCAACAAGGAAAATTCCAGTTGGACATAATGAAAAAAATTCTTCCCAATGAGCAAGATGCAGCCCTGGAACATGGACCAGAGGGGTGGGGGAACTCCATCCTTGGAGATTATCAAAACTTGATTGAATATGGTCCTGAACAACCTGGTTTATCTCTGAAATTCTCCCTGCTGTGAGCAGAAGGTTGGTCTTGAGACTTCCAGAGGTACCTTCCAATCTTAATCTTTCTATGACTGTAAGTTCACAGAAGAACAGCATGATCACAAACCTTCAGGTCATGGCTTCAGAGCTTTTCTAATGACCTAGCAGCTTGCATTTCTGGACATCTGACTCTTAAGAGCCACTGTAGGAGTCTTTCCCCTTAACATTAATGTTCTCCCATCCAGCCACTCTATAGATTTGCTCGCTGCAAAGAGTTCTCTTTTAGTGAGAAAATATTTTCTCTAGAAAACATAGGCCTTTGCTGTAATAAGCCCTTCAAAGGGCCCTTGGCCCTTGGTACCACATCCTGCTTCAAAAGCTCAGCATGTAAAAGGACATTTTGTAGTTACAACAAAGCAGGCCAGAAAGGGAAGCTATTCAATTTCTCCAAAGGCAGAAGCTGAATCATTTTAAATCAACTCTTCCCTTGCTGGGTGAAGCATCTTCTCCCTGTTAGTGCAGCAGTAGCCACAAGCCAATAAAGAGTGTGGGAAGCCAGACTGACCATCATGGATGGGGCCCCTCCCCGCACAACACCTCATGAAGACATTCCCACCGAGCATTGTAGATATAATGACCCCTGTCCAAGTCACATACCCTCTCTAAAATTGCCTTCACTCTAGCTAACAATTCTGCCCAGGAACATACTCAGACTCTCCACAGCTTCTCATCTGGAAACACCCTCTTCACCTGGTCATAGTTTTTAGATAAAATGCATTTTGCTCTGAACTCCATCTTCACATCATCTCCTAGAATAACCTGTCCAGGCAGCCAAGGTTTGGGAGGAGAATCCCTGATTCTTTTCACAGCTAGCAGTTCAAAAATGAAGGCTCATTCTTTTACATGGAAGGTGCACAGATGCCAATGAGTCACATCCAAATGTGATGCACCTTTTCTAAAACAAACTTCTATTAGTCATTTGAATACAGAAGCAAAGTCAGAACACCATTTTCATAAAACAGAGGTCAGACATCTGAGCCACAGTCTGGTCTTGAAATTCATTGAATAATTTGGCCTCCATAAGACTTGTCATCTTCAGTGTGTTTCATTCTCTATCTTACTTTTCTTAAAATCTGGTTTTGCTAACAACTTTGAAGTTTGCTTCACTGTTAAAAGTGAATGTCCAGGGGATGCTGTTCTTTTCTGTCTCCAAAGGTGGCTCTTTCAGGTAGATTTCTTTATTCAATTTTAAGAGACAGTGCAGGGCCAGATTAGGCAATAGGTGAAAATATCCAGTCTAGCACAGAAGTTTAACCCACTCTTTCCAAACTTGAGACTGTCCAATGCGCAAAAATACAGGACTAAGTGTTCTTACACTCTCCCATCTCTTGCTTAAGTCTAATTTAAGGCTGATTTTGTTGAGGCTTTACAGATCTTCAGAAGAGCTTCCCATTATGCATTACCCATTGCATCTACCCACCCTTTCACATCAGTGACTTCCATATCATAATTTGTAAGCATTAGACACTACGTTAGTATGCTGCATTGCAACCTTCCATTCGTTGTGAACAAGAGAATGGCCATTACCTATGGGAACTGTTCGCTGCCCAACACTGTTCTCAGGAATTAGATAAATGGTTTATTGTCCTTCTTTCTCCCTTTCCATTGGTCTAAATTATCAACACCCCTCACTCTGATGGAGGTCTCCGCAAACAGTCAGTTCCTGATCAAGGTTCATCATGGCTGAGTATTTGCTTAAAGCATCTTTTGGTAAACACAGAGCCCTTTCAGAGTCCAGCGTCCAGACCATCTTGTTTACCTAATCCTTTCTGAGCAGCCCTAGTAACATCTAGGAAACTAAACACTTAACGCTCTCTTCTAAACAAATGATAAGACCCATGTGACCCACATGGCCTGATGACCAGGCCAGTTCTTAGCAGCTTCTCTGCAGAACCTGACTTTTCATGGGTGCAACACACCATGTTGAGACATTCCAAAATTACATTTCAGCTTTCACAGGAAAATTTCTCTCTGAAAGCAATACAGCACCTTTCTATTAAAGGCAAATGTTCTTGCAAGGTTCAATTGAAAATACACAAATCATAAATACATACCAGAAACAGTCTCTGTTCCCTATTAGAAGAACTGAACAGGTGCTGGAAAGGGACAAGTATTCCTTTACACCAAAAAACAAAGTTGAGAACACACAGAATCCTACTGTAATGGTAAAGGCAGACATTACCCAGGCATCTGAGTCCAGTATCATTTCACAACAGACTTTACAGAGCCTGATGGTGATCAGCTAGCAAGCATCACAATCCTATAAGCTCTAGTCACGGAATAAGCATCAGACACTGTGGCAGCATTGCATAGTATGTGGAAGTAGAAAAAGTGGAGCGCAAAGAGAAAGCCCGTACTCAGCATTTCAGCAATGTTTAGCCTGTTTCTCCCATTGCAGGCAGTTCTTCTCCAGCCAGCTTTGCTTCCCCTAAGTTTGATTTGCAAAATACTAAGGAATCAAACAAATCTTTAAAACTAGATACTTCCCTTACCCAACCCACTCTTCCTTCAGCCCTTATCTGCCCTTACCTGTCTCCACTAGGTCACTTTAAAATTCCCAGACATTTCCTTCCTTTGTTTGTCTTGGCCAGAAAGGGAAATGTCTTGTGTGTCAAAGGTTTAGTGCAAATTCCTGTCCAAGTTCTTTAGCACCTCTGGCCTCAGTAAATCTAACTTCTCCTTCTGACTAGGGCTTTGTACAATCAATCAGATGTTCTCTGCTTGTTCTCCCTCTCCCACCTCCACACAGGATCTAAAGGGAAGCAACAAAACAACAAGTGGTTAAGTTCCTATGGTCTCACAGAAATGAGGCATGAGGCAAGAGGATTTGGGTTTCATCCTCCTTCCACAGCATTTACACAGAGCCAGAGTTTATCAGAGTCTGTGCCACTCTTCCTGGCTGAGATGGACAAAGAGCAGCTGGCAAAAAATGTGCCTTGAAAAAATGGTGGTTGATGGGGAAAAAATAAGCTATTTATGGTCAGATTTTGATTTGTGCGTGTCCAAAATCAGTGCTTCTCAGAGACTATGTGGATCCCAGACCCTACAGAAGGAGCATTACATACTACCTCCTTTCTTTCTTTGTACGATACATGGACATTATTGCAATGAGCAGCTGTATGCAGTGCAGAAAGAGGGAAAGGACAATATTTAGGACAATGTCTGCAAGGACCAGCAGAAGAGCTGCTCAGCACAGGGTCAGGCTTTACCTTTTAAAAGTCAGGATCTCATAGAGATCTCTCCTGAGAGCCTTCTCTCTCCCTTGCCTCTTACTCCTTCTGCTGTGTCCACATTGCTCCTACCGCTCAGGCTTTGTCTTGTATTTTCTGCATCCCACTAAATGCCTGCCCATGTGGCAGCTCTCGGTAGTCAGAGGAAGCTGGAAAGAAATACATTTCTGAAGCAGTCAGAACAGGGACAGAATTTTTATTGTCCTCTGCTCTGAGATTACAGCATACAGGACTTGAGGTTGGAAAAGAGAAATACCCCACTACCAAGAAATGACCCTACAGGCATCAAGCTTCCCCTGTGGTGATGAACATGCTCATCAGAGCCTCCATTCCCCTGGCTTCACAAAGAGAATTAATCATATTTGTGCAGGAATTTATGATGGGTTTGGCATAGTGGTTTGGAGAGACCAGGGGTTGCTGGTGAAATAAAATTTACGAGCAGTGCTTAGTGATGTCACTTTGATGCTAGAGGTATCTTGATGCCGGAAAGGCATCGTTCCTTGGCATTCTGGCCTAGCCAGTTCTGATGGGACATAGCACATTTCTGAAAACTGAAGACAATAAAGCCAGGAGGCAAATCAGTTATCAAGGCGGGGAGCTGTAGGAGTTCCTGACAGCATTCATGCCTGAATGAGCTTCTCTGTGGGTTGCTTCCCAGTGAACTCCTCTGTACTGAGTCTGAGCAGCACATTAAAGGGGAAGGAGTGAACAGAGTCAAGAGAGTGAAACATCATTGCCTGGGAACTGGGGCCTCAGTGGTGGGTGACTTTGGGTGCTCTGTTCATCCCTTCATCTTCAGGAGAATGACCTAGACTTAGAAACTAAAAGCAGGACACTGGGGTCCCAGCTAAGGGTGTGGGCAGCAGACTCATCCTTTATGACCTCTATCTGGACAACAGTACCTTCTCTCTAGGGCGCATGGGAGGGAAAGGGGGTCAAAAAAAGTAACAGTTGTTATCATTCCAGAATACTGAAAAATGTAGTAAATCTGAGGTGTGTTCTAAAGAGAAATATTGTGGTTCATGCACTAGGCTGTATTTACCGTAGACATTACACACCTCCAGCAGGAGAGGCCTGACCATGTAGGCTTGACTTGAGCCAAGACTTTCACCCAGATCAGGCACAGAACAGGTCAGCCAGAATTTAACTGGCAAAAAGGTACTAACACCTCTGTACCAAAGATGTGTGTGGCACTAAGCTAAAGTGGGGGTCTGTGCAGCTGTGCCCATGCATCAGCCAGCACTAATGGCTGTAGTCAAGTTACCCTCCCATACACCTGACTCTAATCTGTAGCATGCATCAAGGGATACCTTTAACTCAGGTCAGTTCTCTGATCCATGTCCCCACTGGTTTCACAGAGGCTGGAACAGCACACCTGAAGGACAACGCAGGCACCAGAACAACTTAAACCACACTGCCATGAAGAGATGCCACCCTCAGACCATGATCTTGTATCCCTGTTACTGAGCATATGACTCATTCTTAGGCCAAATTAGCAAAGATGCATTTGTCTGAACAAACAATCATTTTATTTTCTCTACTTACAAGTAACCTGAATGTCCAGATTCCTATTGTCCAGGAGAATGGCAGTGATCTAAGCCACAAGCTATATCGTATGGGCAAATATGTTGCACTAGCATGACCAGTTCTTATAGGGTAGGTAGGAAAAGAGTTCCTTTGCCTGAGTTTTGCTAGACAGAAACCTCACTGTTTGGCGAGCAGCCTTTCTGTCACAGAGCAAGCTGAGCAGGTGCAGAACCAAGAGTGTAAGTCTGAGTTTGAAGCTCTCAAAGCTTCGACAGGGAGGGGTGAGCTAGCTAGCCACAAGCCTACCACGCAGGCAGCACTTCGGTTGGAAGCTCCTTCCTTTGCAAATGAACACCTTGATCTCAGCTCCCCCCTCTTCTCCTCTTCACTGAATCAGCCCTGTGCGGTCTCTTGAGAGCAGCACACCTGACTGTGGGGTGCCTGGAGCCACCAGCTGCTGAAACCACAGCTTGAATGAAGCCAGCCTTCCTCTCCTTTGCTCATGAGAGGGCTGTATTGAATGAAAACAAAACTGAACCAGGCTGTTCTCACTCTAAACTTCAGGGTGAGCCTGGCAAACAGGAAGCTATGAGCATAGGTGGAAAAGCAAGTTTACTGGCTCTTCGGTAACACCAGGAACATACCCAAGACCAGCTCAAATGAACTACACTAAAAAACATCACCTGCAGTGAAGTGAAAGAAATATTTTCCAGAGAAACACATGCATCTGGGCTTACCCGGCCAGCTGATACACTGACATCTCCATCCAAAACAGGGGACAAGTTTAGCATTTGCATTCACCTCTCTGAGCTTTGTCTTCAGATGAAACGTTAACTGATGCACCATGTGCCAGAGCAGTGGTAGATCAGGTGTGAGTGGCTGTTGTCAGAGCTGCTGTTATAGCACTAGGAGAAAGAATGAAGAGCCAAGAGATTAGTTGTGAGCAAAGAGCTTTCTCCATGCCAGCAGTACACTAGTTGGTATCAGATCTCTAGGATAAAAATCAGTCCTCATTCCCTGGAGAGGGAAAACCCTTCCTCCCTTGCAATGCTCATTTCACCACTGAACTTCTCTGGGAATGTGAAGTAAGAGTCCATTTAAGAGGGAGCCGGAATAAGAAACCAGCAGTAGCATTTCCCTGGCAGCGACCTTGAACCATGGCCCCCTACTAAGGGGATTCAGGCTCAAGTCTGTGAGTCTCCCTTATCTTTGTGATTTGGTGTCACTCAGCCATAGCAGGCAGAGATTCTCTATCTGTGCATTGATAGGAAGAGGACAGGATCAAGTATGTGCTCAGGGAAATTTGGCTGAGTCAGATAAAAGCTGTTTTGCAGTTAGACACATTCAGCCTCAGGACTATCTCCTCAGGGAACGTATAGAGGGAAAAACTATTAGTTTAAGTAAACTGACATTAAATACAGGCATACCTTGGAGATATTGTGGGTTCAGTTCCAGACCACTGCAATAAAGTGAATATCGCAATAAAGCGAGTCACACAAATTTTTGGTTTTCCAGTGCATATAAAAGTTATGTTTACACTATACTGTAGCATTATGTCTAAAAAACCAATGTACATACCTGAATTTAAAAATACTTTATTGCTAAAAAATGCCAACCATCATCTGAGCCTTTCAGTGAGTTGTAATCTTTTTGTGAATGGAGGGCCTTGCCTCAATGTTGATGGTTGCTGACTGATGAGGGTGGTATTTGCTGAAGGTTGGGGTGGCTGAGGCAATTTCTTAAAATAAGACAGAAATAAAGTTTGCCGCATCGATTGACTCTTTCTTTCACAAAGGATTTCTCTGTAGCATGCGATGCTGTTTGATAGCATTTTACCACAATAGAACTTCTCTCCAAATTGGAGTCCATCCTCTCAAACCCTGCCGCTGCTTTATCAACTAAGTTTATGTAATATTCTAAATCCTTTGTTGTCATTTCAACAATGTTCACAGCATCTTCACCAGGAGTAGATTCCATCTCAAGAAACCACTTTCTTTGCTCATCCATAAGAAGCAACTCTTCATCCCTTCAAGCTTTATCATGACATTGCAGCAATTCAGTCACATCTTCAGGCTCCACTTCTAATTCTAGTTCTATTGCTATTTCCACCACATCTGCAGTTACTTTCTCCACTGAAGTCTTGAACCCCTCAAAGTCATCCATGAGGGTTGGAATCAACTTTTTCCAAACTCCTGTTAATGTTGATATTTTGACCTCCTCCCATGAATCATGAATGTTCTTAATGGCATCTAGAATGGTGAATCCTTTCCAGAAGGTTTTCAATTTACTTTGCCCAGATCCATCAGAGGAATCACTATCTATGGCAGCTATAGCCTTACGAAATATATTTCTTAAATAATAAGACTTGAAAGTCAAAATTACTCCTTGATCCATGGGCTGCAGAATGGATGTTGTGTTAGCAGGCATGAAAACAACGTTAATCTTGTTGTACATCTCCATCAGAGCTCTTGGGTGACCAGGTGCACTGTCAATGAGCAATAATATTTTGAAAGGAATCTTTTCTTCTGAGGAGTAGGTCTCAACAGTGGGCTTAAAATATTCAGTAAACCATATTGTAAACAGATGTGCTGTCATCCAGGCTTTGTTGTTCCATTTATAGAGCACAGGCAGAGTAGATTTAGCATAAGTCTTAAGAGCCCTAGGATTTTCGGAATGGTAAATGAGCATTGGCTTCAACTTAAAGTCACCAGCTGCCTTAGCCCTGAACAAGAAAGTCAGCCTGTCCTTTGAAGCTTTGAAGCCAGGCATTGACTTCTCCTCTCTAGCTATGAAAGTCCTAGATGGCATCTTCTTCCAATATAAGGCTGTTTCATCTACATTGAAAATCTGTTGTTTAGTGTAACCACCCTCATCAATTCTCTTAGCTAGATCTTCTGGATAACTTGCTGCAGCTTCTACATCAGCACTTGCTGCTTCCCCTTGCACTTTTATGTTATGGAGACAGCTTCTTTCCTTAAGCCTCATGAACCAACCTCTGCTAGCTTCAAATGTTTCTTCTGCAGCTTCCTCACCTCCTTCAGCCTTCATAGAATTGAAGAGAGTTAGGGCCTTGCTCTGAATTAGGCTTTGGCTTAAGGGAATGTTGTGGCTGGTTTGATCTTCTATCCAGACCACTAAAATTTTCTCCATATCAGCAATAAGGCTGTTTCGCTTTCTTATCATTCGTGTGTTCACTGGAGTAGCACTTTTAATATCCTTCAAGACCTTTTCCTTTGCATTCACAACTTGGCTGTTTGGCGCAAGAGGTCTAGCTTTCAGCCTGTCTTGGCTTTTGACATGCCTTCCTCGCTAAGCTTCATCATTTCTAGCTTTTGATTTAAAGTGAGAGACATGCGACTCTTCCTTTCACTTGAACACTTAGAGGCCATCGTAGGGTTATTAATTGGCCTAATTTCAACATTGTTGTGTCTCAGGGAATAGGAAGGCCTGAGGAGAGGGAGAGAGACAGGGGAACAACTGGTTGGTGGAGCAGTCAGAACACACAACATTTATCGATTAAGTTTGCCATCTTATATGGGCGTGGTTCGTGGCGCCCCAAAACAATTATAATAGTAACATCAAAGATCACTGATTACAGATCACCATAACAGATATAATAATAATGAAAAAGTTTGAAATATCGTGCGAATTACAAAAACATGACATAGAGACATGAAGTGAGCACATGCTGTTGGAAAAATGGTGCCGATAGACTTGCTCGACACAAGGTTGCCACAAACCTTCGATTTGTAAAAAACACAATATCTGCGAAGCGCAATAAAGCAAAGTGCAATAAAATGAGGTATGCCTGTAGTACAAACACCTAAGGAAACATACACCCAGCAAAAGCTGGATAGGTTATATTTGTGCAAAAATGCACAGAGCAGGATCTATCCAGATTAAGTGTACGTACAGCTCTAGCAAGATTCTCCTGCATGCACACACTCAGAGGGAACTTTCCTATGCCTGACACTAAAAGTTCAGAGCCCTGGATAGTACTAGAAGCCCTAGATGCTACAGAAGCCCCCTCAAAAAGTCTCTGAAGCAGCCAGAAGCATTTATCTTTAATCATTAGGTGGTTTTCAGGCTGAGGTACAGGCCAAAGGGAAGCTTCAGTGAGCAAACTGCTCCTGCAGCGTAACCTTGCCTGATGTATACACCACCCCACCCTCTCTAACAGCTCCAAAATAAATCACAGTAAGGAATAGCAACATCTGCTGATCTACTTCAAGAGGGCACTGCTTCTTGAGAGTGCACAAAGAGTGCAGTGGTCTCAGCAACGCAGCTCCACGTTTACCCGTGTCTACTTTTTCCTCCTGGTCTTCTTCACTCCCTTGGCACCTACTTTGCATATTAAGTAAGTGTATGTTTGTCAGAATTTTTCACCACCTACCATTCTAAGCCTTTCACATTATCAGAAAACAATATCAGAGCTCCCTTGATGCAGCACCTGACTGTTCCTGATGTTTCATCTATCTAGTGATTAGGATCTGGCATGAAGGCCTGGCATGAGATGGCTGATAGCAGTATAAGAGCAAACAGCCATTTTTGAAGATCTGTACAACTAGACACTAACTAATGAAGTCAGAAGCAAGCAAAGAAACAAGCAATGCAAAGGTCTTGATTTTAGCTTTTATTCTGAACCCATCCTCTCCACTGGGCTGCCTTAAAATACAGGTTACATCTCACACTAGACAGAACACACTGTTGTTCACTCTAAGAGAAAGATGAATTCAGAGTTGTTAAGATGCTGAAGCAGTCAGGAAGGATTTGTAGTGGTAAATACGATCTTAATAATGCATCTTCTCACTTTGTTTCTTTATTGCAGATCTGGCTTTAAGAAAATGTGTTTTTTATCTTTTGATCTTGTTTAGTAATTGAGCTGATATGGAGTGATCTGACAAAGGCTACACTCCTCACTCACGGATACCAGCCCAGATGCACCAAGTGTCCAGAACTCCCAATCATAGCTGTGGGACCTCATGGGCAGCAAGCCACCACAGTGCATTCACTGGCTTGAGAGCTTAAATCAGAAACAGCAAGAGAAAAAGTAGTTTTGGGAACTAGCAATGAACAGTGAAGCTCTCTGCCATGCAGCAAAGCACCCCTGAACATCGATGGCCTCCAGGACACGTGACACTTCTCCCTTCCTGCCATATCCTGGTATTCCAGTTTCTACTCCCTCCTTTTTTCCCTGACTTTGGTACCCTGTAAGTGGTCTACACTGCCCAGCTTCAGGCCCAAGTAAACTGCTTTCTAATACAATGGAAACATGATCAAGCTGCTGGAGGCCACCACTGCAAACCATTAGCTTGCCTGCTCTGGGTGTGCATCAGTAATACCCATTTGTAGGACCAAAGCAACTCCCCAAAAGAGGATGAGAATGAGTCAGCCACCAATTGCAGGAGATGGTGGTAATTCTGGTAAGGCAGAAGAACTGTCTCTGCTTCTCATCCAGGACCAAGCCAGGTAGTGTTTGCTGGCTGGAAGCCAGCCATACTGGACTCCTGTCAGGATGTGTCACCACTCTGCCATCAGCAACTTGAGTGAAGTCATTGTTGTCTTGGACATCTGCAAAGCCAGGCGCTGCCTGGTCTGCTGGATATATGCCATGTCTATTACCGCATCCTGACACAGAGCACCCTAAGCTGCACCAGATTGAGGACCCCATCCTCCATCATGTGATGACTTTGAAGGGAGCCTTACCCTTTCTTTAGAGGGGCTCACACTCTGACCCACACACTCAAGTCTCCAGTGATTTCTGCTAGTGCCAGCACTGATTCAGGGAATTCCTTCACAGGATTTTCTACAGGAACTGAACCACCTTTAAACACTGTACCAGCTTGCTGCACACCAGAGATCTTGCTCTCTCTTTTAACAAGAAGAAAACATGAAAGGGTTGGAGGACTGGAGGAACAGAGTCATACCACAGTCTTCCTTCTGAGTCCATCTGCCAGAGTTTCTAGCTCTGGCAATCACAGTCTGCCACTGGAGCCCAGGGCTATCACAAGACACAGGTGGGATGATGTATTAGAAAAGTGGCTATGAAATTTTTCATACATTTCCTGCAAGTTTTGAAGTCAGGCCTCCCCATATGACATCTCATCCCTCCTCTTCACAGCTGCTTCTCATTTCCCAGCCATGGTCTTCCTGTTTTGCTGGATTTTTTTTTTTTTTTTTTTTTTTTTTT